>NC_054484.1:107353369-107653369 GCF_017639515.1 Carcharodon carcharias | reverse complement strand
GCGCAGAGACACCCCTGGGATTCTGTGCAGAGCACTCAGAAAGCAGAGATACGCCTGGAGCTCAATGGACAGCAGTCAGAGAGCAGAGACAACTCTGGGGATCGCTGGAGAGCAGTCAGAGAGCAGGGACACCCCTGGGATTCTGCGGACAGCATTCAGAGAGCAAAGACACCCCTGGAGCTCTGTGCACAGCGGTCAGAGAGCAGAGACACCCTTGGGATTCTGTGGACAGCAGTCAGAGAGCATAGACACCACTGGGATTCTGTAGACAGCAGTCAGAGAGCAGAGACACCCCTGGGATTCTGTGGACAGCAGTCAGAGAGCAGAGACAAGACTGGGATTCTGTGGACAGCAGTCAGAGAGCAGAGACAACCCTGGCATTCGGTGGACAGTAGTCAGGGCGCAGAGACAACCCTGGGATTCTGTGGACAGCAGTCAGAGAGCAGAGACAACCCTGGGATTCGGTGGACAGCAGTCAGAGCGCAGAGACACTCCTGGATTCTGCGGACAGCATTGAGAGAGCAGAGACACCCTTGAGAATCTGCGGACAGCAGTCAGAGAGCAGAGACAACCCTGGGATTCTGTGGACAGCAGTCAGAGAGCAGAGACACCCCTGGGACTCAGTGGAGAGCAGTCAGAGAGCATAGACACCCCTGGCATTCTGTGGACAGCAGTCAGAGAGCAGAGACATCCATGGGATTCTGTGGACAGCCTTCAAGAGCAGAGACATCCCTGGGGATCGGTGGAGAGCAGACAGAGCGCAGAGACACACTTGAGATTCTGCGGACAGCTGTCAGAGAGCAGAGACAACCCTGGGATTCTGTGGAGATCAGTCAGAGAGCAGAGACACCCCTGGAAGTCTGTGGACAGAGGTCAGAGAGCAGAGACACCCCTGGGATTCGCCAGACAGCTGTCAGAGAGCAGTGACACCCCTGGGATTCTGTGGACAGCAGTCAGAGAGCAGAGACACACTTGGGATTCTGTGGAGAGCAGTCTGAGAGCAGAGATACCCTTGGCATTCTGTGGAGAACATTCAGAGAGCAGACATACACCTGGGGCTCTATGGAAAGCAGTCAGAGAGCAGAGGCAACCCTGGGATTCTGCGGAGAGCAGAGGCAATACTGGAAGTCTGTGGACAGAGGTCAGAGAGCAGTGACACCCCTGGGATTCTGTGGACAGCGGTCAGAGAGCAGAGACACCCTTGGGATTCTGTGGAGAGCAGTCTAGAGCAGAGATACCCTTGGGATTCTGTGGAGAACATTCAGAGAGCAGACATACTCCTGGGGCTCTATGGAAAGCAGTCAGAGAGCAGAGGCAACCCTGGGATTCTGCGGAGAGCAGTCAGAGAGCAGGGGCAACACTGGAAGTCTGTGGACTGAGGTCAGAGAGCAGAGACACCCCTGGGATTCGACCGACAGCGCTCAGAGAGCAGAGAAACCTAAGGGATTCTGCGGACAGCAGTCAGAGAGCAGTGACATCCCAGGGACTCTGTGGACAGCAGTCAGAGAGCAGAGAGAACCCTGGGATTCGGTGGACAGCAGTCAGAGTGCAGAGACACTCCTGGGATTCTGCGGACAGCAGTCAGAGCGCAGAGACAACCCTGGGATCCTGTGGACAGCAGTCAGAGTGCAGAGACATCCCTGGGATTCTGCGGACAGCGGTCAGAGCGCAGAGACAACCCTGGGATCCTGTGGACAGCAGTCAGAGAAAAGAGATGAACCCTGGGATTCTGTGGATAGTCAGAGAGCAGAGACAACCCAGGGATTCGGTGGACAGCAGTCAGAGAGCAGAGACACTCCTGGGATTCTGCGGACAGCAGTCAGAGCGCAGAGACAACCGTGGGATTCCGTGGACAGCAGTCAGAGAGCAGAGTCATCCCTGGGGATCGGTGGAGAACAGTCAGAGAGCAGAGACACCCCTGGGATTCGCCAGACAGCTGTCAGAGAGCAGTGACACCCCTGGGATTCTGTGGACAGCAGTCAGAGAGCAGAGACACACTTGGGATTCTGTGGAGAGCAGTCTGAGAGCAGAGATACCCTTGGCATTCTGTGGAGAACATTCAGAGAGCAGACATACACCTGGGGCTCTATGGAAAGCAGTCAGAGAGCAGAGGCAACCCTGGGATTCTGCGGAGAGCAGAGGCAATACTGGAAGTCTGTGGACAGAGGTCAGAGAGCAGTGACACCCCTGGGATTCTGTGGACAGCGGTCAGAGAGCAGAGACACCCTTGGGATTCTGTGGAGAGCAGTCTAGAGCAGAGATACCCTTGGGATTCTGTGGAGAACATTCAGAGAGCAGACATACTCCTGGGGCTCTATGGAAAGCAGTCAGAGAGCAGAGGCAACCCTGGGATTCTGCGGAGAGCAGTCAGAGAGCAGGGGCAACACTGGAAGTCTGTGGACTGAGGTCAGAGAGCAGAGACACCCCTGGGATTCGACCGACAGCGCTCAGAGAGCAGAGAAACCTAAGGGATTCTGCGGACAGCAGTCAGAGAGCAGTGACATCCCAGGGACTCTGTGGACAGCAGTCAGAGAGCAGAGAGAACCCTGGGATTCGGTGGACAGCAGTCAGAGTGCAGAGACACTCCTGGGATTCTGCGGACAGCAGTCAGAGCGCAGAGACAACCCTGGGATCCTGTGGACAGCAGTCAGAGAGCAGAGACATCCCTGGGATTCTGCGGACAGCGGTCAGAGCGCAGAGACAACCCTGGGATCCTGTGGACAGCAGTCAGAGAAAAGAGATGAACCCTGGGATTCTGTGGATAGTCAGAAAGCAGAGACAACCCAGGGATTCGGTGGACAGCAGTCAGAGAGCAGAGACACTCCTGGGATTCTGCGGACAGCAGTCAGAGCGCAGAGACAACCGTGGGATTCCGTGGACAGCAGTCAGAGAGCAGAGTCATCCCTGGGGATCGGTGGAGAACAGTCAGAGAGCAGAAACACCCCTGGGATTCTGTGGACAGCAGTCAGAGAGCAGAGACACCCCTGGGGCTCTGTGGAGAGTGGTCAGAGAGCAGAGACACCCCTGGAGCTCTGAGGACTGCGGTCAGAGAGCAGAGACACCCTTGGGATTCTATGGAGAACATTCAGAGAGCAGTCATACACCTGGGGCTCTGTGGAGAGCAGTCAGACAGCAGAGGCAACCCTGGGATTCTGCGGAGAGCAGTCAGAGAGCAGAGACAACGCAGGAAGTCTGCGGACAGAGGTCAGAGCGCAGAGACACCCCTGGGATTCAGTGCAGAGCACTCAGAAAGCAGAGGTACGCCTGGAGCTCAATGGACAGCAGTCAGAGAGCAGAGACAACTCTGGGGATCGCTGGAGAGCAGTCAGAGAGCAGGGACACCCCTGGGATTCTGCGGACAGCATTCAGAGAGCAAAGACACCCCTGGAGCTCTGTGCACAGCGGTCAGACAGCAGAGACACCCTTGGGATTCTGTGGACAGCAGTCAGAGAGCATAGACACCACTGGGATTCTGTAGACAGCAGTCAGAGAGCAGAGACACCCCTGGGATTCTGTGGATAGCAGTCAGAGGGCAGAGACAAGACTGGGATTCTGTGGACAGCAGTCAGAGAGCAGAGACAACCCTGGCATTCGGTGGACAGTAGTCAGGGCGCAGAGACAACCCTGGGATTCTGTGGACAGCAGTCAGGGAGCAGTGAAAACCCTGGGATTCGGTGGACAGCAGTCAGAGCGCAGAGACACTCCTGGATTCTGCGGACAGCATTGAGAGAGCAGAGACACCCTTGAGACTCTGCGGACAGCAGTCAGAGAGCAGAGACAACCCTGGGATTCTGTGGACAGCAGTCAGAGAGCAGAGACACCCCTGGGATTCTGTGGACAGCAGTCAGAGAGCATAGACACACCTGGCATTCTGTGGACAGCAGTCAGAGAGCAGAGACACCCCTGGGATTCTGTGGACAGCAGTCAGAGAGCATGTACACCCCTGGGATTCTGCGGACAGCAGTCAGAGAGCAGAGACACCCCTGGGATTCTCTGGACAGTCACAGAGCAGGGAAACCCCTGGGGCTCTGTGGAGAGCAGTCAGAGAGCAGAGACATCCATGGGATTCTGTGGACAGTCTTCAAGAGCAGAGACATCCCTGGGGATCGGTGGAGAGCAGACAGAGCGCAGAGACACACTTGAGATTCTGCGGACAGCTGTCAGAGAGCAGAGACAAACCCTGGGATTCTGTGGAGATCAGTCAGAGAGCAGAGACACCCCTGGAAGTCTGTGGACAGAGGTCAGAGAGCAGAGACACCCCTGGGATTCGCCAGACAGCTGTCAGAGAGCAGTGACACCCCTGGGATTCTGTGGACAGCAGTCAGAGAGCAGAGACACACTTGGGATTCTGTGGAGAGCAGTCTGAGAGCAGAGATACCCTTGGCATTCTGTGGAGAACATTCAGAGAGCAGACATACACCTGGGGCTCTATGGAAAGCAGTCAGAGAGCAGAGGCAACCCTGGGATTCTGCGGAGAGCAGAGGCAACACTGGAAGTCTGTGGACAGAGGTCAGAGAGCAGTGACACCCCTGGGATTCTGTGGACAGCGGTCAGAGAGCAGAGACACCCTTGGGATTCTGTGGACAGCAGTCAGAGAGCATAGACACCACTGGGATTCTGCGGAGAGCAGTCAGAGAGCAGAGACACCCCTGGGATTCTGTGGATAGCAGTCAGAGAGCAGAGACAAGACTGGGATTCTGTGGACAGCAGTCAGAGAGCAGAGACAACCCTGGCATTCGGTGGACAGTAGTCAGGGCGCAGAGACAACCCTGGGATTCTGTGGACAGCAGTCAGAGAGCAGTGAAAACCCTGGGATACTGTGGACAGCAGTCAGAGAGCAGAGACAACCCTGGGATTCTGTGCACTGTCAGAGAGCAGGGATACCCCTGGGGCACTGTGGAGAGCAGTCAGAGAGCAGAGACGTCCATGGGAATCTGTGGACAGCAGTCAGAGAGCAGAGACATCCCTGGGGATCGGTGTAGAGCTGTCAGAGAGCAGAGACACTCCTAGATTCTGCGGACAGCATTCAGAGAGCAGAGACACCCTTGAGATTCTGTGGACAGCAGTCAGAGAGCAGGGACAAATCCTGGGATTCTGTGGAGATCAGTCAGAGAGCAGAGACACCCCTGGAAGTCTGTGGACAGAGGTCAGAGAGCCGTGACAGCCCTGGGGATCTGTCGACAGCAGTTAGAGCGCAGAGACAACCCTGGGATTCTGCGGACTGCAGTCAGAGCGCAGATACAACCCTGGGGTTCGGTGGACAGCAGTCATAGAGCAGAGACGCCCCTGTGATTCTGTGGACAGCACTCAGAGAGCTGGGACGCCCCTGGGATTCTGTGGACAGCAATCAGAGAGCCGAGACAACCCTGGGATTCTGTGGACAGCAGTCAGAGAGCATAGACACCCCTGGCATTATGTGGACAGTTGTCAGAGAGCAGAGACACCCCTGGGATTCTGTGGACAGCAGTCATAGAGCAGAGACACTCCTGGGATTCTGTGGACAGCAGTCAGAGTGCGTAGAAACCCCTGGCATTATGTGGACAGCAGTCAGAGAGCAGAGACACCCCTGGGATTCTGTGGACAGCAGTCAGAGAGCAGAGACAACCCTGGGTTTCGGTGGACAGCAGTCAGAGAGCAGAGACACCCCTGGCATTCTGTGGAAAGCAGTCAGAGAGCAGAGACACCCCTGGCATTACATGGACAGCAGTCAGAGAGCAGAGACACCCTTGGGATTCTGTGGACAGCAGTCAGAGTGCAGAGACAACCCTGGGATTCTGTGGACAGCAGTCAGAGCGCAGAGACAACCCTGGGATTCTGTGGACAGCAGGCAGAGAGCAGAGACAACCCTGGGATTCTGTGGAGAACATTCAGAGAGCAGTCATACACCTGGGGCTCTGTGGAGAGCAGTCAGAGAGCAGAGGCAACCCTGGGATTCTGCGGAGAGCAGTCAGAGAGCAGAGACAACGCAGGAAGTCTGCGGACAGAGGTCAGAGCGCAGAGACACCCCTGGGATTCTGTGCAGAGCACTCAGAAAGCAGAGATACGCCTGGAGCTCAATGGACAGCAGTCAGAGAGCAGAGACAACTCTGGGGATCGCTGGAGAGCAGTCAGAGAGCAGGGACACCCCTGGGATTCTGCGGACAGCATTCAGAGAGCAAAGACACCCCTGGAGCTCTGTGCACAGCGGTCAGAGAGCAGAGACACCCTTGGGATTCTGTGGACAGCAGTCAGAGAGCATAGACACCACTGGGATTCTGTAGACAGCAGTCAGAGAGCAGAGACACCCCTGGGATTCTGTGGACAGCAGTCAGAGAGCAGAGACAAGACTGGGATTCTGTGGACAGCAGTCAGAGAGCAGAGACAACCCTGGCATTCGGTGGACAGTAGTCAGGGCGCAGAGACAACCCTGGGATTCTGTGGACAGCAGTCAGAGAGCAGAGACAACCCTGGGATTCGGTGGACAGCAGTCAGAGCGCAGAGACACTCCTGGATTCTGCGGACAGCATTGAGAGAGCAGAGACACCCTTGAGAATCTGCGGACAGCAGTCAGAGAGCAGAGACAACCCTGGGATTCTGTGGACAGCAGTCAGAGAGCAGAGACACCCCTGGGATTCAGTGGAGAGCAGTCAGAGAGCATAGACACCCCTGGCATTCTGTGGACAGCAGTCAGAGAGCAGAGACATCCATGGGATTCTGTGGACAGCCTTCAAGAGCAGAGACATCCCTGGGGATCGGTGGAGAGCAGACAGAGCGCAGAGACACACTTGAGATTCTGCGGACAGCTGTCAGAGAGCAGAGACAACCCTGGGATTCTGTGGAGATCAGTCAGAGAGCAGAGACACCCCTGGAAGTCTGTGGACAGAGGTCAGAGAGCAGAGACACCCCTGGGATTCGCCAGACAGCTGTCAGAGAGCAGTGACACCCCTGGGATTCTGTGGACAGCAGTCAGAGAGCAGAGACACACTTGGGATTCTGTGGAGAGCAGTCTGAGAGCAGAGATACCCTTGGCATTCTGTGGAGAACATTCAGAGAGCAGACATACACCTGGGGCTCTATGGAAAGCAGTCAGAGAGCAGAGGCAACCCTGGGATTCTGCGGAGAGCAGAGGCAATACTGGAAGTCTGTGGACAGAGGTCAGAGAGCAGTGACACCCCTGGGATTCTGTGGACAGCGGTCAGAGAGCAGAGACACCCTTGGGATTCTGTGGAGAGCAGTCTAGAGCAGAGATACCCTTGGGATTCTGTGGAGAACATTCAGAGAGCAGACATACTCCTGGGGCTCTATGGAAAGCAGTCAGAGAGCAGAGGCAACCCTGGGATTCTGCGGAGAGCAGTCAGAGAGCAGGGGCAACACTGGAAGTCTGTGGACTGAGGTCAGAGAGCAGAGACACCCCTGGGATTCGACCGACAGCGCTCAGAGAGCAGAGAAACCTAAGGGATTCTGCGGACAGCAGTCAGAGAGCAGTGACATCCCAGGGACTCTGTGGACAGCAGTCAGAGAGCAGAGAGAACCCTGGGATTCGGTGGACAGCAGTCAGAGTGCAGAGACACTCCTGGGATTCTGCGGACAGCAGTCAGAGCGCAGAGACAACCCTGGGATCCTGTGGACAGCAGTCAGAGTGCAGAGACATCCCTGGGATTCTGCGGACAGCGGTCAGAGCGCAGAGACAACCCTGGGATCCTGTGGACAGCAGTCAGAGAAAAGAGATGAACCCTGGGATTCTGTGGATAGTTAGAGAGCAGAGACAACCCAGGGATTCGGTGGACAGCAGTCAGAGAGCAGAGACACTCCTGGGATTCTGCGGACAGCAGTCAGAGCGCAGAGACAACCGTGGGATTCCGTGGACAGCAGTCAGAGAGCAGAGTCATCCCTGGGGATCGGTGGAGAACAGTCAGAGAGCAGAGACACCCCTGGGATTCTGTGGACAGCAGTCAGAGAGCAGAGACACCCCTGGGGCTCTGTGGAGAGTGGTCAGAGAGCAGAGACACCCCTGGAGCTCTGAGGACTGCGGTCAGAGAGCAGAGACACCCTTGGGATTCTATGGAGAACATTCAGAGAGCAGTCATACACCTGGGGCTCTGTGGAGAGCAGTCAGACAGCAGAGGCAACCCTGGGATTCTGCGGAGAGCAGTCAGAGAGCAGAGACAACGCAGGAAGTCTGCGGACAGAGGTCAGAGCGCAGAGACACCCCTGGGATTCAGTGCAGAGCACTCAGAAAGCAGAGGTACGCCTGGAGCTCAATGGACAGCAGTCAGAGAGCAGAGACAACTCTGGGGATCGCTGGAGAGCAGTCAGAGAGCAGGGACACCCCTGGGATTCTGCGGACAGCATTCAGAGAGCAAAGACACCCCTGGAGCTCTGTGCACAGCGGTCAGACAGCAGAGACACCCTTGGGATTCTGTGGACAGCAGTCAGAGAGCATAGACACCACTGGGATTCTGTAGACAGCAGTCAGAGAGCAGAGACACCCCTGGGATTCTGTGGATAGCAGTCAGAGGGCAGAGACAAGACTGGGATTCTGTGGACAGCAGTCAGAGAGCAGAGACAACCCTGGCATTCGGTGGACAGTAGTCAGGGCGCAGAGACAACCCTGGGATTCTGTGGACAGCAGTCAGAGAGCAGTGAAAACCCTGGGATTCGGTGGACAGCAGTCAGAGCGCAGAGACACTCCTGGATTCTGCGGACAGCATTGAGAGAGCAGAGACACCCTTGAGACTCTGCGGACAGCAGTCAGAGAGCAGAGACAACCCTGGGATTCTGTGGACAGTCACAGAGCAGGGAAACCCCTGGGGCTCTGTGGAGAGCAGTCAGAGAGCAGAGACATCCATGGGATTCTGTGGACAGTCTTCAAGAGCAGAGACATCCCTGGGGATCGGTGGAGAGCAGACAGAGCGCAGAGACACACTTGAGATTCTGCGGACAGCTGTCAGAGAGCAGAGACAAACCCTGGGATTCTGTGGAGATCAGTCAGAGAGCAGAGACACCCCTGGAAGTCTGTGGACAGAGGTCAGAGAGCAGAGACACCCCTGGGATTCGCCAGACAGCTGTCAGAGAGCAGTGACACCCCTGGGATTCTGTGGACAGCAGTCAGAGAGCAGAGACACACTTGGGATTCTGTGGAGAGCAGTCTGAGAGCAGAGATACCCTTGGCATTCTGTGGAGAACATTCAGAGAGCAGACATACACCTGGGGCTCTATGGAAAGCAGTCAGAGAGCAGAGGCAACCCTGGGATTCTGCGGAGAGCAGAGGCAACACTGGAAGTCTGTGGACAGAGGTCAGAGAGCAGTGACACCCCTGGGATTCTGTGCACAGCGGTCAGAGAGCAGAGACACCCTTGGGATTCTGTGGACAGCAGTCAGAGAGCATAGACACCACTGGGATTCTGCGGAGAGCAGTCAGAGAGCAGAGACACCCCTGGGATTCTGTGGATAGCAGTCAGAGAGCAGAGACACCCTTGGGATTCTGTGGACAGCAGTCAGAGAGCATAGACACCACTGGGATTCTGCGGAGAGCAGTCAGAGAGCAGAGACACCCCTGGGATTCTGTGGATAGCAGTCAGAGAGCAGAGACAAGACTGGGATTCTGTGGACAGCAGTCAGAGAGCAGAGACAACCCTGGCATTCGGTGGACAGTAGTCAGTGCGCAGAGACAACCCTGGGATTCTGTGGACAGCAGTCAGAGAGCAGTGAAAACCCTGGGATACTGTGGACAGCAGTCAGAGAGCAGAGACAACCCTGGGATTCTGTGCACTGTCAGAGAGCAGGGATACCCCTGGGGCACTGTGGAGAGCAGTCAGAGAGCAGAGACGTCCATGGGAATCTGTGGACAGCAGTCAGAGAGCAGAGACATCCCTGGGGATCGGTGTAGAGCTGTCAGAGAGCAGAGACACTCCTAGATTCTGCGGACAGCATTCAGAGAGCAGAGACACCCTTGAGATTCTGTGGACAGCAGTCAGAGAGCAGGGACAAATCCTGGGATACTGTGGAGATCAGTCAGAGAGCAGAGACACCCCTGGAAGTCTGTGGACAGAGGTCAGAGAGCCGTGACAGCCCTGGGGATCTGTCGACAGCAGTTAGAGCGCAGAGACAACCCTGGGATTCTGCGGACTGCAGTCAGAGCGCAGATACAACCCTGGGGTTCGGTGGACAGCAGTCATAGAGCAGAGACGCCCCTGTGATTCTGCGGACAGCTGTCAGAGAGCAGAGACAAACCCTGGGATTCTGTGGAGATCAGTCAGAGAGCAGAGACGCTCCTGGAAGTCTGTGGACAGAGGTCAGAGAGCAGAGACACCCCTGGGATTCGCCAGACAGCTTTCAGAGAGCAGTGACACCCCTGGGATTCTGTGGACAGCAGTCATAGAGCAGAGACACTCCTGGGATTCTGTGGACAGCAGTCAGAGTGCGTAGAAACCCCTGGCATTATGTGGACAGCAGTCAGAGAGCAGAGACACCCCTGGGATTCTGTGGACAGCAGTCAGAGAGCAGAGACACCCCTGGCATTCTGTGGAAAGCAGTCAGAGAGCAGAGACACCCCTGGCATTACGTGGACAGCAGTCAGAGAGCAGAGACACCCTTGGGATTCTGTGGACAGCAGTCAGAGCGCAGAGACAACCCTGGGATTCTGTGGACAGCAGGCAGAGAGCAGAGACAACCCTGGGATTCTGTGGACAGCAGTCAGAGAGCAGAAACATCCATGGGATTCTGTGGACAGCAGTCAGAGAGCAGAGATATTCCTGGGGATCGGTGGACAGCAGACAGAGCGCAGTGACACCCTTGAGATTCTGCGGACAGCTGTCAGAGAGCAGAGACAAACCCTGGGATTCTGTGGAGATCAGTCAGAGAGCAGAGACGCTCCTGGAAGTCTGTGGACAGAGGTCAGAGAGCAGAGACACCCCTGGGATTCGCCAGACAGCTTTCAGAGAGCAGTGACACCCCTGGGATTCTGTGGACAGCAGTCAGAGAGCAGAGACACCCTTGGGATTCTGTGGAAAGTAGTCTGAGAGCAGAGATACCCTTGGCATTCTTGGGAGTCATCCCTGGGGATCGGTGGAGAACATTCAGAGAGCAGAGACACTCCTGGGTTCTGCGGACAGCATTCAGAGAGCAGAGACACCCTTGAGATTCTGCAGACAGCAGTCAGAGAGCAGAGACAACCCAGGGATTCGGTGGACAGCAGACAGAGAGCAGAGACACTCCTGGGATTCTGCGGACAGCATTCAGAGCGCAGAGACAACCGTGGGATTCCGTGGACGGTAGTCAGAGAGCAGAGTCATCCCTGGGGATCTGCGGACAGCATTCAGAGAGCAGAGACACCCTTGAGATTCTGCGAACAGCAGTCAGAGAGCAGAGACACACTTGAGATTCTGCGGACAGCAGTCAGAGAGCAGAGACAAACCGTGGGATTCTGTGGACAGCAGTCAGAGAGCAGAGACACCCCTGGGGCTCTGTGTAGAGCAGTCAGAGAGCAGGGACACCCCTGGGATTCTGCGGACAGCATTCAGAGAGCAAAGACACCCCTGGAGCTCTGTGCACAGCGGTCAGACAGCAGAGACACCCTTGGGATTCTGTGGACAGCAGTCAGAGAGCATAGACACCACTGGGATTCTGTAGACAGCAGTCAGAGAGCAGAGACACCCCTGGGATTCTGTGGATAGCAGTCAGAGGGCAGAGACAAGACTGGGATTCTGTGGACAGCAGTCAGAGAGCAGAGACAACCCTGGCATTCGGTGGACAGTAGTCAGGGCGCAGAGACAACCCTGGGATTCTGTGGACAGCAGTCAGAGAGCAGTGAAAACCCTGGGATTCGGTGGACAGCAGTCAGAGCGCAGAGACACTCCTGGATTCTGTGGACAGCATTGAGAGAGCAGAGACACCCTTGAGACTCTGCGGACAGCAGTCAGAGAGCAGAGACAACCCTGGGATTCTGTGGACAGTCACAGAGCAGGGAAACCCCTGGGGCTCTGTGGAGAGCAGTCAGAGAGCAGAGACATCCATGGGATTCTGTGGACAGTCTTCAAGAGCAGAGACATCCCTGGGGATCGGTGGAGAGCAGACAGAGCGCAGAGACACACTTGAGATTCTGCGGACAGCTGTCAGAGAGCAGAGACAAACCCTGGGATTCTGTGGAGATCAGTCAGAGAGCAGAGACACCCCTGGAAGTCTGTGGACAGAGGTCAGAGAGCAGAGACACCCCTGGGATTCGCCAGACAGCTGTCAGAGAGCAGTGACACCCCTGGGATTCTGTGGACAGCAGTCAGAGAGCAGAGACACACTTGGGATTCTGTGGAGAGCAGTCTGAGAGCAGAGATACCCTTGGCATTCTGTGGAGAACATTCAGAGAGCAGACATACACCTGGGGCTCTATGGAAAGCAGTCAGAGAGCAGAGGCAACCCTGGGATTCTGCGGAGAGCAGAGGCAACACTGGAAGTCTGTGGACAGAGGTCAGAGAGCAGTGACACCCCTGGGATTCTGTGGACAGCGGTCAGAGAGCAGAGACACCCTTGGGATTCTGTGGACAGCAGTCAGAGAGCATAGACACCACTGGGATTCTGCGGAGAGCAGTCAGAGAGCAGAGACACCCCTGGGATTCTGTGGATAGCAGTCAGAGAGCAGAGACAAGACTGGGATTCTGTGGACAGCAGTCAGAGAGCAGAGACAACCCTGGCATTCGGTGGACAGTAGTCAGGGCGCAGAGACAACCCTGGGATTCTGTGGACAGCAGTCAGAGAGCAGTGAAAACCCTGGGATTCGGTGGACAGCAGTCAGAGCGCAGAGACACTCCTGGATTCTGCGGACAGCATTGAGAGAGCAGAGACACCCTTGAGACTCTGCGGACAGCAGTCAGAGAGCAGAGACAACCCTGGGATTCTGTGGACAGCAGTCAGAGAGCAGAGACACCCCTGGGATTCTGTGGACAGCAGTCAGAGAGCATAGACACACCTGGCATTCTGTGGACAGCAGTCAGAGAGCAGAGACACCCCTGGGATTCTGTGGACAGCAGTCAGAGAGCATGTACACCCCTGGGATTCTGCGGACAGCAGTCAGAGAGCAGAGACACCCCTGGGATTCTCTGGACAGTCACAGAGCAGGGAAACCCCTGGGGCTCTGTGGAGAGCAGTCAGAGAGCAGAGACATCCATGGGATTCTGTGGACAGTCTTCAAGAGCAGAGACATCCCTGGGGATCGGTGGAGAGCAGACAGAGCGCAGAGACACACTTGAGATTCTGCGGACAGCTGTCAGAGAGCAGAGACAAACCCTGGGATTCTGTGGAGATCAGTCAGAGAGCAGAGACACCCCTGGAAGTCTGTGGACAGAGGTCAGAGAGCAGAGACACCCCTGGGATTCGCCAGACAGCTGTCAGAGAGCAGTGACACCCCTGGGATTCTGTGGACAGCAGTCAGAGAGCAGAGACACACTTGGGATTCTGTGGAGAGCAGTCTGAGAGCAGAGATACCCTTGGCATTCTGTGGAGAACATTCAGAGAGCAGACATACACCTGGGGCTCTATGGAAAGCAGTCAGAGAGCAGAGGCAACCCTGGGATTCTGCGGAGAGCAGAGGCAACACTGGAAGTCTGTGGACAGAGGTCAGAGAGCAGTGACACCCCTGGGATTCTGTGGACAGCGGTCAGAGAGCAGAGACACCCTTGGGATTCTGTGGACAGCAGTCAGAGAGCATAGACACCACTGGGATTCTGCGGAGAGCAGTCAGAGAGCAGAGACACCCCTGGGATTCTGTGGATAGCAGTCAGAGAGCAGAGACAAGACTGGGATTCTGTGGACAGCAGTCAGAGAGCAGAGACAACCCTGGCATTCGGTGGACAGTAGTCAGGGCGCAGAGACAACCCTGGGATTCTGTGGACAGCAGTCAGAGAGCAGTGAAAACCCTGGGATACTGTGGACAGCAGTCAGAGAGCAGAGACAACCCTGGGATTCTGTGCACTGTCAGAGAGCAGGGATACCCCTGGGGCACTGTGGAGAGCAGTCAGAGAGCAGAGACGTCCATGGGAATCTGTGGACAGCAGTCAGAGAGCAGAGACATCCATGGGATTCTGTGGACAGCCTTCAAGAGCAGAGACATCCCTGGGGATCGGTGGAGAGCAGACAGAGCGCAGAGACACACTTGAGATTCTGCGGACAGCTGTCAGAGAGCAGAGACAACCCTGGGATTCTGTGGAGATCAGTCAGAGAGCAGAGACACCCCTGGAAGTCTGTGGACAGAGGTCAGAGAGCAGAGACACCCCTGGGATTCGCCAGACAGCTGTCAGAGAGCAGTGACACCCCTGGAAGTCTGTGGACAGAGGTCAGAGAGCCGTGACAGCCCTGGGGATCTGTCGACAGCAGTTAGAGCGCAGAGACAACCCTGGGATTCTGCGGACTGCAGTCAGAGCGCAGATACAACCCTGGGGTTCGGTGGACAGCAGTCATAGAGCAGAGACGCCCCTGTGATTCTGTGGACAGCACTCAGAGAGCTGGGACGCCCCTGGGATTCTGTGGACAGCAATCAGAGAGCCGAGACAACCCTGGGATTCTGTGGACAGCAGTCAGAGAGCATAGACACCCCTGGCATTATGTGGACAGTTGTCAGAGAGCAGAGACACCCCTGGGATTCTGTGGACAGCAGTCATAGAGCAGAGACACTCCTGGGATTCTGTGGACAGCAGTCAGAGTGCGTAGAAACCCCTGGCATTATATGGACAGCAGTCAGAGAGCAGAGACACCCCTGGGATTCTGTGGACAGCAGTCAGAGAGCAGAGACAACCCTGGGTTTCGGTGGACAGCAGTCAGAGAGCAGAGACACCCCTGGCATTCTGTGGAAAGCAGTCAGAGAGCAGAGACACCCCTGGCATTACGTGGACAGCAGTCAGAGAGCAGAGACACCCTTGGGATTCTGTGGACAGCAGTCAGAGTGCAGAGACAACCCTGGGATTCTGTGGACAGCAGTCAGAGCGCAGAGACAACCCTGGGATTCTGTGGACAGCAGGCAGAGAGCAGAGACAACCCTGGGATTCTGTGGAGAACATTCAGAGAGCAGTCATACACCTGGGGCTCTGTGGAGAGCAGTCAGAGAGCAGAGGCAACCCTGGGATTCTGCGGAGAGCAGTCAGAGAGCAGAGACAACGCAGGAAGTCTGCGGACAGAGGTCAGAGCGCAGAGACACCCCTGGGATTCTGTGCAGAGCACTCAGAAAGCAGAGATACGCCTGGAGCTCAATGGACAGCAGTCAGAGAGCAGAGACAACTCTGGGGATCGCTGGAGAGCAGTCAGAGAGCAGGGACACCCCTGGGATTCTGCGGACAGCATTCAGAGAGCAAAGACACCCCTGGAGCTCTGTGCACAGCGGTCAGAGAGCAGAGACACCCTTGGGATTCTGTGGACAGCAGTCAGAGAGCATAGACACCACTGGGATTCTGTAGACAGCAGTCAGAGAGCAGAGACACCCCTGGGATTCTGTGGACAGCAGTCAGAGAGCAGAGACAAGACTGGGATTCTGTGGACAGCAGTCAGAGAGCAGAGACAACCCTGGCATTCGGTGGACAGTAGTCAGGGCGCAGAGACAACCCTGGGATTCTGTGGACAGCAGTCAGAGAGCAGAGACAACCCTGGGATTCGGTGGACAGCAGTCAGAGCGCAGAGACACTCCTGGATTCTGCGGACAGCATTGAGAGAGCAGAGACACCCTTGAGAATCTGCGGACAGCAGTCAGAGAGCAGAGACAACCCTGGGATTCTGTGGACAGCAGTCAGAGAGCAGAGACACCCCTGGGATTCAGTGGAGAGCAGTCAGAGAGCATAGACACCCCTGGCATTCTGTGGACAGCAGTCAGAGAGCAGAGACATCCATGGGATTCTGTGGACAGCCTTCAAGAGCAGAGACATCCCTGGGGATCGGTGGAGAGCAGACAGAGCGCAGAGACACACTTGAGATTCTGCGGACAGCTGTCAGAGAGCAGAGACAACCCTGGGATTCTGTGGAGATCAGTCAGAGAGCAGAGACACCCCTGGAAGTCTGTGGACAGAGGTCAGAGAGCAGAGACACCCCTGGGATTCGCCAGACAGCTGTCAGAGAGCAGTGACACCCCTGGGATTCTGTGGACAGCAGTCAGAGAGCAGAGACACACTTGGGATTCTGTGGAGAGCAGTCTGAGAGCAGAGATACCCTTGGCATTCTGTGGAGAACATTCAGAGAGCAGACATACACCTGGGGCTCTATGGAAAGCAGTCAGAGAGCAGAGGCAACCCTGGGATTCTGCGGAGAGCAGAGGCAATACTGGAAGTCTGTGGACAGAGGTCAGAGAGCAGTGACACCCCTGGGATTCTGTGGACAGCGGTCAGAGAGCAGAGACACCCTTGGGATTCTGTGGAGAGCAGTCTAGAGCAGAGATACCCTTGGGATTCTGTGGAGAACATTCAGAGAGCAGACATACTCCTGGGGCTCTATGGAAAGCAGTCAGAGAGCAGAGGCAACCCTGGGATTCTGCGGAGAGCAGTCAGAGAGCAGGGGCAACACTGGAAGTCTGTGGACTGAGGTCAGAGAGCAGAGACACCCCTGGGATTCGACCGACAGCGCTCAGAGAGCAGAGAAACCTAAGGGATTCTGCGGACAGCAGTCAGAGAGCAGTGACATCCCAGGGACTCTGTGGACAGCAGTCAGAGAGCAGAGAGAACCCTGGGATTCGGTGGACAGCAGTCAGAGTGCAGAGACACTCCTGGGATTCTGCGGACAGCAGTCAGAGCGCAGAGACAACCCTGGGATCCTGTGGACAGCAGTCAGAGTGCAGAGACATCCCTGGGATTCTGCGGACAGCGGTCAGAGCGCAGAGACAACCCTGGGATCCTGTGGACAGCAGTCAGAGAAAAGAGATGAACCCTGGGATTCTGTGGATAGTCAGAGAGCAGAGACAACCCAGGGATTCGGTGGACAGCAGTCAGAGAGCAGAGACACTCCTGGGATTCTGCGGACAGCAGTCAGAGCGCAGAGACAACCGTGGGATTCCGTGGACAGCAGTCAGAGAGCAGAGTCATCCCTGGGGATCGGTGGAGAACAGTCAGAGAGCAGAGACACCCCTGGGATTCTGTGGACAGCAGTCAGAGAGCAGAGACACCCCTGGGGCTCTGTGGAGAGTGGTCAGAGAGCAGAGACACCCCTGGAGCTCTGAGGACTGCGGTCAGAGAGCAGAGACACCCTTGGGATTCTATGGAGAACATTCAGAGAGCAGTCATACACCTGGGGCTCTGTGGAGAGCAGTCAGACAGCAGAGGCAACCCTGGGATTCTGCGGAGAGCAGTCAGAGAGCAGAGACAACGCAGGAAGTCTGCGGACAGAGGTCAGAGCGCAGAGACACCCCTGGGATTCAGTGCAGAGCACTCAGAAAGCAGAGGTACGCCTGGAGCTCAATGGACAGCAGTCAGAGAGCAGAGACAACTCTGGGGATCGCTGGAGAGCAGTCAGAGAGCAGGGACACCCCTGGGATTCTGCGGACAGCATTCAGAGAGCAAAGACACCCCTGGAGCTCTGTGCACAGCGGTCAGACAGCAGAGACACCCTTGGGATTCTGTGGACAGCAGTCAGAGAGAATAGACACCACTGGGATTCTGTAGACAGCAGTCAGAGAGCAGAGACACCCCTGGGATTCTGTGGATAGCAGTCAGAGGGCAGAGACAAGACTGGGATTCTGTGGACAGCAGTCAGAGAGCAGAGACAACCCTGGCATTCGGTGGACAGTAGTCAGGGCGCAGAGACAACCCTGGGATTCTGTGGACAGCAGTCAGAGAGCAGTGAAAACCCTGGGATTCGGTGGACAGCAGTCAGAGCGCAGAGACACTCCTGGATTCTGCGGACAGCATTGAGAGAGCAGAGACACCCTTGAGACTCTGCGGACAGCAGTCAGAGAGCAGAGACAACCCTGGGATTCTGTGGACAGCAGTCAGAGAGCAGAGACACCCCTGGGATTCTGTGGACAGCAGTCAGAGAGCATAGACACACCTGGCATTCTGTGGACAGCAGTCAGAGAGCAGAGACACCCCTGGGATTCTGTGGACAGCAGTCAGAGAGCATGTACACCCCTGGGATTCTGCGGACAGCAGTCAGAGAGCAGAGACACCCCTGGGATTCTCTGGACAGTCACAGAGCAGGGAAACCCCTGGGGCTCTGTGGAGAGCAGTCAGAGAGCAGAGACATCCATGGGATTCTGTGGACAGTCTTCAAGAGCAGAGACATCCCTGGGGATCGGTGGAGAGCAGACAGAGCGCAGAGACACACTTGAGATTCTGCGGACAGCTGTCAGAGAGCAGAGACAAACCCTGGGATTCTGTGGAGATCAGTCAGAGAGCAGAGACACCCCTGGAAGTCTGTGGACAGAGGTCAGAGAGCAGAGACACCCCTGGGATTCGCCAGACAGCTGTCAGAGAGCAGTGACACCCCTGGGATTCTGTGGACAGCAGTCAGAGAGCAGAGACACACTTGGGATTCTGTGGAGAGCAGTCTGAGAGCAGAGATACCCTTGGCATTCTGTGGAGAACATTCAGAGAGCAGACATACACCTGGGGCTCTATGGAAAGCAGTCAGAGAGCAGAGGCAACCCTGGGATTCTGCGGAGAGCAGAGGCAACACTGGAAGTCTGTGGACAGAGGTCAGAGAGCAGTGACACCCCTGGGATTCTGTGCACAGCGGTCAGAGAGCAGAGACACCCTTGGGATTCTGTGGACAGCAGTCAGAGAGCATAGACACCACTGGGATTCTGCGGAGAGCAGTCAGAGAGCAGAGACACCCCTGGGATTCTGTGGATAGCAGTCAGAGAGCAGAGACAAGACTGGGATTCTGTGGACAGCAGTCAGAGAGCAGAGACAACCCTGGCATTCGGTGGACAGTAGTCAGGGCGCAGAGACAACCCTGGGATTCTGTGGACAGCAGTCAGAGAGCAGTGAAAACCCTGGGATACTGTGGACAGCAGTCAGAGAGCAGAGACAACCCTGGGATTCTGTGCACTGTCAGAGAGCAGGGATACCCCTGGGGCACTGTGGAGAGCAGTCAGAGAGCAGAGACGTCCATGGGAATCTGTGGACAGCAGTCAGAGAGCAGAGACATCCCTGGGGATCGGTGTAGAGCTGTCAGAGAGCAGAGACACTCCTCGATTCTGCGGACAGCATTCAGAGAGCAGAGACACCCTTGAGATTCTGTGGACAGCAGTCAGAGAGCAGGGACAAATCCTGGGATTCTGTGGAGATCAGTCAGAGAGCAGAGACACCCCTGGAAGTCTGTGGACAGAGGTCAGAGAGCCGTGACAGCCCTGGGGATCTGTCGACAGCAGTTAGAGCGCAGAGACAACCCTGGGATTCTGCGGACTGCAGTCAGAGCGCAGATACAACCCTGGGGTTCGGTGGACAGCAGTCATAGAGCAGAGACGCCCCTGTGATTCTGTGGACAGCACTCAGAGAGCTGGGACGCCCCTGGGATTCTGTGGACAGCAATCAGAGAGCCGAGACAACCCTGGGATTCTGTGGACAGCAGTCAGAGAGCATAGACACCCCTGGCATTATGTGGACAGTTGTCAGAGAGCAGAGACACCCCTGGGATTCTGTGGACAGCAGTCATAGAGCAGAGACACTCCTGGGATTCTGTGGACAGCAGTCAGAGTGCGTAGAAACCCCTGGCATTATGTGGACAGCAGTCAGAGAGCAGAGACACCCCTGGGATTCTGTGGACAGCAGTCAGAGAGCAGAGACAACCCTGGGTTTCGGTGGACAGCAGTCAGAGAGCAGAGACACCCCTGGCATTCTGTGGAAAGCAGTCAGAGAGCAGAGACACCCCTGGCATTACGTGGACAGCAGTCAGAGAGCAGAGACACCCTTGGGATTCTGTGGACAGCAGTCAGAGTGCAGAGACAACCCTGGGATTCTGTGGACAGCAGTCAGAGAGCAGAGACAACCCTGGGATTCTGTGGACAGCAGGCAGAGAGCAGAGACAACCCTGGGATTCTGTGGAGAACATTCAGAGAGCAGTCATACACCTGGGGCTCTGTGGAGAGCAGTCAGAGAGCAGAGGCAACCCTGGGATTCTGCGGAGAGCAGTCAGAGAGCAGAGACAACGCAGGAAGTCTGCGGACAGAGGTCAGAGCGCAGAGACACCCCTGGGATTCTGTGCAGAGCACTCAGAAAGCAGAGATACGCCTGGAGCTCAATGGACAGCAGTCAGAGAGCAGAGACAACTCTGGGGATCGCTGGAGAGCAGTCAGAGAGCAGGGACACCCCTGGGATTCTGCGGACAGCATTCAGAGAGCAAAGACACCCCTGGAGCTCTGTGCACAGCGGTCAGAGAGCAGAGACACCCTTGGGATTCTGTGGACAGCAGTCAGAGAGCATAGACACCACTGGGATTCTGTAGACAGCAGTCAGAGAGCAGAGACACCCCTGGGATTCTGTGGACAGCAGTCAGAGAGCAGAGACAAGACTGGGATTCTGTGGACAGCAGTCAGAGAGCAGAGACAACCCTGGCATTCGGTGGACAGTAGTCAGGGCGCAGAGACAACCCTGGGATTCTGTGGACAGCAGTCAGAGAGCAGAGACAACCCTGGGATTCGGTGGACAGCAGTCAGAGCGCAGAGACACTCCTGGATTCTGCGGACAGCATTGAGAGAGCAGAGACACCCTTGAGAATCTGCGGACAGCAGTCAGAGAGCAGAGACAACCCTGGGATTCTGTGGACAGCAGTCAGAGAGCAGAGACACCCCTGGGATTCAGTGGAGAGCAGTCAGAGAGCATAGACACCCCTGGCATTCTGTGGACAGCAGTCAGAGAGCAGAGACATCCATGGGATTCTGTGGACAGCCTTCAAGAGCAGAGACATCCCTGGGGATCGGTGGAGAGCAGACAGAGCGCAGAGACACACTTGAGATTCTGCGGACAGCTGTCAGAGAGCAGAGACAACCCTGGGATTCTGTGGAGATCAGTCAGAGAGCAGAGACACCCCTGGAAGTCTGTGGACAGAGGTCAGAGAGCAGAGACACCCCTGGGATTCGCCAGACAGCTGTCAGAGAGCAGTGACACCCCTGGGATTCTGTGGACAGCAGTCAGAGAGCAGAGACACACTTGGGATTCTGTGGAGAGCAGTCTGAGAGCAGAGATACCCTTGGCATTCTGTGGAGAACATTCAGAGAGCAGACATACACCTGGGGCTCTATGGAAAGCAGTCAGAGAGCAGAGGCAACCCTGGGATTCTGCGGAGAGCAGAGGCAATACTGGAAGTCTGTGGACAGAGGTCAGAGAGCAGTGACACCCCTGGGATTCTGTGGACAGCGGTCAGAGAGCAGAGACACCCTTGGGATTCTGTGGAGAGCAGTCTAGAGCAGAGATACCCTTGGGATTCTGTGGAGAACATTCAGAGAGCAGACATACTCCTGGGGCTCTATGGAAAGCAGTCAGAGAGCAGAGGCAACCCTGGGATTCTGCGGAGAGCAGTCAGAGAGCAGGGGCAACACTGGAAGTCTGTGGACTGAGGTCAGAGAGCAGAGACACCCCTGGGATTCGACCGACAGCGCTCAGAGAGCAGAGAAACCTAAGGGATTCTGCGGACAGCAGTCAGAGAGCAGTGACATCCCAGGGACTCTGTGGACAGCAGTCAGAGAGCAGAGAGAACCCTGGGATTCGGTGGACAGCAGTCAGAGTGCAGAGACACTCCTGGGATTCTGCGGACAGCAGTCAGAGCGCAGAGACAACCCTGGGATCCTGTGGACAGCAGTCAGAGTGCAGAGACATCCCTGGGATTCTGCGGACAGCGGTCAGAGCGCAGAGACAACCCTGGGATCCTGTGGACAGCAGTCAGAGAAAAGAGATGAACCCTGGGATTCTGTGGATAGTCAGAGAGCAGAGACAACCCAGGGATTCGGTGGACAGCAGTCAGAGAGCAGAGACACTCCTGGGATTCTGCGGACAGCAGTCAGAGCGCAGAGACAACCGTGGGATTCCGTGGACAGCAGTCAGAGAGCAGAGTCATCCCTGGGGATCGGTGGAGAACAGTCAGAGAGCAGAGACACCCCTGGGATTCTGTGGACAGCAGTCAGAGAGCAGAGACACCCCTGGGGCTCTGTGGAGAGTGGTCAGAGAGCAGAGACACCCCTGGAGCTCTGAGGACTGCGGTCAGAGAGCAGAGACACCCTTGGGATTCTATGGAGAACATTCAGAGAGCAGTCATACACCTGGGGCTCTGTGGAGAGCAGTCAGACAGCAGAGGCAACCCTGGGATTCTGCGGAGAGCAGTCAGAGAGCAGAGACAACGCAGGAAGTCTGCGGACAGAGGTCAGAGCGCAGAGACACCCCTGGGATTCAGTGCAGAGCACTCAGAAAGCAGAGGTACGCCTGGAGCTCAATGGACAGCAGTCAGAGAGCAGAGACAACTCTGGGGATCGCTGGAGAGCAGTCAGAGAGCAGGGACACCCCTGGGATTCTGCGGACAGCATTCAGAGAGCAAAGACACCCCTGGAGCTCTGTGCACAGCGGTCAGACAGCAGAGACACCCTTGGGATTCTGTGGACAGCAGTCAGAGAGCATAGACACCACTGGGATTCTGTAGACAGCAGTCAGAGAGCAGAGACACCCCTGGGATTCTGTGGATAGCAGTCAGAGGGCAGAGACAAGACTGGGATTCTGTGGACAGCAGTCAGAGAGCAGAGACAACCCTGGCATTCGGTGGACAGTAGTCAGGGCGCAGAGACAACCCTGGGATTCTGTGGACAGCAGTCAGAGAGCAGTGAAAACCCTGGGATTCGGTGGACAGCAGTCAGAGCGCAGAGACACTCCTGGATTCTGCGGACAGCATTGAGAGAGCAGAGACACCCTTGAGACTCTGCGGACAGCAGTCAGAGAGCAGAGACAACCCTGGGATTCTGTGGACAGTCACAGAGCAGGGAAACCCCTGGGGCTCTGTGGAGAGCAGTCAGAGAGCAGAGACATCCATGGGATTCTGTGGACAGTCTTCAAGAGCAGAGACATCCCTGGGGATCGGTGGAGAGCAGACAGAGCGCAGAGACACACTTGAGATTCTGCGGACAGCTGTCAGAGAGCAGAGACAAACCCTGGGATTCTGTGGAGATCAGTCAGAGAGCAGAGACACCCCTGGAAGTCTGTGGACAGAGGTCAGAGAGCAGAGACACCCCTGGGATTCGCCAGACAGCTGTCAGAGAGCAGTGACACCCCTGGGATTCTGTGGACAGCAGTCAGAGAGCAGAGACACACTTGGGATTCTGTGGAGAGCAGTCTGAGAGCAGAGATACCCTTGGCATTCTGTGGAGAACATTCAGAGAGCAGACATACACCTGGGGCTCTATGGAAAGCAGTCAGAGAGCAGAGGCAACCCTGGGATTCTGCGGAGAGCAGAGGCAACACTGGAAGTCTGTGGACAGAGGTCAGAGAGCAGTGACACCCCTGGGATTCTGTGGACAGCGGTCAGAGAGCAGAGACACCCTTGGGATTCTGTGGACAGCAGTCAGAGAGCATAGACACCACTGGGATTCTGCGGAGAGCAGTCAGAGAGCAGAGACACCCCTGGGATTCTGTGGATAGCAGTCAGAGAGCAGAGACAAGACTGGGATTCTGTGGACAGCAGTCAGAGAGCAGAGACAACCCTGGCATTCGGTGGACAGTAGTCAGGGCGCAGAGACAACCCTGGGATTCTGTGGACAGCAGTCAGAGAGCAGTGAAAACCCTGGGATACTGTGGACAGCAGTCAGAGAGCAGAGACAACCCTGGGATTCTGTGCACTGTCAGAGAGCAGGGATACCCCTGGGGCACTGTGGAGAGCAGTCAGAGAGCAGAGACGTCCATGGGAATCTGTGGACAGCAGTCAGAGAGCAGAGACATCCCTGGGGATCGGTGTAGAGCTGTCAGAGAGCAGAGACACTCCTAGATTCTGCGGACAGCATTCAGAGAGCAGAGACACCCTTGAGATTCTGTGGACAGCAGTCAGAGAGCAGGGACAAATCCTGGGATTCTGTGGAGATCAGTCAGAGAGCAGAGACACCCCTGGAAGTCTGTGGACAGAGGTCAGAGAGCCGTGACAGCCCTGGGGATCTGTCGACAGCAGTTAGAGCGCAGAGACAACCCTGGGATTCTGCGGACTGCAGTCAGAGCGCAGATACAACCCTGGGGTTCGGTGGACAGCAGTCATAGAGCAGAGACGCCCCTGTGATTCTGTGGACAGCACTCAGAGAGCTGGGACGCCCCTGGGATTCTGTGGACAGCAATCAGAGAGCCGAGACAACCCTGGGATTCTGTGGACAGCAGTCAGAGCGCAGAGACAACCCTGGGATTCTGTGGACAGCAGGCAGAGAGCAGAGACAACCCTGGGATTCTGTGGAGAACATTCAGAGAGCAGTCATACACCTGGGGCTCTGTGGAGAGCAGTCAGAGAGCAGAGGCAACCCTGGGATTCTGCGGAGAGCAGTCAGAGAGCAGAGACAACGCAGGAAGTCTGCGGACAGAGGTCAGAGCGCAGAGACACCCCTGGGATTCTGTGCAGAGCACTCAGAAAGCAGAGATACGCCTGGAGCTCAATGGACAGCAGTCAGAGAGCAGAGACAACTCTGGGGATCGCTGGAGAGCAGTCAGAGAGCAGGGACACCCCTGGGATTCTGCGGACAGCATTCAGAGAGCAAAGACACCCCTGGAGCTCTGTGCACAGCGGTCAGAGAGCAGAGACACCCTTGGGATTCTGTGGACAGCAGTCAGAGAGCATAGACACCACTGGGATTCTGTAGACAGCAGTCAGAGAGCAGAGACACCCCTGGGATTCTGTGGACAGCAGTCAGAGAGCAGAGACAAGACTGGGATTCTGTGGACAGCAGTCAGAGAGCAGAGACAACCCTGGCATTCGGTGGACAGTAGTCAGGGCGCAGAGACAACCCTGGGATTCTGTGGACAGCAGTCAGAGAGCAGAGACAACCCTGGGATTCGGTGGACAGCAGTCAGAGCGCAGAGACACTCCTGGATTCTGCGGACAGCATTGAGAGAGCAGAGACACCCTTGAGAATCTGCGGACAGCAGTCAGAGAGCAGAGACAACCCTGGGATTCTGTGGACAGCAGTCAGAGAGCAGAGACACCCCTGGGATTCAGTGGAGAGCAGTCAGAGAGCATAGACACCCCTGGCATTCTGTGGACAGCAGTCAGAGAGCAGAGACATCCATGGGATTCTGTGGACAGCCTTCAAGAGCAGAGACATCCCTGGGGATCGGTGGAGAGCAGACAGAGCGCAGAGACACACTTGAGATTCTGCGGACAGCTGTCAGAGAGCAGAGACAACCCTGGGATTCTGTGGAGATCAGTCAGAGAGCAGAGACACCCCTGGAAGTCTGTGGACAGAGGTCAGAGAGCAGAGACACCCCTGGGATTCGCCAGACAGCTGTCAGAGAGCAGTGACACCCCTGGGATTCTGTGGACAGCAGTCAGAGAGCAGAGACACACTTGGGATTCTGTGGAGAGCAGTCTGAGAGCAGAGATACCCTTGGCATTCTGTGGAGAACATTCAGAGAGCAGACATACACCTGGGGCTCTATGGAAAGCAGTCAGAGAGCAGAGGCAACCCTGGGATTCTGCGGAGAGCAGTCAGAGAGCAGGGGCAACACTGGAAGTCTGTGGACTGAGGTCAGAGAGCAGAGACACCCCTGGGATTCGACCGACAGCGCTCAGAGAGCAGAGAAACCTAAGGGATTCTGCGGACAGCAGTCAGAGAGCAGTGACATCCCAGGGACTCTGTGGACAGCAGTCAGAGAGCAGAGAGAACCCTGGGATTCGGTGGACAGCAGTCAGAGTGCAGAGACACTCCTGGGATTCTGCGGACAGCAGTCAGAGCGCAGAGACAACCCTGGGATCCTGTGGACAGCAGTCCGAGTGCAGAGACATCCCTGGGATTCTGCGGACAGCGGTCAGAGCGCAGAGACAACCCTGGGATCCTGTGGACAGCAGTCAGAGAAAAGAGATGAACCCTGGGATTCTGTGGATAGTCAGAGAGCAGAGACAACCCAGGGATTCGGTGGACAGCAGTCAGAGAGCAGAGACACTCCTGGGATTCTGCGGACAGCAGTCAGAGCGCAGAGACAACCGTGGGATTCCGTGGACAGCAGTCAGAGAGCAGAGACACTCCTGGGATTCTGCGGACAGCAGTCAGAGAGCAGAGACAACCGTGGGATTCCGTGGACAGCAGTCAGAGAGCAGAGACACTCCTGGGATTCTGCGGACAGCAGTCAGAGCGCAGAGACAACCGTGGGATTCCGTGGACAGCAGTCAGAGAGCAGAGACACTCCTGGGATTCTGCGGACAGCAGTCAGAGAGCAGAGACAACCGTGGGATTCCGTGGACAGCAGTCAGAGAGCAGAGACAACCGTGGGATTCCGTGGACAGCAGTCAGAGCGCAGAGACAACCCTGGGGATCGGTGGAGAACAGTCAGAGAGCAGAGACACCCCTGGGATTCTGTTGACAGCAGTCAGAGAGCAGAGACACCCCTGGGGCTCTGTGGAGAGTGGTCAGAGAGCAGAGACACCCCTGGAGCTCTGAGGACTGCGGTCAGAGAGCAGAGACACCCTTGGGATTCTATGGAGAACATTCAGAGAGCAGTCATACACCTGGGGCTCTGTGGAGAGCAGTCAGACAGCAGAGGCAACCCTGGGATTCTGCGGAGAGCAGTCAGAGAGCAGAGACAACGCAGGAAGTCTGCGGACAGAGGTCAGAGCGCAGAGACACCCCTGGGATTCAGTGCAGAGCACTCAGAAAGCAGAGGTACGCCTGGAGCTCAATGGACAGCAGTCAGAGAGCAGAGACAACTCTGGGGATCGCTGGAGAGCAGTCAGAGAGCAGGGACACCCCTGGGATTCTGCGGACAGCATTCAGAGAGCAAAGACACCCCTGGAGCTCTGTGCACAGCGGTCAGACAGCAGAGACACCCTTGGGATTCTGTGGACAGCAGTCAGAGAGCATAGACACCACTGGGATTCTGTAGACAGCAGTCAGAGAGCAGAGACACCCCTGGGATTCTGTGGATAGCAGTCAGAGGGCAGAGACAAGACTGGGATTCTGTGGACAGCAGTCAGAGAGCAGAGACAACCCTGGCATTCGGTGGACAGTAGTCAGGGCGCAGAGACAACCCTGGGATTCTGTGGACAGCAGTCAGAGAGCAGTGAAAACCCTGGGATTCGGTGGACAGCAGTCAGAGCGCAGAGACACTCCTGGATTCTGCGGACAGCATTGAGAGAGCAGAGACACCCTTGAGACTCTGCGGACAGCAGTCAGAGAGCAGAGACAACCCTGGGATTCTGTGGACAGTCACAGAGCAGGGAAACCCCTGGGGCTCTGTGGAGAGCAGTCAGAGAGCAGAGACATCCATGGGATTCTGTGGACAGTCTTCAAGAGCAGAGACATCCCTGGGGATCGGTGGAGAGCAGACAGAGCGCAGAGACACACTTGAGATTCTGCGGACAGCTGTCAGAGAGCAGAGACAAACCCTGGGATTCTGTGGAGATCAGTCAGAGAGCAGAGACACCCCTGGAAGTCTGTGGACAGAGGTCAGAGAGCAGAGACACCCCTGGGATTCGCCAGACAGCTGTCAGAGAGCAGTGACACCCCTGGGATTCTGTGGACAGCAGTCAGAGAGCAGAGACACACTTGGGATTCTGTGGAGAGCAGTCTGAGAGCAGAGATACCCTTGGCATTCTGTGGAGAACATTCAGAGAGCAGACATACACCTGGGGCTCTATGGAAAGCAGTCAGAGAGCAGAGGCAACCCTGGGATTCTGCGGAGAGCAGAGGCAACACTGGAAGTCTGTGGACAGAGGTCAGAGAGCAGTGACACCCCTGGGATTCTGTGGACAGCGGTCAGAGAGCAGAGACACCCTTGGGATTCTGTGGACAGCAGTCAGAGAGCATAGACACCACTGGGATTCTGCGGAGAGCAGTCAGAGAGCAGAGACACCCCTGGGATTCTGTGGATAGCAGTCAGAGAGCAGAGACAAGACTGGGATTCTGTGGACAGCAGTCAGAGAGCAGAGACAACCCTGGCATTCGGTGGACAGTAGTCAGGGCGCAGAGACAACCCTGGGATTCTGTGGACAGCAGTCAGAGAGCAGTGAAAACCCTGGGATACTGTGGACAGCAGTCAGAGAGCAGAGACAACCCTGGGATTCTGTGCACTGTCAGAGAGCAGGGATACCCCTGGGGCACTGTGGAGAGCAGTCAGAGAGCAGAGACGTCCATGGGAATCTGTGGACAGCAGTCAGAGAGCAGAGACATCCCTGGGGATCGGTGTAGAGCTGTCAGAGAGCAGAGACACTCCTAGATTCTGCGGACAGCATTCAGAGAGCAGAGACACCCTTGAGATTCTGTGGACAGCAGTCAGAGAGCAGGGACAAATCCTGGGATTCTGTGGAGATCAGTCAGAGAGCAGAGACACCCCTGGAAGTCTGTGGACAGAGGTCAGAGAGCCGTGACAGCCCTGGGGATCTGTCGACAGCAGTTAGAGCGCAGAGACAACCCTGGGATTCTGCGGACTGCAGTCAGAGCGCAGATACAACCCTGGGGTTCGGTGGACAGCAGTCATAGAGCAGAGACGCCCCTGTGATTCTGTGGACAGCACTCAGAGAGCTGGGACGCCCCTGGGATTCTGTGGACAGCAATCAGAGAGCCGAGACAACCCTGGGATTCTGTGGACAGCAGTCAGAGAGCATAGACACCCCTGGCATTATGTGGACAGATGTCAGAGAGCAGAGACACCCCTGGGATTCTGTGGACAGCAGTCATAGAGCAGAGACACTCCTGGGATTCTGTGGACAGCAGTCAGAGTGCGTAGAAACCCCTGGCATTATGTGGACAGCAGTCAGAGAGCAGAGACACCCCTGGGATTCTGTGGACAGCAGTCAGAGAGCAGAGACAACCCTGGGTTTCGGTGGACAGCAGTCAGAGAGCAGAGACACCCCTGGCATTCTGTGGAAAGCAGTCAGAGAGCAGAGACACCCCTGGCATTACGTGGACAGCAGTCAGAGAGCAGAGACACCCTTGGGATTCTGTGGACAGCAGTCAGAGCGCAGAGACAACCCTGGGATTCTGTGGACAGCAGGCAGAGAGCAGAGACAACCCTGGGATTCTGTGGACAGCAGTCAGAGAGCAGAAACATCCATGGGATTCTGTGGACAGCAGTCAGAGAGCAGAGATATTCCTGGGGATCGGTGGACAGCAGACAGAGCGCAGTGACACCCTTGAGATTCTGCGGACAGCTGTCAGAGAGCAGAGACAAACCCTGGGATTCTGTGGAGATCAGTCAGAGAGCAGAGACGCTCCTGGAAGTCTGTGGACAGAGGTCAGAGAGCAGAGACACCCCTGGGATTCGCCAGACAGCTTTCAGAGAGCAGTGACACCCCTGGGATTCTGTGGACAGCAGTCAGAGAGCAGAGACACCCTTGGGATTCTGTGGAAAGTAGTCTGAGAGCAGAGATACCCTTGGCATTCTTGGGAGTCATCCCTGGGGATCGGTGGAGAACATTCAGAGAGCAGAGACACTCCTGGGTTCTGCGGACAGCATTCAGAGAGCAGAGACACCCTTGAGATTCTGCAGACAGCAGTCAGAGAGCAGAGACAACCCAGGGATTCGGTGGACAGCAGTCAGAGAGCAGAGACACTCCTGGGATTCTGCGGACAGCATTCAGAGCGCAGAGACAACCGTGGGATTCCGTGGACGGTAGTCAGAGAGCAGAGTCATCCCTGGGGATCTGCGGACAGCATTCAGAGAGCAGAGACACCCTTGAGATTCTGCGAACAGCAGTCAGAGAGCAGAGACACACTTGAGATTCTGCGGACAGCAGTCAGAGAGCAGAGACAAACCGTGGGATTCTGTGGACAGCAGTCAGAGAGCAGAGACACCCCTGGGGCTCTGTGTAGAGCAGTCAGAGAGCAGGGACACCCCTGGGATTCTGCGGACAGCATTCAGAGAGCAAAGACACCCCTGGAGCTCTGTGCACAGCGGTCAGACAGCAGAGACACCCTTGGGATTCTGTGGACAGCAGTCAGAGAGCATAGACACCACTGGGATTCTGTAGACAGCAGTCAGAGAGCAGAGACACCCCTGGGATTCTGTGGATAGCAGTCAGAGGGCAGAGACAAGACTGGGATTCTGTGGACAGCAGTCAGAGAGCAGAGACAACCCTGGCATTCGGTGGACAGTAGTCAGGGCGCAGAGACAACCCTGGGATTCTGTGGACAGCAGTCAGAGAGCAGTGAAAACCCTGGGATTCGGTGGACAGCAGTCAGAGCGCAGAGACACTCCTGGATTCTGCGGACAGCATTGAGAGAGCAGAGACACCCTTGAGACTCTGCGGACAGCAGTCAGAGAGCAGAGACAACCCTGGGATTCTGTGGACAGTCACAGAGCAGGGAAACCCCTGGGGCTCTGTGGAGAGCAGTCAGAGAGCAGAGACATCCATGGGATTCTGTGGACAGTCTTCAAGAGCAGAGACATCCCTGGGGATCGGTGGAGAGCAGACAGAGCGCAGAGACACACTTGAGATTCTGCGGACAGCTGTCAGAGAGCAGAGACAAACCCTGGGATTCTGTGGAGATCAGTCAGAGAGCAGAGACACCCCTGGAAGTCTGTGGACAGAGGTCAGAGAGCAGAGACACCCCTGGGATTCGCCAGACAGCTGTCAGAGAGCAGTGACACCCCTGGGATTCTGTGGACAGCAGTCAGAGAGCAGAGACACACTTGGGATTCTGTGGAGAGCAGTCTGAGAGCAGAGATACCCTTGGCATTCTGTGGAGAACATTCAGAGAGCAGACATACACCTGGGGCTCTATGGAAAGCAGTCAGAGAGCAGAGGCAACCCTGGGATTCTGCGGAGAGCAGAGGCAACACTGGAAGTCTGTGGACAGAGGTCAGAGAGCAGTGACACCCCTGGGATTCTGTGGACAGCGGTCAGAGAGCAGAGACACCCTTGGGATTCTGTGGACAGCAGTCAGAGAGCATAGACACCACTGGGATTCTGCGGAGAGCAGTCAGAGAGCAGAGACACCCCTGGGATTCTGTGGATAGCAGTCAGAGAGCAGAGACAAGACTGGGATTCTGTGGACAGCAGTCAGAGAGCAGAGACAACCCTGGCATTCGGTGGACAGTAGTCAGGGCGCAGAGACAACCCTGGGATTCTGTGGACAGCAGTCAGAGAGCAGTGAAAACCCTGGGATTCGGTGGACAGCAGTCAGAGCGCAGAGACACTCCTGGATTCTGCGGACAGCATTGAGAGAGCAGAGACACCCTTGAGACTCTGCGGACAGCAGTCAGAGAGCAGAGACAACCCTGGGATTCTGTGGACAGCAGTCAGAGAGCAGAGACACCCCTGGGATTCTGTGGACAGCAGTCAGAGAGCATAGACACACCTGGCATTCTGTGGACAGCAGTCAGAGAGCAGAGACACCCCTGGGATTCTGTGGACAGCAGTCAGAGAGCATGTACACCCCTGGGATTCTGCGGACAGCAGTCAGAGAGCAGAGACACCCCTGGGATTCTCTGGACAGTCACAGAGCAGGGAAACCCCTGGGGCTCTGTGGAGAGCAGTCAGAGAGCAGAGACATCCATGGGATTCTGTGGACAGTCTTCAAGAGCAGAGACATCCCTGGGGATCGGTGGAGAGCAGACAGAGCGCAGAGACACACTTGAGATTCTGCGGACAGCTGTCAGAGAGCAGAGACAAACCCTGGGATTCTGTGGAGATCAGTCAGAGAGCAGAGACACCCCTGGAAGTCTGTGGACAGAGGTCAGAGAGCAGAGACACCCCTGGGATTCGCCAGACAGCTGTCAGAGAGCAGTGACACCCCTGGGATTCTGTGGACAGCAGTCAGAGAGCAGAGACACACTTGGGATTCTGTGGAGAGCAGTCTGAGAGCAGAGATACCCTTGGCATTCTGTGGAGAACATTCAGAGAGCAGACATACACCTGGGGCTCTATGGAAAGCAGTCAGAGAGCAGAGGCAACCCTGGGATTCTGCGGAGAGCAGAGGCAACACTGGAAGTCTGTGGACAGAGGTCAGAGAGCAGTGACACCCCTGGGATTCTGTGGACAGCGGTCAGAGAGCAGAGACACCCTTGGGATTCTGTGGACAGCAGTCAGAGAGCATAGACACCACTGGGATTCTGCGGAGAGCAGTCAGAGAGCAGAGACACCCCTGGGATTCTGTGGATAGCAGTCAGAGAGCAGAGACAAGACTGGGATTCTGTGGACAGCAGTCAGAGAGCAGAGACAACCCTGGCATTCGGTGGACAGTAGTCAGGGCGCAGAGACAACCCTGGGATTCTGTGGACAGCAGTCAGAGAGCAGTGAAAACCCTGGGATACTGTGGACAGCAGTCAGAGAGCAGAGACAACCCTGGGATTCTGTGCACTGTCAGAGAGCAGGGATACCCCTGGGGCACTGTGGAGAGCAGTCAGAGAGCAGAGACGTCCATGGGAATCTGTGGACAGCAGTCAGAGAGCAGAGACATCCCTGGGGATCGGTGTAGAGCTGTCAGAGAGCAGAGACACTCCTAGATTCTGCGGACAGCATTCAGAGAGCAGACACACCCTTGAGATTCTGTGGACAGCAGTCAGAGAGCAGGGACAAATCCTGGGATTCTGTGGAGATCAGTCAGAGAGCAGAGACACCCCTGGAAGTCTGTGGACAGAGGTCAGAGAGCCGTGACAGCCCTGGGGATCTGTCGACAGCAGTTAGAGCGCAGAGACAACCCTGGGATTCTGCGGACTGCAGTCAGAGCGCAGATACAACCCTGGGGTTCGGTGGACAGCAGTCATAGAGCAGAGACGCCCCTGTGATTCTGTGGACAGCACTCAGAGAGCTGGGACGCCCCTGGGATTTGTGGACAGCAATCAGAGAGCTGAGACAACCCTGGGATTCTGTGGACAGCAGTCAGAGAGCATAGACACCCCTGGCATTATGTGGACAGTTGTCAGAGAGCAGAGACACCCCTGGGATTCTGTGGACAGCAGTCATAGAGCAGAGACAACCCTGGGTTTCGGTGGACAGCAGTCAGAGAGCAGAGACACCCCTGGCATTCTGTGGAAAGCAGTCAGAGAGCAGAGACACCCCTGGCATTACGTGGACAGCAGTCAGAGAGCAGAGACACCCTTGGGATTCTGTGGACAGCAGTCAGAGCGCAGAGACAACCCTGGGATTCTATGGACAGCAGTCAGAGCGCAGAGACAACCCTGGGATTCTGTGGACAGCAGGCAGAGAGCAGAGACAACCCTGGGATTCTGTGGACAGCAGTCAGAGAGCAGAAACATCCATGGGATTCTGTGGACAGCAGTCAGAGAGCAGAGACACCTCTGGGATTCTGTGTACAGCAGTCAGAGAGCAGAGACTGCCCTGGGATTCTGTGGACAGCAGTTAGAGAGCCGTGACACCCCTGGGGATCTGTGGACAGCAGTCAAAGAGCAGAGACACCACTGGGATTCTGTGGACAGCAGTCCGAGAGCAGAGACACCTCTGGGATTCTGTGGACAGCAGTCAGAGAGCAGAGACACCCCTGGGATTCTGTAGAGAGAAGAAAGAGTGCAGAGACAACCCTGGGATTCTGTGGACAGCAGTCAGAGAGCAGAGACAACCCAGGGATTCTGTGGACAGCCGTCAGAGAGCAGAGACACCCCTGGCATTCTGTGTACAGCAGTCAGAGAGCAGAGAAACCCCTGGAGCTCGGTGGACAGTGGTCAGAGAGCAGAGACACCCCTGGGATTCTGTGGACAGCAGTCAGAGAGCAGAGACACCCCTGGGATTCTGTGGACAGCAGTCAGAGAGCAGAGACACCCCTGGGGATCGGTGGGGAACAGTCCGAGAGCAGAGACACTCCTTGATTCTGCGGACAGCATTCAGAGAGCAGAGACACCCTTGAGATTCTGCGGACAGCGGTCAGAGAGCAGAGACAACCCTGGGATTCTGCGGACAGCAGTCAGAGAGCAGAGACACCCCTGGGATTCTGTAGACAGCAGTCAGAGAGCAGAGACACCCCGGGGATTCTGTGGACAGCAGTCAAAGAGCAGAGACACCACTGGGATTCTGTGGACAGCAGTCCGAGAGCAGAGACACCTCATGATTCTGTGGACAGCAGTCAGAGAGCAGAGACACCCCTGGGATTCTGTAGAGAGAAGAAAGAGTGCAGAGACAACCCTGGGATTCTGTGGACAGCAGTCAGAGAGCAGAGACAACCCTGGGATTCTGTGGGCAGCAGTCAGAGCGCTGAGACAACCCTGGGATTCTGTGGACAGCCTTAAGAGAGCAGAGACAACCCTGGGGTTCGGTGGACAGCAGTCAGAGAGCAGAGACAACACTGGCATTCTGTGGACAGCAGTCAGAGAGCAGGGACAACCCTGGGATTCGGCGGACAGAAGTCAGAGAGCAGAGACACCACTGGGATTCTGTGGAGAGCAGTCAGAGAGCAGAGACAACCCTGGGATTCTGTGGACAGCAGTCAGAGAGCAGAGACACCCCTGGGTTCCGCAGACAGCATTCAGAGAGCAGAGACAACCCTGAGATTCTGTGAATAGCATTCAGAGAGCAGATATACACCTGGGGCTCTGTGGAAAGCATTCAGAGAGCAGAGGCAACCCTGGGATTCTGTGGAGAGCAGTCAGAGAGCAGAGACACCCCTGGGATTCGCAAGACAGCGCTCAGAGAGCAGAGACACCCAAGGGATTCTGCGGACAACTGTCAGAGAGCAGTGACATCCCAGGGGCTCTGTGTACAGCAGTCAGAGAGCAGAGACACCCCTGGGATTCTGTGGAGAGCAGTCAGAGAGCAGAGACACCTCTGGGATTCTGTGTACAGCAGTCAGAGAGCAGAGACTGCCCTGGGATTCTGTGGACAGCAGTTAGAGAGCCGTGACACCCCTGGGGATCTGTGGACAGCAGTCAAAGAGCAGAGACACCACTGGGATTCTGTGGACAGCAGTCCGAGAGCAGAGACACCTCTGGGATTCTGTGGACAGCAGTCAGAGAGCAGAGACACCCCTGGGATTCTGTAGAGAGAAGAAAGAGTGCAGAGACAACCCTGGGATTCTGTGGACAGCAGTCAGAGAGCAGAGACAACCCAGGGATTCTGTGGACAGCCGTCAGAGAGCAGAGACACCCCTGGCATTCTGTGTACAGCAGTCAGAGAGCAGAGAAACCCCTGGAGCTCGGTGGACAGTGGTCAGAGAGCAGAGACACCCCTGGGATTCTGTGGACAGCAGTCAGAGAGCAGAGACACCCCTGGGATTCTGTAGACAGCAGTCAGAGAGCAGAGACACCCCGGGGATTCTGTGGACAGCAGTCAAAGAGCAGAGACACCATTGGGATTCTGTGGACAGCAGTCAGAGAGCAGAGACACCCCTGGGATTCTGTGGGCAGCAGTCAGAGCGCTGAGACAACCCTGTGATTCTGTGGACAGCTGTCAGAGCGCAGAGACAACCCTGGGATTCTGTGGACAGCCTTCAGAGAGCAGAGACAACCCTGGGGTTCGGTGGACAGCAGTCAGAGAGCAGAGACAACACTGGCATTCTGTGGACAGCAGTCAGAGAGCAGGGACAACCCTGGGATTCGGCGGACAGAAGTCAGAGAGCAGAGACACCACTGGGATTCTGTGGAGAGCAGTCAGAGAGCAGAGACAACCCTGGGATTCTGTGGACAGCAGTCAGAGAGCAGAGACACCCCTGGGATCTGTGGACAGCAGTCAGAGAGCAGAGACACCACTGGGATTCTGTGGAGAGCAGACAGAGCGCAGAGACAACCCTGGGATTCTGTGGACAGCAGTCAGAGCGCTGAGACAACCCTGGGATTCTGTGGACAGCCGTCAGAGAGCAGAGACAACCCTGAGGTTCGGTGGACAGCAGTCAGAGCGCAGAGACAACCCTGGGAATCTGTGGACTGCAGTCAGAGAGCAGGGACAACCCTGGGATTCGGTGGACAGCAGTCAGAGAGCAGAGACACCCCTGGGATTCTGTGGACAGCAGTCAGAGAGCAGAGACACACCTGGGATTCTGTGGACAGTCAGAGAGCTGGGACACCCCTGGGATTCTGTGGAGAGCAGTCAGAGAGCATAGACACCGCTGGGATTCTGTGGACAGACTTCAGAGAGCAGAGACATCCCTGGGGATCGGTGGAGAACAGTCAGAGCGCAGAGACACTCCTGGATTCTGCGTCAGCATTCAGAGAGCAGAGACACCCTTGAGATTCTGCGGACAGCAGACAGAGAGCAGAGACAAACCCTGGGATTCCGTGGACAGCAGTCAGAGAGCAGAAACACCCCTGGGATTCTGTGGACAGCAGACAGGGAGCAGAGACAACCCTGGAATTCGCCAGACAGGGCTAAGAGAGCAGAGACACCCCTGGGATCCTGCGTACAGCAGACAGAGAGCAGAGACACCCGAGGGGCTCTGTGGACATCAGTCAGAGAGCAGAGACACCCCAGGGGCTCTGTGGACAGCAGTCAGAGAGCAGAGACGCCCCGGGATTCTGTGGACAGCAGTCAGAGAGCAGAGACACCCCTGGGATTCTGTGGATAGCAGTCAGAGGGCAGAGACAACCCTGGCATTCTGTGGACAGCAGTCAGAGCGCTGAGACAACACTGGGCCTCTGCGGACAACAGTCAAGGAGCAGAGAAAACCCGGGGATTCTGGCAACAGCAGTCATAGTTCAGAGACACCCCTGGCATTCTGTGGACAGCAGTTAGAGTGGGGAGACAGCTGTGGGATTCAGTGGACAGCAGGCAGAGGGCAGAGACACCCCTGGGATTCTGTGGACAGCAGTCAGAGAGCAGAGACAATCCTGGGGATTTATGGAGAGCAGTCAGAGAGCAGGGACACCCCTGGGATTCTGCGGACAGCAGTCAGAGAGCAGTGACACCCCTGGGATTCGGTGGACCCCAGTAAGAGAGCAGAGACACCCCTGGAGCTCTGTGGACAGCGGTCAGAGAGCAGAGACACCCTTGGGATTCTGGCAACAGCAGTCAGAGAGCAGAGACACCCCTGGGATTCTGTGGACAGCAGTCAGGGAGCAGAGACACCCCGGGGATTCTGTGGACAGCAGTCAGAGAGCAGAGACACCACTGGCATTCGGTGGACAGCAGTGAGAGAGCAGAGACACCACTGGGATTCTGTGGAGAGCAGTCAAAGCGCAGAGACAACCCTGGGATTCTGTGGACAGCAGTCAGAGAGCAGAGACACCACTGGGATACTGTGGACAGCAGTCCGAGAACAGAGACACCTCTGGGATTCTGTGGACGGCAGTGAGAGAGCAGAGACACCACTGGGATTCTGTGGAGAGCAGTCAAAGCGCAGAGACAACCCTGGGATTCTGTGGACTGCAGTCAGAGAGCAGCGACACCACTGGGATTCTGTGGAGAGCAATCAGAGAGCAGAGACAACCCTGGGATTCTGTGGACAGCAGTCAGATAGCAGAGACACACCTGGGATTCTGTGGATAGTCAGAGAGCAGGGACACCCCTGGGATTCTGTGGAGAGCATTCAGAGAGCATAGACACCCCTGGGATTCTGTGGACAGACTTCAGAGAGCAGAGACATCCCTGGGGATTGGACGAGAACAGTCAGAGCGCAGAGACACTCCTGGATTCTGCGGACAGCATTCAGAGAGCAGTGACACCCTTGAGATTCTGCGGACAGCAGTCAGAGAGCAGAGACAAACCCAGGGAATCCGTGGACAGCAGTCAGAGAGCAGAGACACCCCTGGGATCCTGCGTACAGCAGACAGAGAGCAGAGACACCCCAGGGATTCTGTGGACAGCTGTCAGAGAGCAGAGACAACCCTGGGATTCTGTGGACAGCCTTCAGAGAGCAGAGACAACCCTGGGGTTCGGTGGACAGCAGTCAGAGAGCAGAGACAACACTGGCATTCTGTGGACAGCAGTCAGAGAGCAGGGACAACCCTGGGATTCGGCGGACAGAAGTCAGAGAGCAGAGACACCACTGGGATTCTGTGGAGAGCAGTCAGAGAGCAGAGACAACCCTGGGATTCTGTGGACAGCAGTCAGAGAGCAGAGACACCCCTGGGATCTGTGGACAGCAGTCAGAGAGCAGAGACACCACTGGGATTCTGTGGAGAGCAGACAGAGCGCAGAGACAACCCTGGGATTCTGTGGACAGCAGTCAGAGCGCTGAGACAACCCTGGGATTCTGTGGACAGCCGTCAGAGAGCAGAGACAACCCTGAGGTTCGGTGGACAGCAGTCAGAGCGCAGAGACAACCCTGGGAATCTGTGGACTGCAGTCAGAGAGCAGGGACAACCCTGGGATTCGGTGGACAGCAGTCAGAGAGCAGAGACACCCCTGGGATTCTGTGGACAGCAGTCAGAGAGCAGAGACACACCTGGGATTCTGTGGACAGTCAGAGAGCTGGGACACCCCTGGGATTCTGTGGAGAGCAGTCAGAGAGCATAGACACCGCTGGGATTCTGTGGACAGACTTCAGAGAGCAGAGACATCCCTGGGGATCGGTGGAGAACAGTCAGAGCGCAGAGACACTCCTGGATTCTGCGTCAGCATTCAGAGAGCAGAGACACCCTTGAGATTCTGCGGACAGCAGACAGAGAGCAGAGACAAACCCTGGGATTCCGTGGACAGCAGTCAGAGAGCAGAAACACCCCTGGGATTCTGTGGACAGCAGACAGGGAGCAGAGACAACCCTGGAATTCGCCAGACAGGGCTAAGAGAGCAGAGACACCCCTGGGATCCTGCGTACAGCAGACAGAGAGCAGAGACACCCGAGGGGCTCTGTGGACATCAGTCAGAGAGCAGAGACACCCCAGGGGCTCTGTGGACAGCAGTCAGAGAGCAGAGACGCCCCGGGATTCTGTGGACAGCAGTCAGAGAGCAGAGACACCCCTGGGATTCTGTGGATAGCAGTCAGAGGGCAGAGACAACCCTGGCATTCTGTGGACAGCAGTCAGAGCGCTGAGACAACACTGGGCCTCTGCGGACAACAGTCAAGGAGCAGAGAAAACCCGGGGATTCTGGCAACAGCAGTCATAGTTCAGAGACACCCCTGGCATTCTGTGGACAGCAGTTAGAGTGGGGAGACAGCTGTGGGATTCAGTGGACAGCAGGCAGAGGGCAGAGACACCCCTGGGATTCTGTGGACAGCAGTCAGAGAGCAGAGACAATCCTGGGGATTTATGGAGAGCAGTCAGAGAGCAGGGACACCCCTGGGATTCTGCGGACAGCAGTCAGAGAGCAGTGACACCCCTGGGATTCGGTGGACCCCAGTAAGAGAGCAGAGACACCCCTGGAGCTCTGTGGACAGCGGTCAGAGAGCAGAGACACCCTTGGGATTCTGGCAACAGCAGTCAGAGAGCAGAGACACCCCTGGGATTCTGTGGACAGCAGTCAGGGAGCAGAGACACCCCGGGGATTCTGTGGACAGCAGTCAGAGAGCAGAGACACCACTGGCATTCGGTGGACAGCAGTGAGAGAGCAGAGACACCACTGGGATTCTGTGGAGAGCAGTCAAAGCGCAGAGACAACCCTGGGATTCTGTGGACAGCAGTCAGAGAGCAGAGACACCACTGGGATACTGTGGACAGCAGTCCGAGAACAGAGACACCTCTGGGATTCTGTGGACGGCAGTGAGAGAGCAGAGACACCACTGGGATTCTGTGGAGAGCAGTCAAAGCGCAGAGACAACCCTGGGATTCTGTGGACTGCAGTCAGAGAGCAGCGACACCACTGGGATTCTGTGGAGAGCAATCAGAGAGCAGAGACAACCCTGGGATTCTGTGGACAGCAGTCAGATAGCAGAGACACACCTGGGATTCTGTGGATAGTCAGAGAGCAGGGACACCCCTGGGATTCTGTGGAGAGCATTCAGAGAGCATAGACACCCCTGGGATTCTGTGGACAGACTTCAGAGAGCAGAGACATCCCTGGGGATTGGACGAGAACAGTCAGAGCGCAGAGACACTCCTGGATTCTGCGGACAGCATTCAGAGAGCAGTGACACCCTTGAGATTCTGCGGACAGCAGTCAGAGAGCAGAGACAAACCCAGGGAATCCGTGGACAGCAGTCAGAGAGCAGAGACAAACCCTGGGATTCTGTGGACAGCAGTCAGAGAGCAGTGACACCCCTGGGATTCTGTGGACAGCAGACAGGGAGCAGAGACACCACTGGAAGTCTCTGGACAGAGGTCAGAGAGCAGAGACACCCCTGGAATTCGCCAGACAGGGCTAAGAGAGCTGCGACACCCCTGGGATTTTTCGGACAGCAGACAGAGAGTAGCGACAACCCTGGGATTCTGTGGACAGCAGTCAGAGAGCAGAGACACCCCTGGGATCCTGCGTACAGCAGACAGAGAGCAGAGACACCCCAGGGATTCTGTGGACAGCTGTCAGAGAGCAGAGACACCACTGAGATTCTGTGGACAGCAGTCCGAGAGCAGAGACACCTCTGGGATTCTGTGGACAGCAGTCAGAGAGCAGAGACACCACTGGGATTCTCTGGAGAGCAGTCAAAGCGCAGAGACAACCCTGGGATTCTGTGGACAGCAGTTAGAGAGCAGAGACAATCCTGGGATTCTGTGGACAGCAGTCAGAGAGCAGAGACACCCCTGGGATTCTGTGGACAGCAGTCAGAGAGCAGAGACACCACTGGGATTCTGTGGAGAGCAGACGGAGCGCAGAGACAACCCTGGGATTCTGCGGACAGCAGTCAGAGAGCAGATACAACCCTGGGATTCTGTGGGCAGCAGTCAGAGCGCTGAGACAACCCTGTGATTCTGTGGACAGCGGTAAGAGAGCAGAGACAACCCTGGGGTTCGGTGGACAGCACTCAGAGAGCAGAGACACCCTTGAGATTCTGCGGACAGCAGTCAGAGAGCAGAGACAAACCCTGGGATTCTTTGGACAGCAGTCAGAGAGCAGAGACACCACTGGAAGTCTGTGGACTGAGGTCAGAGAGCAGAGACACCCCTGGGATTCGCCAGACAGCGCTAAGAGAGCAGAGACACCCCTGGGATTCTGCGGACAGCAGACAGAGAGTAGCGACAACCCTGGAATTCTGTGGACAGCAGTCTGAGAGCAGAGACACCCCAGGGGCTCTCTGGACAGCAGTCAGAGTGCAGAGACACCCCTGGGATTCTGTGGACAACAGTCAGAGAGCCGAGACAACACTGGGATTCTGTGGACAGCAGTCAGAGAGCAGAGACACCTCTGGGATTCTGTGGACGGCAGTGAGAGAGCAGAGACACCACTGGGATTCTGTGGAGAGCAGTCAAAGCGCAGAGACAACCCTGGGATTCTGTAGACTGCAGTCAGAGGGCAGCGGCACCACTGGGATTCTGTGGAGAGCAATCAGAGAGCAGAGACAACCCTGGGATTCTGTGGACAGCAGTCAGAGAGCAGAGACACACCTGGGATTCTGTTGACAGTCAGAGAGCAGGGACACCCCTGGGATTCTGTGGAGAGCATTCAGAGAGCATAGACACCCCTGGGATTTTGTGGACAGATTTCAGCGAGCAGAGACATCCCTGGGGATCGGACGAGAACAGTCAGAGCGCAGAGACACTCCTGGATTCTGCGGACAGCAGTCAGAGAGCAGAGACAAACCCTGGGATTCTGTGGACATCAGTCAGAGAGCAGAGACAAACCCTGGGATTCCGTGGACAGCAGACAGGGAGCAGAGACACCACTGGAAGTCTCTGGACAGAGGTTAGAGAGCAGAGGCACCCCTGGAATTCGCCAGACAGCGCTAAGAGAGCTGCGACACCCCTGGGATTCTGCGTACAGCAGACAGAGAGTAGCGACAACCCTGGGATCCTGCGTACAGCAGACAGAGAGCAGGGACACCCCAGGGGCTCTGTGGACAGCAGTCAGAGAGCAGAGACACCACTGGGATTCTGTGGAGAGCAGTCCGAGAGCAGAGACACCTCTGGGATTCTGTGGACAGCAGTCAGAGAGCAGAGACACCACTGGGATTCTGTGGAGAGCAGTCAAAGCGCAGAGACAACCCTGGGATTCTGCGGACAGCAGTCAGAGACCAGAGACAACCCTGGGATTCTGTGGGCAGCAGTCAGAGCGCTGAGACAACCCTGCGATTCTGTGGACAGCGGTCAGAGAGCAGAGAAACCGCTGGAAGTCTGTGGACAGAGGTCAGAGAGCAGAGACACCCCTGGGATTCTGTGGACAGCAGTCAGAGAGCAGAGACACCCCTGGGATTCTGTGGACAGCAGTCAGAGCGCTGAGACAACACTGGGCCTCTGGGGACAACAGTCAAGGAGCAGAGAAAACCCTGGGATTCTGGCAACAGCATTCATAGTTCAGAGACACCCCTGGCATTCTGTGGACAGCAGTTAGAGTGGAGAGACACCCCTGGGATTCAGTGGACAGCAGTCAGAGTGCAGAGACACTCCTTGGATTCTGTGGACAGCAGTCAGAGAGCAGATACACCCCTTGGATTCTGTGGACAGCAGTCAGAGAGCAGAGACACCCCTGGGATTCCGCGGACAGCAGTCAGAGAGCAGAGACAATCCTGGGGATTGATGGAGAGCAGTCAGAGAGCAGGGACACCCCTGGGATTCTGCGGACAGCAGTCAGAGAGCAGAGACACCCCTGGGATTCGGTGGACCACAGTCAGAGAGCAGAGACACCTCTGGTGCTCTGTGGACAGCGGTCACAGAGCAGAGACACCCTTGGGATTCAGGCAACAGCAGTCAGAGAGCAGAGACACCCCTGGGATTCTGTGGACAGCAGTCAGGGAGCAGAGACACCCCTGGGATTCTGTAGACAGCAGTCAGAGAGCAGAGACACACCGGGGATTCTGTGGACAGCAGTCAGAGAGCAGAGACACAACTGGGATTCTGTGGACAGCAGTCCGAGAGCAGAGACACCACTGGGATTCTGTGGAGAGCAGTGAGAGAGCAGAGACACCACTGGGATTCTGTGGAGAGCAGTCAAAGCGCAGAGACAACCCTGGGAATCTGTGGACAGCAGTCAGAGAGCAGCGACACCACTGGGATTCTGTGGAGAACAGTCAGAGAGCAGAGACAACCCTGAGATTCTGTGGAGAGCAGTCAGAGAGCAGAGACACCCTTGGGATTCTGTGGACAGCAGTCAGAGAGCAGAGACACCACTGGGATTCTGTGGAGAGCAGACAGAGCGCAGAGACATCCCTGGGACTCTGTGGACAGCAGTCAGAGAGCAGAAACAACCCTGGGATTCTGTGGGCAGCAGTCAGAGCGCTGAGAGAACCCTGGCATTCTGTGGACAGGAGTCACAGAGCAGAGACAAGCCTGGGATTCTGTGGACAGCAGTCAGAGAGCAGAGACACCCCTGGGATTCTATGGACAGCAGTCAGAGAGCAGAGACACACCTGGGATTCTGTGGACAGTCAGAGAGCAGGGACACCCCTGGGATTCTGTGGACAGCAGTCAGAGAGCAGAGACACCCCTGGGACTCTGTGGACAGCAGTCAGAGAGCAGAGACAACCCTGGGATTCTGTTTACAGCCTTCAGAAAGCAGAGACATCGCTGGGGATCGGTGGAGAACATTCAGAGCGCAGAGACACTCCTGGATTCTGTGGACAGCATTCAGAGAGCAGAGACACCCTTGAGATTCTGCGGACAGCAGTCAGAGAGCAGAGACAAACCCAGGGATTCTGTGGACAGCAGTCAGAGAGCAGAGACACCCCTGGGATTCTGTGGACAGCAGACAGGGAGCAGAGACACCACTGGAAGTCTCTGGACAGAGGTCAGAGAGCAGAGACACCCCTGGAATTCGCCAGACAGGGCTAAGAGAGCTGCGACACCCCTGGGATTTTTCGGACAGCAGACAGAGAGTAGCGACAACCCTGGGATTCTGTGGACAGCAGTCAGAGAGCAGAGACACCCCTGGGATCCTGCGTACAGCAGACAGAGAGCAGAGACACCCCAGGGATTCTGTGGACAGCTGTCAGAGAGCAGAGACACCACTGAGATTCTGTGGACAGCAGTCCGAGAGCAGAGACACCTCTGGGATTCTGTGGACAGCAGTCAGAGAGCAGAGACACCACTGGGATTCTCTGGAGAGCAGTCAAAGCGCAGAGACAACCCTGGGATTCTGTGGACAGCAGTTAGAGAGCAGAGACAATCCTGGGATTCTGTGGACAGCAGTCAGAGAGCAGAGACACCCCTGGGATTCTGTGGACAGCAGTCAGAGAGCAGAGACACCACTGGGATTCTGTGGAGAGCAGACGGAGCGCAGAGACAACCCTGGGATTCTGCGGACAGCAGTCAGAGAGCAGATACAACCCTGGGATTCTGTGGGCAGCAGTCAGAGCGCTGAGACAACCCTGTGATTCTGTGGACAGCGGTAAGAGAGCAGAGACAACCCTGGGGTTCGGTGGACAGCACTCAGAGAGCAGAGACACCCTTGAGATTCTGCGGACAGCAGTCAGAGAGCAGAGACAAACCCTGGGATTCTTTGGACAGCAGTCAGAGAGCAGAGACACCACTGGAAGTCTGTGGACTGAGGTCAGAGAGCAGAGACACCCCTGGGATTCGCCAGACAGCGCTAAGAGAGCAGAGACACCCCTGGGATTCTGCGGACAGCAGACAGAGAGTAGCGACAACCCTGGAATTCTGTGGACAGCAGTCTGAGAGCAGAGACACCCCAGGGGCTCTCTGGACAGCAGTCAGAGTGCAGAGACACCCCTGGGATTCTGTGGACAACAGTCAGAGAGCCGAGACAACACTGGGATTCTGTGGACAGCAGTCAGAGAGCAGAGACACCTCTGGGATTCTGTGGACGGCAGTGAGAGAGCAGAGACACCACTGGGATTCTGTGGAGAGCAGTCAAAGCGCAGAGACAACCCTGGGATTCTGTAGACTGCAGTCAGAGGGCAGCGGCACCACTGGGATTCTGTGGAGAGCAATCAGAGAGCAGAGACAACCCTGGGATTCTGTGGACAGCAGTCAGAGAGCAGAGACACACCTGGGATTCTGTTGACAGTCAGAGAGCAGGGACACCCCTGGGATTCTGTGGAGAGCATTCAGAGAGCATAGACACCCCTGGGATTTTGTGGACAGATTTCAGCGAGCAGAGACATCCCTGGGGATCGGACGAGAACAGTCAGAGCGCAGAGACACTCCTGGATTCTGCGGACAGCAGTCAGAGAGCAGAGACAAACCCTGGGATTCTGTGGACATCAGTCAGAGAGCAGAGACAAACCCTGGGATTCCGTGGACAGCAGACAGGGAGCAGAGACACCACTGGAAGTCTCTGGACAGAGGTTAGAGAGCAGAGGCACCCCTGGAATTCGCCAGACAGCGCTAAGAGAGCTGCGACACCCCTGGGATTCTGCGTACAGCAGACAGAGAGTAGCGACAACCCTGGGATCCTGCGTACAGCAGACAGAGAGCAGGGACACCCCAGGGGCTCTGTGGACAGCAGTCAGAGAGCAGAGACACCACTGGGATTCTGTGGAGAGCAGTCCGAGAGCAGAGACACCTCTGGGATTCTGTGGACAGCAGTCAGAGAGCAGAGACACCACTGGGATTCTGTGGAGAGCAGTCAAAGCGCAGAGACAACCCTGGGATTCTGCGGACAGCAGTCAGAGACCAGAGACAACCCTGGGATTCTGTGGGCAGCAGTCAGAGCGCTGAGACAACCCTGCGATTCTGTGGACAGCGGTCAGAGAGCAGAGAAACCGCTGGAAGTCTGTGGACAGAGGTCAGAGAGCAGAGACACCCCTGGGATTCTGTGGACAGCAGTCAGAGAGCAGAGACACCCCTGGGATTCTGTGGACAGCAGTCAGAGCGCTGAGACAACACTGGGCCTCTGGGGACAACAGTCAAGGAGCAGAGAAAACCCTGGGATTCTGGCAACAGCATTCATAGTTCAGAGACACCCCTGGCATTCTGTGGACAGCAGTTAGAGTGGAGAGACACCCCTGGGATTCAGTGGACAGCAGTCAGAGTGCAGAGACACTCCTTGGATTCTGTGGACAGCAGTCAGAGAGCAGATACACCCCTTGGATTCTGTGGACAGCAGTCAGAGAGCAGAGACACCCCTGGGATTCCGCGGACAGCAGTCAGAGAGCAGAGACAATCCTGGGGATTGATGGAGAGCAGTCAGAGAGCAGGGACACCCCTGGGATTCTGCGGACAGCAGTCAGAGAGCAGAGACACCCCTGGGATTCGGTGGACCACAGTCAGAGAGCAGAGACACCTCTGGTGCTCTGTGGACAGCGGTCACAGAGCAGAGACACCCTTGGGATTCAGGCAACAGCAGTCAGAGAGCAGAGACACCCCTGGGATTCTGTGGACAGCAGTCAGGGAGCAGAGACACCCCTGGGATTCTGTAGACAGCAGTCAGAGAGCAGAGACACACCGGGGATTCTGTGGACAGCAGTCAGAGAGCAGAGACACAACTGGGATTCTGTGGACAGCAGTCCGAGAGCAGAGACACCACTGGGATTCTGTGGAGAGCAGTGAGAGAGCAGAGACACCACTGGGATTCTGTGGAGAGCAGTCAAAGCGCAGAGACAACCCTGGGAATCTGTGGACAGCAGTCAGAGAGCAGCGACACCACTGGGATTCTGTGGAGAACAGTCAGAGAGCAGAGACAACCCTGAGATTCTGTGGAGAGCAGTCAGAGAGCAGAGACACCCTTGGGATTCTGTGGACAGCAGTCAGAGAGCAGAGACACCACTGGGATTCTGTGGAGAGCAGACAGAGCGCAGAGACATCCCTGGGACTCTGTGGACAGCAGTCAGAGAGCAGAAACAACCCTGGGATTCTGTGGGCAGCAGTCAGAGCGCTGAGAGAACCCTGGCATTCTGTGGACAGGAGTCACAGAGCAGAGACAAGCCTGGGATTCTGTGGACAGCAGTCAGAGAGCAGAGACACCCCTGGGATTCTATGGACAGCAGTCAGAGAGCAGAGACACACCTGGGATTCTGTGGACAGTCAGAGAGCAGGGACACCCCTGGGATTCTGTGGACAGCAGTCAGAGAGCAGAGACACCCCTGGGACTCTGTGGACAGCAGTCAGAGAGCAGAGACAACCCTGGGATTCTGTTTACAGCCTTCAGAAAGCAGAGACATCGCTGGGGATCGGTGGAGAACATTCAGAGCGCAGAGACACTCCTGGATTCTGTGGACAGCATTCAGAGAGCAGAGACACCCTTGAGATTCTGCGGACAGCAGTCAGAGAGCAGAGACAAACCCAGGGATTCTGTGGACAGCAGTCAGAGAGCAGAGACACCCCTGGGATTCTGTGGACAGCAGACTGGGAGCAGAGACACCCCTGGCGTTCTGTGGACAGAGGACAGAGAGCAGAGACACACCTGGGATTTGCCAAATAGCGCTAAGAGAGCAGAGACTTACCTGGGATACTGCGGACAGCAGACAGAGAGCAGAGACACCCCTGGGATCCTGCGTACAGCAGACAGAGAGCAGAGACACCCCAGGGGCTCTGTGGACAGCAGTCAGAGAGCAGACACACCCCTGGGATTCTGTGGACAGCAGTCAGGGAGCAGAGACACGCCTGGGAATCTGTAGACAGCAGTCAGAGAGCAGAGACACGCCGGGGATTCTGTGGACAGCAGTCAGAGACCAGAGACACCACTGGGATTCTGTGGACAGCAGTCCGAGAGCAGAGACACCACTGGGATTCTGTGGAGAGCAGTCAAAGCGCAGAGACAACCCAGGGATTCTGTGGACAGCAGTCAGAGAGCAGAGACACCACTGGGATTCTGTGGAGAGCAGTCAGAGAGCAGACACAACCCTGGGATTCTGTGGACAGCAGTCAGAGAGTAGAGACACCCCTGGGATTCTGTGGACAGCAGTCAGAGAGCAGAGACACCACTGGGATTCTGTGTAGAGCAGACAGAGCGCAGAGACAACCCTGGGATTCTGCGGACAGCAGTCAGAGACCAGAGACAACCCTGGGATTCTGTGGGCAGCAGTCAGAGCGCTGAGACAACCCTGCGATTCTGTGGACAGCGGTCAGAGCGCAGAGACAACCCTGGGATTCTGTGGACAGCCGTCAGAGAGCAGAGTTAAACCTGGGGTTCAGTGGACAGCAGTCAGAGCGCAGAGACAACCCTGGGATTCTGTGGACAGCAGTCAGAGAGCAGGGACAACCCTGGGATTCGGTGGACAGCATTCAGAGAGCAGAGACATCCCTGGGGATTGGTGGAGAACAGTCAGAGCGCAGAGACCCTCTGGATTCTGCGGACAGCATTCAGAGAGCAGAGACACCCTTGAGATTCTGTGGACAGCACTGAGAGAGCAGAGACAAACCCTGGGATTCGGTGGACAGCATTCAGAGAGCAGAGACAAACCCTGGGATTCTGTGGACAGCAGTCAGAGCGCAGAGACAACCCTGGGATTCTGTGGACAGCCGTCAGAGAGCAGAGACAACCCTGGGGTTCAGTGGACAGCAGTCAGAGAGCAGAGACACCCCAGGGGCTCTATGGACTGCAGACAGGGAGCAGAGACATCCTAGGGGCTCTGTGGACAGCAGTCAGAGAGCAGAGACACCCCTGGGATTCTGTGGACAGCAGTCAGAGAGCAGAGACACCCCTGGGATTCTGTGGACAGCAGTCAGAGAGCAGAGACACCCCTGGGATTCTGTGGACAGCAGTCAGAGGGCAGAGACAACCCTGGGATTCTGTGGAGAACAGTCAAAGCGCAGAGACAACCCTGCGATTCTGTGGACAGCAGTCAGAGAGCAGAGACACCCCAGGGGCTCTGTGGACAGCAGTCAGAGAGCAGAGACACCCCTGGGATTCTGTGGACAGCAGTCAGAGAGCAGAGACACCCCAGGGGCTCTGTGGACAGCAGTCAGAGAGCAGAGACACCCCTGGGATTCTGTGTACAGCAGTCAGAGAGCAGAGACACCCCTGGGATTCTGTGGACAGCAGTCAGAGAGCAGAGACACCCCTGGGATTCTGTGGACAGCAGTCAGAGGGCAGAGACAACCCTGGGATTCTGTGGACAGCAGTCAGAGCGCTGAGACAACATTGGGCCTCTGCGGACAACAGTCAAGGAGCAGAGAAACCCCTGGGATTCTGGAAACAGCTGTCATAGTTCAGAGGCACCCCTGGCATTCTGTGGACAGCAGTTAGAGTGGAGAGACACCCCTGGGATTCAGTGGACTGCAGTCAGAGAGCAGAGACACCCCTGGGATTCTGTGGACAGCAGTCAGAGGGCAGAGACAACCCTGGGATTCTGTGGACAGCAGTCAGAGGGCATAGACAACCCTGGGATTCTGAGGACAGCAGTCACAGCGCTGAGACAACATTGGGCCTCTGCAGACAACAGTCAAGGAGCAGAGAAACCCCTGGGATTCTGGAAACAGCAGTCATAGTTCAGAGGCACCCCTGGCATTCTGTGGACAGCAGTTAGAGTGGAGAGACACCCGTGGGATTCAGTGGACAGCAGTCAGAGAGCAGAGACACCCCTGGAGCTCGGTGGACAGTGGCCAGAGAGCAGAGACACCCCTGGGATTCTGTGGACAGCTTTCAGAGAGCAGAGACATTCCTGGGGATTGATGGAGAGACGTCAGAGAGCAGGGACACCCCTGGGATTCTGCGGACAGCAGTCAGAGAGCAGTGACACCCCTGGGATTCCGTGGACCCCATTCAGAGAGCAGAGACACTCCTGGAGCTCTGTGGACAGCGGTCAGAGGGCAGAGACACCCTTGGGATTCTGGAAACAGCAGTCAGACAGCAGAGACAACCCTGGGATTCTGTGGACAGCAGTCAGGGAGCAGAGACACCCCTGGGATTCTGCAGAGAGCAGTTCGAGAGCAGAGACACCCGGGTATTCTGTGGACAGCAGTCAAAGAGCAGAAACACCACTGGGATTCTGTGGACAGCAGTCAGAGAGCAGAGACACCCCTGGGATTCTGTAGAGAGAAGACAGAGCGCAGAGACAACGCTGGGATTCTGTGGACAGCAGTCAGAGAGCAGAGACAACCCTGGGATTCTGTGGGCAGCAGTCAGAGCGCTGAGAGAACCCTGGGATTCTGTGGACAGCAGTCAGAGCGCAGAGACAACCCTGGGATTCTGTGGACGGCCGTCAGAGAGCAGAGACAACCCTGGGGTTCGGTGGACAGCAGTCAGAGCGCAGAGACAACACTGGCATTCTGTGGACAGCAGTCAGAGAGCAGGGACAACCCTGGGATTCGGCGGACAGAAGTCAGAGAGCAGAGACACCACTGGGATTCTGTGGACAGCAGTCAGAGAGCAGAGACAACCCTGGGATTCTGTGGACAGCAGTCAGAGTGCAGAGACACCCCTGGGATTCTGTGGAGAGCAGTCAGAGAGCAGAGACACCACTGTGATTCTGTGGAGAGCAGACAGAGCGCAGAGACAACCCTGGGATTCTGTGGACAGCAGTCAGAGAGCAGAGACAACCCTGGGATTCAGTGGGCAGCACTCAGAGCGCTGAGACAACCCTGGGATTTTGTGGACAGGCGTCAGAGAGCAGAGACAACCCTGGGGTTCGGTGGACAGCAGTCAGAGCGCAGAGACAACCCTGGGAATCTGTGGACTGCAGTCAGATAGCAGGGACATCCCTGGGATTCGGTGGACAGCAGTCAGAGAGCAGAGACACCCCTGGGATTCTGTGGACAGCAGTCAGAGAGCAGAGACACACCTGGGATTCTGTGGACAGTCAGAGAGCAGGGACACTCCTGGGATTCTGTGGAGAGCAGTCAGAGAGAATAGACACCCCTTGGATTCTGTGGACAGACTTCAGAGAGCAGAGACATCCCTGGGGATCGGTGGAGAACAGTCAGAGCACAGAGACACTCCTGGATTCTGCGTCAGCATTCAGAGAGCAGAGACACCCTTGAGATTCTGCGGACAGCAGTCAGAGAGCAGAGACAAACCCTGGGATTCCGTGGACAGCAGTCAGAGAGCAGAGACAAACCCTGGGATACGGTGGACAGCAGTCAGAGAGCAGAGACACCCCTGGGAATCTGTGGACAGCAGACAGGGAGCAGACACACCACTGGAAGTCTCTGGACAGAAGTCAGAGAGCAGAGACACCCCTGGAATTCGCCAGACAGGGCTAAGAGAGCAGAGACACCCAAAGGATTCTGTGGACAGCAGTCAGAGAGCAGAGACAACCCTGGGATTCTGTGGGCAGCAGTCAGAGCGCTGAGACAACCCTGGGATTCTGTGGACAGCAGTCAGAGAGCAGAGACAACCCTGGGATTCTGTGGACAGCCGTCAGAGAGCAGAGACAACCCTGGGGTTCGGTGGACAGCAGTCAGAGCGCAGAGACAACAATGGCATTCTGTGGACAGCAGTCAGAGAGCAGGGACAACCCTGGGATTCGGCGGACAGAAGTCAGAGAGCAGAGACACCACTGGGATTCTGTGGAGAGCGGTCAAAGCGCAGAGACAACCCAGGGATTCTGTGGACAGCAGTCAGAGAGCAGAGACACCACTGGGATTCTGTGGAGAGCAGTCAGAGAGCAGAGACAACCCTGGGATTCTGTGGACAGCAGTCAGAGAGTAGAGACACCCCTGGGATTCTGTGGACAGCAGTCAGAGAGCAGAGACACCACTGGGATTCTGTGTAGAGCAGACAGAGCGCAGAGACAACCCTGGGATTCTGCGGACAGCAGTCAGAGACCAGAGACAACCCTGGGATTCTGTGGGCAGCAGTCAGAGCGCTGAGACAACCCTGCGATTCTGTGGACAGCGGTCAGAGCGCAGAGACAACCCTGGGATTCTGTGGACAGCCGTCAGAGAGCAGAGTTAAACCTGGGGTTCAGTGGACAGCAGTCAGAGCGCAGAGACAACCCTGGGATTCTGTGGACAGCAGTCAGAGAGCAGGGACAACCCTGGGATTCGGTGGACAGCATTCAGAGAGCAGAGACATCCCTGGGGATTGGTGGAGAACAGTCAGAGCGCAGAGACCCTCTGGATTCTGCGGACAGCATTCAGAGAGCAGAGACACCCTTGAGATTCTGTGGACAGCACTGAGAGAGCAGAGACAAACCCTGGGATTCGGTGGACAGCATTCAGAGAGCAGAGACAAACCCTGGGATTCTGTGGACAGCAGTCAGAGCGCAGAGACAACCCTGGGATTCTGTGGACAGCCGTCAGAGAGCAGAGACAACCCTGGGGTTCAGTGGACAGCAGTCAGAGAGCAGAGACACCCCAGGGGCTCTATGGACTGCAGACAGGGAGCAGAGACATCCTAGGGGCTCTGTGGACAGCAGTCAGAGAGCAGAGACACCCCTGGGATTCTGTGGACAGCAGTCAGAGAGCAGAGACACCCCTGGGATTCTGTGGACAGCAGTCAGAGAGCAGAGACACCCCTGGGATTCTGTGGACAGCAGTCAGAGGGCAGAGACAACCCTGGGATTCTGTGGAGAACAGTCAAAGCGCAGAGACAACCCTGCGATTCTGTGGACAGCAGTCAGAGAGCAGAGACACCCCAGGGGCTCTGTGGACAGCAGTCAGAGAGCAGAGACACCCCTGGGATTCTGTGGACAGCAGTCAGAGAGCAGAGACACCCCAGGGGCTCTGTGGACAGCAGTCAGAGAGCAGAGACACCCCTGGGATTCTGTGTACAGCAGTCAGAGAGCAGAGACACCCCTGGGATTCTGTGGACAGCAGTCAGAGAGCAGAGACACCCCTGGGATTCTGTGGACAGCAGTCAGAGGGCAGAGACAACCCTGGGATTCTGTGGACAGCAGTCAGAGCGCTGAGACAACATTGGGCCTCTGCGGACAACAGTCAAGGAGCAGAGAAACCCCTGGGATTCTGGAAACAGCTGTCATAGTTCAGAGGCACCCCTGGCATTCTGTGGACAGCAGTTAGAGTGGAGAGACACCCCTGGGATTCAGTGGACTGCAGTCAGAGAGCAGAGACACCCCTGGGATTCTGTGGACAGCAGTCAGAGGGCAGAGACAACCCTGGGATTCTGTGGACAGCAGTCAGAGGGCATAGACAACCCTGGGATTCTGAGGACAGCAGTCACAGCGCTGAGACAACATTGGGCCTCTGCAGACAACAGTCAAGGAGCAGAGAAACCCCTGGGATTCTGGAAACAGCAGTCATAGTTCAGAGGCACCCCTGGCATTCTGTGGACAGCAGTTAGAGTGGAGAGACACCCGTGGGATTCAGTGGACAGCAGTCAGAGAGCAGAGACACCCCTGGAGCTCGGTGGACAGTGGCCAGAGAGCAGAGACACCCCTGGGATTCTGTGGACAGCTTTCAGAGAGCAGAGACATTCCTGGGGATTGATGGAGAGACGTCAGAGAGCAGGGACACCCCTGGGATTCTGCGGACAGCAGTCAGAGAGCAGTGACACCCCTGGGATTCCGTGGACCCCATTCAGAGAGCAGAGACACTCCTGGAGCTCTGTGGACAGCGGTCAGAGGGCAGAGACACCCTTGGGATTCTGGAAACAGCAGTCAGACAGCAGAGACAACCCTGGGATTCTGTGGACAGCAGTCAGGGAGCAGAGACACCCCTGGGATTCTGCAGAGAGCAGTTCGAGAGCAGAGACACCCGGGTATTCTGTGGACAGCAGTCAAAGAGCAGAAACACCACTGGGATTCTGTGGACAGCAGTCAGAGAGCAGAGACACCCCTGGGATTCTGTAGAGAGAAGACAGAGCGCAGAGACAACGCTGGGATTCTGTGGACAGCAGTCAGAGAGCAGAGACAACCCTGGGATTCTGTGGGCAGCAGTCAGAGCGCTGAGAGAACCCTGGGATTCTGTGGACAGCAGTCAGAGCGCAGAGACAACCCTGGGATTCTGTGGACGGCCGTCAGAGAGCAGAGACAACCCTGGGGTTCGGTGGACAGCAGTCAGAGCGCAGAGACAACACTGGCATTCTGTGGACAGCAGTCAGAGAGCAGGGACAACCCTGGGATTCGGCGGACAGAAGTCAGAGAGCAGAGACACCACTGGGATTCTGTGGACAGCAGTCAGAGAGCAGAGACAACCCTGGGATTCTGTGGACAGCAGTCAGAGTGCAGAGACACCCCTGGGATTCTGTGGAGAGCAGTCAGAGAGCAGAGACACCACTGTGATTCTGTGGAGAGCAGACAGAGCGCAGAGACAACCCTGGGATTCTGTGGACAGCAGTCAGAGAGCAGAGACAACCCTGGGATTCAGTGGGCAGCACTCAGAGCGCTGAGACAACCCTGGGATTTTGTGGACAGGCGTCAGAGAGCAGAGACAACCCTGGGGTTCGGTGGACAGCAGTCAGAGCGCAGAGACAACCCTGGGAATCTGTGGACTGCAGTCAGATAGCAGGGACATCCCTGGGATTCGGTGGACAGCAGTCAGAGAGCAGAGACACCCCTGGGATTCTGTGGACAGCAGTCAGAGAGCAGAGACACACCTGGGATTCTGTGGACAGTCAGAGAGCAGGGACACTCCTGGGATTCTGTGGAGAGCAGTCAGAGAGAATAGACACCCCTTGGATTCTGTGGACAGACTTCAGAGAGCAGAGACATCCCTGGGGATCGGTGGAGAACAGTCAGAGCACAGAGACACTCCTGGATTCTGCGTCAGCATTCAGAGAGCAGAGACACCCTTGAGATTCTGCGGACAGCAGTCAGAGAGCAGAGACAAACCCTGGGATTCCGTGGACAGCAGTCAGAGAGCAGAGACAAACCCTGGGATACGGTGGACAGCAGTCAGAGAGCAGAGACACCCCTGGGAATCTGTGGACAGCAGACAGGGAGCAGACACACCACTGGAAGTCTCTGGACAGAAGTCAGAGAGCAGAGACACCCCTGGAATTCGCCAGACAGGGCTAAGAGAGCAGAGACACCCAAAGGATTCTGTGGACAGCAGTCAGAGAGCAGAGACAACCCTGGGATTCTGTGGGCAGCAGTCAGAGCGCTGAGACAACCCTGGGATTCTGTGGACAGCAGTCAGAGCGCAGAGACAACCCTGGGATTCTGTGGACAGCCGTCAGAGAGCAGAGACAACCCTGGGGTTCGGTGGACAGCAGTCAGAGCGCAGAGACAACAATGGCATTCTGTGGACAGCAGTCAGAGAGCAGGGACAACCCTGGGATTCGGCGGACAGAAGTCAGAGAGCAGAGACACCACTGGGATTCTGTGGAGAGCGGTCAGAGAGCAGAGACAACCCTGGGATTCTGTGGAGAGCAGACAGAGCGCAGAGACAACCCTGGGATTCTGTGGACAGCAGTCAGAGAGCAGAGACAACCCTGTGATTCTGTGGGCAGCAGTCAGAGCGCTGAGACAACCCTGGGATTCTGTGGACAGCCGTCAGAGAGCAGAGACAACCCTGGGGTTCGGTGGACAGCAGTCAGAGCGCAGAGACAACCGTGGGAATCTGTGGACTGCAGTCAGAGAGCAGGGACAACCCTGGGATTCGGTGGACAGCAGTCAGAGAGCAGAGACACCCCTGGGATTCTGTGGACAGCAGTCAGAGAGCAGAGACACACCTGGGATTCTGTGGACAGTCAGAGAGCAGAGACACCCCTGGGATTATGTGGAGAGCAGTCAGAGAGCATAGACATCCCTGGGATTCTGTGGACAGACTTCAGAGAGCAGAGACATCCCTGGGGATCGGTGGAGAACAGTCAGAGCGCAGAGACACTCCTGGTTTCAGCGTCAGCATTCAGAGAGCAGAGACACCCTTGAGATTCTGCGGACAGCAGTCAGAGAGCAGAGACAAACCCTTGGATTCCGTGGACAGCAGTCAGAGAGCAGAGACAAACCCTGGGATACTGTGGACAGCAGTCAGAGAGCAGAGACACCCTTGAGATTCTGTGGACAGCAGACAGGGAGCAGAGACACCACAGGAAGTCTCTGGACAGAGGTCAGAGAGCAGAGACACCCCTGGAATTCGCCAGACAGGGCTAAGAGAGCAGAGACACCACTGGGATTCGGTGGACAGCAGTCAGAGAGCAGAGACAACCCTGGGATTCTGTGGGCAGCAGTCAGAGCGCTGAGACAACCCTGGGATTCTGTGGACAGCAGTCAGAGCGCAGAGACAACCTGGGGATTTTGTGGACAGCCGTCAGAGAGCAGAGACAACCCTGGGGTTCGGTGGACAGCACTCAGAGAGCAGAGACACCCTTGAGATTCTGCGGACAGCAGTCAGAGAGCAGAGACAAACCCTGGGATTCTTTGGACAGCAGTCAGAGAGCAGAGACACCACTGGAAGTCTGTGGACTGAGGTCAGAGAGCAGAGACACCCCTGGGATTCGCCAGACAGCGCTAAGAGAGCAGAGACACCCCTGGGATTCTGCGGACAGCAGACAGAGAGTAGCGACAACCCTGGAATTCTGTGGACAGCAGTCTGAGAGCAGAGACACCCCTGGGATCCTGCGTACAGCAGACAGAGAGCAGAGACACCCCAGGGGCTCTCTGGACAGCAGTCAGAGTGCAGAGACACCCCTAGGATTCTGTGGACAACAGTCAGAGAGCCGAGACAACACTGGGATTCTGTGGACAGCAGTCAGAGAGCAGAGACACCTCTGGGATTCTGTGGACGGCAGTGAGAGAGCAGAGACACCACTGGGATTCTGTGGAGAGCAGTCAAAGCGCAGAGACAACCCTGGGATTCTGTAGACTGCAGTCAGAGGGCAGCGGCACCACTGGGATTCTGTGGAGAGCAATCAGAGAGCAGAGACAACCCTGGGATTCTGTGGACAGCAGTCAGAGAGCAGAGACACACCTGGGATTCTGTTGACAGTCAGAGAGCAGGGACACCCCTGGGATTCTGTGGAGAGCATTCAGAGAGCATAGACACCCCTGGGATTTTGTGGACAGACTTCAGCAAGCAGAGACATCCCTGGGGATCGGACGAGAACAGTCAGAGCGCAGAGACACTCCTGGATTCTGCGGACAGCAGTCAGAGAGCAGAGACAAACCCTGGGATTCTGTGGACATCAGTCAGAGAGCAGAGACAAACCCTGGGATTCCGTGGACAGCAGACAGGGAGCAGAGACACCACTGGAAGTCTCTGGACAGAGGTTAGAGAGCAGAGGCACCCCTGGAATTCGCCAGACAGCGCTAAGAGAGCTGCGACACCCCTGGGATTCTGCGTACAGCAGACAGAGAGTAGCGACAACCCTGGGATCCTGCGTACAGCAGACAGAGAGCAGGGACACCCCAGGGGCACTGTGGACAGCAGTCAGAGAGCAGAGACACCACTGGGATTCTGTGGAGAGCAGTCCGAGAGCAGAGACACCTCTGGGATTCTGTGGACAGCAGTCAGAGAGCAGAGACACCACTGGGATTCTGTGGAGAGCAGTCAAAGCGCAGAGACAACCCTGGGATTCTGCGGACAGCAGTCAGAGACCAGAGACAACCCTGGGATTCTGTGGGCAGCAGTCAGAGCGCTGAGACAACCCTGCGATTCTGTGGACAGCGGTCAGAGAGCGGAGAAACCGCTGGAAGTCTGTGGACAGAGGTCAGAGAGCAGAGACACCCCTGGGATTCTGTGGACAGCAGTCAGAGAGCAGAGACACCCCTGGGATTCTGTGGACAGCAGTCAGAGCGCTGAGACAACACTGGGCCTCTGGGGACAACAGTCAAGGAGCAGAGAAAACCCTGGGATTCTGGCAACAGCATTCATAGTTCAGAGACACCCCTGGCATTCTGTGGACAGCAGTTAGAGTGGAGAGACACCCCTGGGATTCAGTGGACAGCGGTCAGAGTGCAGAGACACTCCTTGGATTCTGTGGACAGCAGTCAGAGAGCAGATACACCCCTTGGATTCTGTGGACAGCAGTCAGAGAGCAGAGACACCCCTGGGATTCCGCGGACAGCAGTCAGAGAGCAGAGACAATCCTGGGGATTGATGGAGAGCAGTCAGAGAGCAGGGACACCCCTGGGATTCTGCGGACAGCAGTCAGAGAGCAGAGACACCCCTGGGATTTGGTGGACCACAATCAGAGAGCAGAGACACCTCTGGTGCTCTGTGGACAGCGGTCACAGAGCAGAGACACCCTTGGGATTCAGGCAACAGCAGTCAGAGAGCAGAGACACCCCTGGGATTCTGTGGACAGCAGTCAGGGAGCAGAGACACCCCTGGGATTCTGTAGACAGCAGTCAGAGAGCAGAGACACACCGGGGATTCTGTGGACAGCAGTCAGAGAGCAGAGACACAACTGGGATTCTGTGGACAGCAGTCCGAGAGCAGAGACACCACTGGGATTCTGTGAAGAGCAGTGAGAGAGCAGAGACACCACTGGGATTCTGTGGAGAGCAGTCAAAGCGCAGAGACAACCCTGGGAATCTGTGGACAGCAGTCAGAGAGCAGCGACACCACTGGGATTCTGTGGAGAACAGTCAGAGAGCAGAGACAACCCTGAGATTCTGTGGAGAGCAGTCAGAGAGCAGAGACACCCTTGGGATTCTGTGGACAGCAGTCAGAGAGCAGAGACACCACTGGGATTCTGTGGAGAGCAGACAGAGCGCAGAGACAACCCTGGGACTCTGTGGACAGCAGTCACAGAGCAGAGACAACCCTGGGATTCAGTGGACAGCAGTCAGAGAGCAGAGACAACCCTGGGATTCTGTGGGCAGCAGTCAGAGCGCTGAGAGAACCCTGGGATTCTGTGGACAGGAGTCACAGCGCAGAGACAAGCCTGGGATTCTGTGGACAGCAGTCAGAGAGCAGTGACAACCCTGGGATTCTGTGGACAGCAGTCAGAGAGCAGAGACACCCCTGGGATTCTATGGACAGCAGTCAGAGAGCAGAGACACACCTGGGATTCTGTGGACAGTCAGAGAGCAGGGACACCCCTGGGATTCTGTGGACAGCAGTCAGAGAGCAGAGACACCCCTGGGACTCTGTGGACAGCAGTCAGAGAGCAGAGACAACCCTGGGATTCTGTTTACAGCCTTCAGAAAGCAGAGACATCGCTGGGGATCGGTGGAGAACATTCAGAGCGCAGAGACACTCCTGGATTCTGTGGACAGCATTCAGAGAGCAGAGACACCCTTGAGATTCTGCGGACAGCAGTCAGAGAGCAGAGACAAACCCAGGGATTCTGTGGACAGCAGTCAGAGAGCAGAGACACCCCTGGGATTCTGTGGACAGCAGACTGGGAGCAGAGACACCCCTGGCGTTCTGTGGACAGAGGACAGAGAACAGAGACACACCTGGGATTTGCCAAATAGCGCTAAGAGAGCAGAGACTTACCTGGGATACTGCGGACAGCAGACAGAGAGCAGAGACACCCCTGGGATTCTGTGTACAGCAGTCTGAGAGCAGAGACACCCCTGGGATCCTGCGTACAGCAGACAGAGAGCAGAGACACCCCAGGGGCTCTGTGGACAGCAGTCAGAGAGCAGACACACCCCTGGGATTCTGTGGACAGCAGTCAGGGAGCAGAGACACGCCTGGGAATCTGTAGACAGCAGTCAGAGAGCAGAGACACGCCGGGGATTCTGTGGACAGCAGTCAGAGACCAGAGACACCACTGGGATTCTGTGGACAGCAGTCCGAGAGCAGAGACACCACTGGGATTCTGTGGAGAGCAGTCAAAGCGCAGAGACAACCCAGGGATTCTGTGGACAGCAGTCAGAGAGCAGAGACACCACTGGGATTCTGTGGAGAGCAGTCAGAGAGCAGAGACAACCCTGGGATTCTGTGGACAGCAGTCAGAGAGTAGAGACACCCCTGGGATTCTGTGGACAGCAGTCAGAGAGCAGAGACACCACTGGGATTCTGTGTAGAGCAGACAGAGCGCAGAGACAACCCTGGGATTCTGCGGACAGCAGTCAGAGACCAGAGACAACCCTGGGATTCTGTGGGCAGCAGTCAGAGCGCTGAGACAACCCTGCGATTCTGTGGACAGCGGTCAGAGCGCAGAGACAACCCTGGGATTCTGTGGACAGCCGTCAGAGAGCAGAGTTAAACCTGGGGTTCAGTGGACAGCAGTCAGAGCGCAGAGACAACCCTGGGATTCTGTGGACAGCAGTCAGAGAGCAGGGACAACCCTGGGATTCGGTGCACAGCATTCAGAGAGCAGAGACATCCCTGGGGATTGGTGGAGAACAGTCAGAGCGCAGAGACCCTCTGGATTCTGCGGACAGCATTCAGAGAGCAGAGACACCCTTGAGATTCTGTGGACAGCACTGAGAGAGCAGAGACAAACTCTGGGATTCGGTGGACAGCATTCAGAGAGCAGAGACAAACCCTGGGATTCTGTGGACAGCAGTCAGAGCGCAGAGACAACCCTGGGATTCTGTGGACAGCCGTCAGAGAGCAGAGACAACCCTGGGGTTCAGTGGACAGCAGTCAGAGAGCAGAGACACCCCAGGGGCTCTATGGACTGCAGACAGGGGGCAGAGACATCCTAGGAGCTCTGTGGACAGCAGTCAGAGAGCAGAGACACCCCTGGGATTCTGTGGACAGCAGTCAGAGAGCAGAGACACCCCTGGGATTCTGTGGACAGCAGTCAGAGAGCAGAGACACCCCTGGGATTCTGTGGACAGCAGTCAGAGGGCAGAGACAACCCTGGGATTCTGTGGAGAACAGTCAAAGCGCAGAGACAACCCTGCGATTCTGTGGACAGCAGTCAGAGAGCAGAGACACCCCAGGGGCTCTGTGGACAGCAGTCAGAGAGCAGAGACACCCCTGGGATTCTGTGGACAGCAGTCAGAGGGCAGAGACAACCCTGGGATTCTGTGGACAGCAGTCAGAGCGCTGAGACAACATTGGGCCTCTGCGGACAACAGTCAAGGAGCAGAGAAACCCCTGGGATTCTGGAAACAGCTGTCATAGTTCAGAGGCACCCCTGGCATTCTGTGGACAGCAGTTAGAGTGGAGAGACACCCCTGGGATTCAGTGGACAGCAGTCAGAGAGCAGAGACACCCCTGGGATTCTGTGGACAGCAGTCAGAGGGCAGAGACAACCCTGGGATTCTGTGGACAGCAGTCAGAGGGCATAGACAACCCTGGGATTCTGAGGACAGCAGTCACAGCGCTGAGACAACATTGGGCCTCTGCAGACAACAGTCAAGGAGCAGAGAAACCCCTGGGATTCTGGAAACAGCAGTCATAGTTCAGAGGCACCCCTGGCATTCTGTGGACAGCAGTTAGAGTGGAGAGACACCCGTGGGATTCAGTGGACAGCAGTCAGAGAGCAGAGACACCCCTGGAGCTCGGTGGACAGTGGCCAGAGAGCAGAGACACCCCTGGGATTCTGTGGACAGCTTTCAGAGAGCAGAGACATTCCTGGGGATTGATGGAGAGACGTCAGAGAGCAGGGACACCCCTGGGATTCTGCGGACAGCAGTCAGAGAGCAGTGACACCCCTGGGATTCCGTGGACCCCATTCAGAGAGCAGAGACACTCCTGGAGCTCTGTGGACAGCGGTCAGAGGGCAGAGACACCCTTGGGATTCTGGAAACAGCAGTCAGACAGCAGAGACAACCCTGGGATTCTGTGGACAGCAGTCAGGGAGCAGAGACACCCCTGGGATTCTGCAGAGAGCAGTCAGAGAGCAGAGACACCCGGGTATTCTGTGGACAGCAGTCAAAGAGCAGAAACACCACTGGGATTCTGTGGACAGCAGTCAGAGAGCAGAGACACCCCTGGGATTCTGTAGAGAGAAGACAGAGCACAGAGACAACGCTAGGATTCTGTGGACAGCAGTCAGAGAGCAGAGACAACCCTGGGATTCTGTGGGCAGCAGTCAGAGCGCTGAGAGAACCCTGGGATTCTGTGGACAGCAGTCAGAGCGCAGAGACAACCCTGGGATTCTGTGGACGGCCGTCAGAGAGCAGAGACAACCCTGGGGTTCGGTGGACAGCAGTCAGAGCGCAGAGACAACACTGGCATTCTGTGGACAGCAGTCAGAGAGCAGGGACAACCCTGGGATTCGGCGGACAGAAGTCAGAGAGCAGAGACACCACTGGGATTCTGTGGACAGCAGTCAGAGAGCAGAGACAACCCTGGGATTCTGTGGACAGCAGTCAGAGTGCAGAGACACCCCTGGGATTCTGTGGAGAGCAGTCAGAGAGCAGAGACACCACTGTGATTCTGTGGAGAGCAGACAGAGCGCAGAGACAACCCTGGGATTCTGTGGACAGCAGTCAGAGAGCAGAGACAACCCTGGGATTCAGTGGGCAGCACTCAGAGCGCTGAGACAACCCTGGGATTCTGTGGACAGGCGTCAGAGAGCAGAGACAACCCTGGGGTTCGGTGGACAGCAGTCAGAGCGCAGAGACAACCCTGGGAATCTGTGGACTGCAGTCAGATAGCAGGGACATCCCTGGGATTCGGTGGACAGCAGTCAGAGAGCAGAGACACCCCTGGGATTCTGTGGACAGCAGTCAGAGAGCAGAGACACACCTGGGATTCTGTGGACAGTCAGAGAGCAGGGACACTCCTGGGATTCTGTGGAGAGCAGTCAGAGAGAATAGACACCCCTTGGATTCTGTGGACAGACTTCAGAGAGCAGAGACATCCCTGGGGATCGGTGGAGAACAGTCAGAGCGCAGAGACACTCCTGGTTTCAGCGTCAGCATTCAGAGAGCAGAGACACCCTTGAGATTCCGTGGACAGCAGTCAGAGAGCAGAGACAAACCCTGGGATACTGTGGACAGCAGTCAGAGAGCAGAGACACCCTTGGGATTCTGTGGACAGCAGACAGGGAGCAGAGACACCACAGGAAGTCTCTGGACAGAGGTCAGAGAGCAGAGACACCCCTGGAATTCGCCAGACAGGGCTAAGAGAGCAGAGACACCACTGGGATTCGGTGGACAGCAGTCAGAGAGCAGAGACAACCCTGGGATTCTGTGGGCAGCAGTCAGAGCGCTGAGACAACCCTGGGATTCTGTGGACAGCAGTCAGAGCGCAGAGACAACCTGGGGATTTTGTGGACAGCCGTCAGAGAGCAGAGATAACCCTGGGGTTCGGTGGACAGCAGTCAGAGCGCAGAGACAACAATGGCATTCTGTGGACAGCAGTCAGAGAGCAGGGTCAACCCTGGGATTCGGCGGACAGAAGTCAGAGAGCAGAGACACCACTGGGATTCTGTGGAGAGCAGTCAGAGAGCAGAGACACCACTGGGATTCTGTGGAGAGCAGACAGAGTGCCGAGACAACCCTGGGATTCTGTGGACAGCAGTCAGAGAGCAGAGACAACCCTGGGATTCTGTGGGCAGCAGTCAGAGCGCTGAGACAACCCTGGGATTCTGTGGACAGGCGTCAGAGAGCAGAGACAACCCTGGGGTTCGGTGGACAGCAGTCAGAGCGCAGAGACAACCCTGGGAATCTGTGGACTGCAGTCAGAGAGCAGGGACAACCCTGGGATTCGGTGGACAGCAGTCAGAGAGCAGAGATACACCTGGGATTCTGTGGACAGTCAGAGAGCAGGGACACCCCTGGGATTCTGTGGAGAACAGTCAGAGAGCAGAGACACCCCTGGGATTCTGTGGACAGCAGTCAGAGAGCAGAGACACCCCTGGGATCCTGCGTACAGCAGACAGAGAGCAGAGACAGCCCAGGGGCTCTGTGGACAGCAGTCAGAGAGCAGAGACGCCCCGGGATTCTGTGGACAGCAGTCAGAGAGCAGAGACATCCCTGGGATTCTGTGGACAGCTGTCAGAGAGCTGAGACAACACTGGGACTCTGCGGACAACAGTCAAGGAGCAGAGAAAACCCTGGGATTCTGGCAACAGCAGTCATAGTTCAGACACACCCCTGGCATTCTGTGGACGGCAGTTAGAGTGGAGAGAAACCTTTGGGATTCAGTGGACAGCAGGCAGAGGGCAGAGACACCACTGGGATTCTGTGGACAGCAGTCAGCGAGCAGAGACACCCCTGGGATTCTGTGTAGAGCAGTCAGAGACCAGAGAAACCCCTGGAGCTCGGTGGAGAGTGGTCAGAGAGCAGAGACACACCTGGGATTCTGCGGACAGCAGTCAGAGAGCAGTGACACCCCTGGGATTCGGTGGACCCCAGTCAGAGAGCAGAGACACCGCTGGAGCTCTGTGGACAGCGGTCAGAGAGCAGAGACACCCTTGGGATTCTGGCAACAGCAGTCAGAGAGCAGAGACACCCCTGGGATTCTGTGGACAGCAGTCAGAGAGCAGAGACACCACTGGCATTCTGTGGACAGCAGTGAGAGAGCAGAGAAACCACTGGGATACTGTGGAGAGCAGACAAAGCGCAGAGACAACCCTGGGATTCTGTGGACAGCAGTCAGAGAGCAGCGACACCACTGGGATTCTGTGGAGAGCAATCAGAGAGCAGAGACAACCCTGGGATTCTGTGGACAGCAGTCAGAGAGCAGAGAAACACCTGGGATTCTGTGGACAGTCAGAGAGCAGGGACACCCCTGGGATTCTGTGGAGAGCATTCAGAGAGCATAGACACCCCTGGGATTCTGTGGACAGACTTCAGAGAGCAGAGTCATCCCTGGGGATCAGACGAGAACAGTCAGAGCGGAGAGACACTCCTGGATTCTGCGGACAGCGTTCAGAGAGCAGAGACACCCTTGAGATTCTGCGGACAGCAGTCAGAGAGCAGAGACAAACCCTGGGATTCCGTGGACAGCAGTCAGAGAGCAGAGACAAACCCTGGGATTCTGTGGACAGCAGTCAGAGAGCAGAGACACCCCTGGGATTCTGTGGACAGCAGACAGGGAGCAGAGACACCACTGGAAGTCTCTGCACAGAGGTCAGAGAGCAGAGACACCCCTGGAATTCGCCAGACAGCGCTAAGAGAGCTGCGACACCGCTGGGATTCTGCGGACAGCAGTCAGGGAGCAGAGACACCCCTGGGATTCTGCGGACAGCAAACAGAGAGTAGCGACAACCCTGGGATTCTGTGTACAGCAGACAGAGAGCAGAGACACCCCAGGGGCTCTGTGGAAAGCAGTCAGAGAGCAGAGACACCCCGGGACGCTGTGGACAGCAGTCAGGGAGCAGAGATACCCATGGGAATCTGTAGACAGCAGTCAGAGAGCAGAGACACCCCTGGGATTCTGTGGACAGCAGTCCGAGAGCAGAGACACCTCTGGGATTCTGTGGACAGCAGTCAGAGAGCAGAGACACCACTGGGATTCTGTGGAGAGGAGTCAAAGCGCAGTGACAACCCTGGGATTCTTTGGACAGCAGTCAGAGAGCAGAGACAACCCTGGGATTCTGTGGACAGCAGTCAGAGAGCAGAGACACACCTGGGATTCTGTGGACAGTCAGAGAGCAGGGACACCCCTGGGATTCTGTGGAGAGCATTCAGAGAGCATAGACACCCCTGGGATTCTGTGGACAGCAGTCAGAGAGCAGAGACACCACTGGGATTCTGTGGAGAGCAGTCAAAGCGCAGAGACAACCCTGGGATTCCGTGGACAGCAGTCAGAGAGCAGAGACACCTCTGGGATTCTGTGGACAGCAGTCAGAGAGCAGAGACACAGCTGTGATTCTGTGGACAGTCAGAGAGCAGAGACACCCCTGGGATTCTGTGGAGTGCATTCAGAGAGCAGAGACACCCCTGGGATTCTGTGGACAGACTTCAGAGAGCAGAGACATCCCTGGAGATCGGACGAGAACAGTCAGAGCGGAGAGACACTCCTGGATTCTGCGGACACCGTTCAGAGAGCAGAGACACCCTTGAGATTCTGCGGACAGCAGTCAGAGAGCAGAGACAAACCCTGGGATTCCGTGGACAGCAGTCAGAGAGCAGAGACAAACCCTGGGATTCTGTGGACAGCAGTCAGAGAGCAGTGACACTCCTGGGATTCTGTGGACAGCAGACAGGGAGCAGAGACACCACTGGAAGTCTCTGGACAGAGGTCAGAGAGCAGAGACACCCCTGGAATTCGCCAGACAGCGCTAAGAGAGCAGCGACACCCCTGGGATTCTGGGAACAGCAGTCAGGGAGCAGAGACACCCCTGGGATTCTGCGGACAGCAGACAGAGAGTAGCGACTACCCTGGGATTCAGTGTACAGCAGACAGAGAGCAGAGACACCCCTGGGGCTCTGTGGAAAGCAGTCAGAGAGCAGAGACACCCCAGGGATTCTGTGGAGAGCAGTCAGGGAGCAGAGATACCCATGGGAATCTGTAGATAGCAGTCAGAGAGCAGAGACACCCCTGGGATTCTGTGGACAGCAGTCCGAGAGCAGAGACACTTCTGCGATTCTGTGGACAGCAATCAGAGAGCAGAGACACCACTGGGATGATTTGGAGAGCAGTCAAAGCGCAGAGACAACCCTGGGATTCTGTGGACAGCAGTTAGAGAGCAGAGACAACCCTGGGATTCTGTGGACAGCAGTCAGAGAGCAGAGACACCCCTGGGATTCTGTCGACAGCATTCAGAGAGCAGAGACACCACTGGGATTCTGTGGAGAGCAGACAGAGCGCAGAGAAAACTCTGGGATTCTGCGGACAGCAGTCAGAGACCAGAGACAAACCTGGGATTCTGTGGGCAGCAGTCAGAGCGCTGAGACAACCCAGCGATTCTGTGGACAGCGGTCAGAGAGCAGAGACAACCCTGGGGTTCGGTGGAAAGCACTCAGAGAGCAGAGACACCCTTGAGTTTCTGCAGACAGCAGTCAGAGAGCAGAGACAAACCCTGGGATTCTGTGGACAGCAGTCAGAGAGCAGAGACAAACCCTGGGATTCTGTGGACAGCAGTCAGAGAGCAGAGACACCCCTGGGATTCTGTGGACAGCAGTCAGAGAGCAGAGACACCACTGGAAGTCTGTGGACAGAGGTCAGAGAGCAGAGACACCCCTGGGATTCGCCAGACAGCGCTAAGAGAGCAGAGACACCACTGGGATCCTGCGTACAGCAGACAGAGAGCAGAGACACCCCTGGGATCCTGCGTACAGCAGACAGAGAGCAGAGACACCCCAGGGGCTCTCTGGACAGCAGTCAGAGTGCAGAGACACCCCTGGGATTCTGTGGCCAACAGTCAGAGAGCAGAGACAACACTGGGATTCTGTGGACAGCAGTCAGAGAGCAGAGACACCCCTGGGATTCTGTGGACAGCAATCAGAGAGCAGAGACAACACTGGGATTCTGCGGACAGCAGTCAGAGAGCAGAGACACCCCTGGAATTCTGTGGACAGCAGTCAGAGCGCTGAGACAACACTGGGCCTCTGGGTCAACAGTCAAGGAGCAGAGAAAACCCTGGGATTCTGGCAACAGCATTCATAGTTCAGAGACACCCCTGGCATTCTGTGGACAGCAGTTAGAGTGGAGAGACACCCCTGGGATTCAGTGGACAGCAGTCAGAGTGCAGAGACACCCCTGGGATTCTGTGGACAGCAGACAGGGAGCAGAGACACCACTGGAAGTCTCTGGACAGAGGTCAGGGAGCAGAGACACCCCTGCGATTCTGTGGATTGCAGTCAGAGGGCAGAGACAACCCTGGGATTCTTTGGACAGCAGTCAGAGCGCTGAGACAACACTGGGCCTCTGGGTCAACAGTCAAGGAGCAGAGAAAACCCTGGGATTCTGGCAACAGCATTCATAGTTCAGAGACACCCCTGGCATTCTGTGGACAGCAGTTAGAGTGGAGAGACATCCCTGGGATTCAGTGGACAGCAGTCAGAGTGCAGAGACACCCCTGGGATTCTGTGGACAGCAGACAGGTAGCAGAGACACTACTGGAAGTCTCTGGACAGAGGTCAGAGAGCAGAGACACCCCTGGAATTCGCCAGACAGGGCTAAGAGAGCTGCGACACCCTGGGATTCTGCGGACAGCAGACAGAGAGTAGCGACAACACTGGGATTCTGTGGACAGCAGACAGAGAGCAGAGACACCCCTGGAATTCGCCAGAAGGGGCTAAGAGAGCTGCGACACCCCTGGGATTCTTTGGACAGCAGTCAGAGAGCAGAGACACCCCGTGATTCTGTGGACAGCAGTCAGAGAGCATAGACACCCGTAGGATTCTGTGGACAGCAGTCAGAGAGCAGAGAAATCCCTGGGATTCTGTGGAGAGTATTAAGAGAGCAGAGACTACCCTGGGATTCTCTGGACAGCAGTCAGAGAGCAGAGGCACCCCTGGGATTCTGTGGATAGCAGTCAGAGGGCAGAGACAACCCTGGGATTCTGTGGACAGCAGTCAGAGCACTGAGACACCACTGGGCCTCTGCGGACAACAGTCAAGGAGCAGAGAAAACCCTGGGAATCTGGCAACAGCTGTCATAGTTCAGAGACACCCCTGGCATTCTGTGGACAGCAGTTAGAGTGAAGAGACACCCCTGGGATTCAGTGGACAGCAGGCAGAGGGCAGAGACACCCCTGAGATTCTGTGGACAGCAGTCAGAGAGCAGAGACAATCCTGGGGATTGATGGAGAGCAGTCAGCGAGCAGGGACACCCCTGGGATTCTGCGGACAGCAGTCAGAGAGCAGTGACACCCCTGGGATTCGGTGGACCCCAGTAAGAGAGCAGAGACACCTCTGGAGCTCTGTGGACAGCGGTCAGAGAGCAGAGACACCCTTGGGATTCTGGCAACAGCAGTCAGAGAGCAGAGACACCCCTGGGATTCTGTGGACAGCAGTCAGGGAGCAGAGGCACCCCTGGGATTCTGTAGACAGCAGTCAGAGAGCAGAGAAACCCCGGGGATTCTGTGGACAGCAGTCAGAGACCAGAGACACCACTGGGATTCTGTGGACAGCAGTCAGAGAGCAGAGACACACCTGGGATTCTGTGGACAGTCAGAGAGCAGAGACACCCCTGGGATTATGTGGAGAGCAGTCAGAGAGCATAGACACCTCTGGGATTCTGTGGACAGACATCAGAGAGCAGAGACATCCCTGGGGATCGGTGGAGAACAGTCAGAGCGCAGAGACACTCCTGGATTCAGCGTCAGCATTCAGAGAGCAGAGACACCCTTGAGATTCTGCGGACAGCAGTCAGAGAGCAGAGACAAACCCTGGGATTCCGTGGACAGCAGTCAGAGAGCAGAGACAAACCCTGGGATACTGTGGACAGCAGTCAGAGAGCAGAGACACCCCTGGGATTCTGTGGACAGCAGACAGGGAGCAGAGACACCACTGGAAGTCTCTGGACAGAGGTCAGAGAGCAGAGACACCCCTGGAATTCGCCAGACAGGGCTAAGAGGGCAGAGACACCACTGGGATTCTGTGGACAGCAGTCAGAGAGCAGAGACAACCCTGGGATTCTGTGGGCAGCAGTCAGAGCGCTGAGACAACCCTGGGATTCTGTGGACAGCAGTCAGAGCGCAGAGACAAACCTGGGATTTTGTGGACAGCCGTCAGAGAGCAGAGACAACCCTGGGGTTCGGTGGACAGCAGTCAGAGCGCAGAGACAACACTGGCATTCTGTGGACAGCAGTCAGAGAGCAGGGTCAACCCTGGGATTCGGCGGACAGAAGTCAGACGGCAGAGACACCACTGGGATTCTGTGGAGAGCAGTCAGAGAGCAGAGACAACCCTGGGATTCTCTGGACAGCAGTCAGAGAGCAGAGACAACCCTGGGATTCTGTGGACATCAGTCAGAGAGCAGAGACAACCCTGGGATTCTGTGGGCAGCAGTCAGAGCGCTCAGACAACCCTGGGATTCTGTGGACAGCCGTCAGAGAGCAGAGACAACCCTGGGGTTCGGTGGACAGCAGTCAGAGCGCAGAGACAACCCTGGGAATCTGTGGACTGCAGTTAGCGAGCAGGGACAACCCTGGGATTCGGTGGACAGCAGTCAGAGAGCAGAGACACCCCTGGGATTCTGTGGACAGCAGTCAGACAGCAGAGACACCCCTGGGATTCTGTGGACAGCAGTCAGAGCACTGAGACAACACTGGGCCTCTGCGGACAACAGTCAAGGAGCAGAGAAAACCCTGGGAATCTGGCAACAGCAGTCATAGTTCAGAGACACCCCTGGCATTGTGTGGACAGCAGTTAGAGTGGAGAGACACCCCTGGGATTCAGTGGACAGCAGGCAGAGGGCAGAGACACCACTGGGATTCTGTGGACAGCAGTCAGAGAGCAGAAACACCCCTGGGATTCTGTGTACAGCAGTCAGAGAGCAGAGAAACCCCTGGAGCTCGATGGACAGTGGTCAGAGAGCAGAGACAACCCTGGGATTCTGTGGACAGCAGTCAGAGAGCAGAGACAATCCTGCGGATTGATGGAGAGCAGTCAGCGAGCAGGGACACTCCTGGGATTCTGCGGACAGCAGTCAGAGAGCAGTGACACCCCTGGGATTCTGTGGACAGCAGTCAGAGAGCAGAGACACCCCTGGGATTCTGTGGACAGCAGTCAGAGAGCAGAGACACCCCTGGGATTCTGTGGATTGCAGTCAGAGGGCAGAGACAACCCTGGGATTCTGTGGACAGCAGTCAGAGCGCTGAGACAACACTGGGCCTCTGCGGACAACAGTCAAGGAGCAGAGAAAACCCTGGGATTCTGGCAACAGCATTCATAGATCATAGACACCCCTGCCATTCTGTGGACAGCAGTTAGAGTGCAGAGACACCCCTGGGATTCAGTGGATAGCAGTCAGAGAGCAGAGACAATCCTGGGGATTGATGGAGAGCAGTCAGCGAGCCGGGACACCCCTGGGATTCTGTGGACAGCAGTCAGAGAGCAGTGACACCCCTGGGATTCGGTGGACCCCAGTCAGAGAGCAGAGACACCCCTGGAGCTCTGTGGACAGCGGTCAGAGAGCAGAGACACCCTTGGGATTCTGGCAACAGCAGTCAGAGAGCAGAGAAACCCCTGGGATTCTGTGGACAGCAGTCAGGGAGCAGAGGCACCCCTGGGATTCTGTAGACAGCAGTCAGAGAGCAGAGACACCCCGGGGATTCTGTGGACAGCAGTCAGAGACCAGAGACACCACTGGGATTCTGTGGACAGCAATCCGAGAGCAGAGACACCTCTGGGATTCTGTGGAAAGCAGTGAGAGAGCAGAGACACCACTGGGATTCGGTGGAGAGCAGTCAAAGCGCAGAGACAACCCTGGCATTCTGTGGAGAGCGATCAGCGAGCAGAGACAACCCTGGGATTCTGTGGAGAGCGATCAGAGAGCAGAGACAACCCTGGGATTCTGTGGACAGCAGTCAGAGAGCAGAGACACCCTTGGGATTCTGTGGAGAGCTCATAGAGTGCAGAGACAACCCTGGGATTCTGTGGACAGCAGTCAGAGAGCAGAGACAACCCTGGGATTCTGTGGGCAGCAGTCAGAGCGCTGAGACAACCGTGGGATTCTGTGGACAGCAGTCAGAGCGCAGAGACAACCCTGGGATTCTGTGGGCAGCCGTCAGAGTGCAGACACACCCCTGGGATTCTGTGGACAGCAGTCAGGGAGCAGAGATACCCCTGGGAATCTGTAGACAGCAGTCAGAGAGCAGAGACACCCCAGGGATTCTGTGGACAGCTGTCAGAGAGCAGAGACACCACTGGGATTCTGTGGACAGCAGTCCGAGAGCAGAGACACCTCTGGGATTCTGTGGACAGCAGTCAGAGAGCAGAGACATCCCTGGGAATCTGTAGACAGCAGTCAGAGAGCAGAGACACCCCAGGGATTCTGTGGACAGCTGTCAGAGAGCAGAGACACCACTGTGATTCTGTGGACAGCAGTCCGAGAGCAGAGACAGCACTAGGATTCTGTGGACAGCAGTCAAAGCGCAGAGACAACCCTGGGATTCTGTGGACAGCAGTTAGAGAGCAGAGACAACCCTGGGATTCTGTGGACAGCAGTCAGAGAGCAGAGACACCTCTGGGATTCTGTGGACAGCAGTTAGAGAGCAGAGACTCCAATGGGATTCTGTGGAGAGCAGACAGAGCGCAGAGACAACCCTGGGATTCTGCGGACAGCAGTCAGAGAGCAGAGAAAAACCCTGGGATTCTGTGGACAGCGGTCAGAGAGCAGAGACAAACCCTGGGATTCTGTGGACAGCAGTCAGAGAGCAGAGACACCACTGGAAGTCTGTGGACAGAGGTCAGAGAGCAGAGACACCCCTGGGATTCGCCAGACAGGGCCAAGAGAGCAGAGACACCCCTGGGATCCTGCGTACAGCAGACAGAGAGCAGAGACACCCCAGGGGCTCTGTGGAAAGCAGTCAGAGAGCAGACACACCCCTGGGATTCTGTGGACAACAGTCAGAGAGCAGAGACAACACTGGGATTCTGTGGACAGCAGTCAGAGAGCAGAGACACCCCTGGGATTCTGTGGACAGCAATCAGAGAGCAGAGACACCTCTGGAATTCTGTGGACAGCAGTCAGAGAGCAGAGACACCCCTGGGATTCTGTGGACAGCAGTCAGAGAGCAGAGACACCACTGGGATTCTGTGGATTGCAGTCAGAGGGCAGAGACAACCCTGGGATTCTGTGGACAGCAGTCAGAGAGCTGAGACAACACTGGGCCTCTGGGGACAACAGTCAAGGAGCAGAGAAAACCCTGGAATTCTGGCAACAGCATTCATAGTTCAGAGACACCCCTGGCATTCTGTGGAGAGCATTCAGAGAGCATAGACACCCCTGGGATTCTGTGGACAGACTTCATAGAGCAGAGCCATCCCTGGGGATCGGACGAGAACAGTCAGAGCGGAGAGACACTCCTGGATTCTGCGGACAGCATTCAGAGATCAGAGACACCCTTGAGATTCTGCGGACAGCAGTCAGGGAGCAGTGACACCCCTGGGATTCTGTGGACAGCAGTCAGAGTGCAGAGACACCCCTGGGATTCTGTGGACAGCAGACAGGGAGCAGAGACACCACTGGAAGTCTCTGGACAGAGGTCAGAGAGCAGAGACACCCCTGGAATTCGCCAGACAGGGCTAAGAGAGCTGCGACACCCCTGGGATTCTTTGGACAGCAGTCAGAGAGCAGAGACACCCCGGGATTCTGTGGACAGCAGTCAGAGAGCATAGACACCCCTAGGACTCTGTGGACAGCAGTCAGAGAGCAGAGACATCCCTGGGATTCTGTGGAGTGTATTCAGACAGCAGAGACACCCCTGGGATTCTGTGGACAGCAGTCAGAGCACTGAGACAACACTGGGCCTCTGCGGACAACAGTCAAGGAGCAGAGAAAACCCTGGGAATCTGGCAACAGCAGTCATAGTTCAGAGACACCCCTGGCATTGTGTGGACAGCAGTTAGAGTGGAGAGACACCCCTGGGATTCAGTGGACAGCAGGCAGAGGGCAGAGACACCACTGGGATTCTGTGGACAGCAGTCAGAGAGCAGAAACACCCCTGGGATTCTGTGTACAGCAGTCAGAGAGCAGAGAAACCCCTGGAGCTCGATGGACAGTGGTCAGAGAGCAGAGACAACCCTGGGATTCTGTGGACAGCAGTCAGAGAGCAGAGACAATCCTGCGGATTGATGGAGAGCAGTCAGCGAGCAGGGACACTCCTGGGATTCTGCGGACAGCAGTCAGAGAGCAGTGACACCCCTGGGATTCTGTGGACAGCAGTCAGAGAGCAGAGACACCCCTGGGATTCTGTGGACAGCAGTCAGAGAGCAGAGACACCCCTGGGATTCTGTGGATTGCAGTCAGAGGGCAGAGACAACCCTGGGATTCTGTGGACAGCAGTCAGAGCGCTGAGACAACACTGGGCCTCTGCGGACAACAGTCAAGGAGCAGAGAAAACCCTGGGATTCTGGCAACAGCATTCATAGATCATAGACACCCCTGCCATTCTGTGGACAGCAGTTAGAGTGCAGAGACACCCCTGGGATTCAGTGGATAGCAGTCAGAGAGCAGAGACAATCCTGGGGATTGATGGAGAGCAGTCAGCGAGCCGGGACACCCCTGGGATTCTGTGGACAGCAGTCAGAGAGCAGTGACACCCCTGGGATTCGGTGGACCCCAGTCAGAGAGCAGAGACACCCCTGGAGCTCTGTGGACAGCGGTCAGAGAGCAGAGACACCCTTGGGATTCTGGCAACAGCAGTCAGAGAGCAGAGAAACCCCTGGGATTCTGTGGACAGCAGTCAGGGAGCAGAGGCACCCCTGGGATTCTGTAGACAGCAGTCAGAGAGCAGAGACACCCCGGGGATTCTGTGGACAGCAGTCAGAGACCAGAGACACCACTGGGATTCTGTGGACAGCAATCCGAGAGCAGAGACACCTCTGGGATTCTGTGGAAAGCAGTGAGAGAGCAGAGACACCACTGGGATTCGGTGGAGAGCAGTCAAAGCGCAGAGACAACCCTGGCATTCTGTGGAGAGCGATCAGCGAGCAGAGACAACCCTGGGATTCTGTGGAGAGCGATCAGAGAGCAGAGACAACCCTGGGATTCTGTGGACAGCAGTCAGAGAGCAGAGACACCCTTGGGATTCTGTGGAGAGCTCATAGAGTGCAGAGACAACCCTGGGATTCTGTGGACAGCAGTCAGAGAGCAGAGACAACCCTGGGATTCTGTGGGCAGCAGTCAGAGCGCTGAGACAACCGTGGGATTCTGTGGACAGCAGTCAGAGCGCAGAGACAACCCTGGGATTCTGTGGGCAGCCGTCAGAGTGCAGACACACCCCTGGGATTCTGTGGACAGCAGTCAGGGAGCAGAGATACCCCTGGGAATCTGTAGACAGCAGTCAGAGAGCAGAGACACCCCAGGGATTCTGTGGACAGCTGTCAGAGAGCAGAGACACCACTGGGATTCTGTGGACAGCAGTCCGAGAGCAGAGACACCTCTGGGATTCTGTGGACAGCAGTCAGAGAGCAGAGACATCCCTGGGAATCTGTAGACAGCAGTCAGAGAGCAGAGACACCCCAGGGATTCTGTGGACAGCTGTCAGAGAGCAGAGACACCACTGGGATTCTGTGGACAGCAGTCCGAGAGCAGAGACAGCACTAGGATTCTGTGGACAGCAGTCAAAGCGCAGAGACAACCCTGGGATTCTGTGGACAGCAGTTAGAGAGCAGAGACAACCCTGGGATTCTGTGGACAGCAGTCAGAGAGCAGAGACACCTCTGGGATTCTGTGGACAGCAGTTAGAGAGCAGAGACTCCAATGGGATTCTGTGGAGAGCAGACAGAGCGCAGAGACAACCCTGGGATTCTGCGGACAGCAGTCAGAGAGCAGAGAAAAACCCTGGGATTCTGTGGACAGCGGTCAGAGAGCAGAGACAAACCCTGGGATTCTGTGGACAGCAGTCAGAGAGCAGAGACACCACTGGAAGTCTGTGGACAGAGGTCAGAGAGCAGAGACACCCCTGGGATTCGCCAGACAGGGCCAAGAGAGCAGAGACACCCCTGGGATCCTGCGTACAGCAGACAGAGAGCAGAGACACCCCAGGGGCTCTGTGGAAAGCAGTCAGAGAGCAGACACACCCCTGGGATTCTGTGGACAACAGTCAGAGAGCAGAGACAACACTGGGATTCTGTGGACAGCAGTCAGAGAGCAGAGACACCCCTGGGATTCTGTGGACAGCAATCAGAGAGCAGAGACACCTCTGGAATTCTGTGGACAGCAGTCAGAGAGCAGAGACACCCCTGGGATTCTGTGGACAGCAGTCAGAGAGCAGAGACACCACTGGGATTCTGTGGATTGCAGTCAGAGGGCAGAGACAACCCTGGGATTCTGTGGACAGCAGTCAGAGAGCTGAGACAACACTGGGCCTCTGGGGACAACAGTCAAGGAGCAGAGAAAACCCTGGAATTCTGGCAACAGCATTCATAGTTCAGAGACACCCCTGGCATTCTGTGGAGAGCATTCAGAGAGCATAGACACCCCTGGGATTCTGTGGACAGACTTCATAGAGCAGAGCCATCCCTGGGGATCGGACGAGAACAGTCAGAGCGGAGAGACACTCCTGGATTCTGCGGACAGCATTCAGAGATCAGAGACACCCTTGAGATTCTGCGGACAGCAGTCAGGGAGCAGTGACACCCCTGGGATTCTGTGGACAGCAGTCAGAGTGCAGAGACACCCCTGGGATTCTGTGGACAGCAGACAGGGAGCAGAGACACCACTGGAAGTCTCTGGACAGAGGTCAGAGAGCAGAGACACCCCTGGAATTCGCCAGACAGGGCTAAGAGAGCTGCGACACCCCTGGGATTCTTTGGACAGCAGTCAGAGAGCAGAGACACCCCGGGATTCTGTGGACAGCAGTCAGAGAGCATAGACACCCCTAGGACTCTGTGGACAGCAGTCAGAGAGCAGAGACATCCCTGGGATTCTGTGGAGTGTATTCAGAGAGCAGAGACTCCCCTGGGATTCTGTGGACAGCAGTCAGAGAGCAGAGACACCCCTGGGATTCTGTGGATAGCAGTCAGAGGGCAGAGACAACCCTGGGATTCTGTGGACAGCAGTCAGAGCACTGAGACAACAATGGGCCTCTGCGGACAACAGTCAAGGAGCAGAGAAAACCCTGGGAATCTGGCAACAGCAGTCATAGTTCAGAGACACCCCTGGCATTCTGTGGACAGCAGTTAGAGTGGAGAGACACCCCTGGGATTCAGTGGACAGCAGTCAGAGTGCAGAGACACCCCTGGGATTCTGTGGACAGCAGTCAGAGAGCAGAGACACCCCTGCGATTCTGTGGACAGCGGTCAGAGAGCAGAGACAACCCTGGGGTTCGGTGGACAGCACTCAGAGAGCAGAGACACCCTTGAGATTCTGCGGACAGCAGTCAGAGAGCAGAGACAAACCCTGGGATTCTGTGGACAGCAGTCAGAGAGCAGAGACAAACCCTGGGTTTCTGTCGACAGCAGTCAGAGAGCAGAGACACCACTGGAAGTCTGTGGACAGAGGTCAGAGAGCAGAGACACCCCTGGGATTCGCCAGACAGCGCTAAGAGAGCACAGACACCCCTGGGATTCTGTGGACAGCAGACAGAGAGTAGCGACACCCCTCGGATCCTGCGTACAGCAGACAGAGAGCAGAGACACCCCAGGGGCTCTCTGGACAGCAGTCAGAGAGCAGAGACACCCCTGGGATTCTGTGGATTGTTGTCAGAGGGCAGAGACAACCCTGGGATTCTGTGGACAGCAGTCAGAGCGCTGAGACAACACTGGGCCTCTGGGGACAACAGTCAAGGAGCAGAGAAAACCCTGGGATTCTGGCAACAGCATTCATAGTTCAGAGACACCCCTGGCATTCTGTGGAGAGCATTCAGAGAGCATAGACACCCCTGGGATTCTGTGGACAGACTTCAGAGAGCAGAGACATCCCTGGGGATCGGACGAGAACAGTCAGAGCGGAGAGACACTCCTGGATTCTGCGGACAGCATTCAGAGATCAGAGACACCCTTGAGATTCTGCGGACAGCAGTCAGAGAGCAGTGACACCCCTGGGATTCTGTGGACAGCAGTCAGAGTGCAGAGACACCCCTGGGATTCTGTGGACAGCAGACAGGGAGCAGAGACACCACTGGAAGTCTCTGGACAGAGGTCAGAGAGCAGAGACACCCCTGGAATTCGCCAGACAGGGCTAAGAGAGCTGCGACACCCCTGGGATTCTTTGGACAGCAGTCAGAGAGCAGAGACACCCCGGGATTCTGTGGACAGCAGTCAGAGAGCATAGACACCCCTAGGACTCTGTGGACAGCAGTCAGAGAGCAGAGACATCCCTGGGATTCTGTGGAGTGTATTCAGAGAGCAGAGACTCCCCTGGGATTCTGTGGACAGCAGTCAGAGAGCAGAGACACCCCTGGGATTCTGTGGATAGCAGTCAGAGGGCAGAGACAACCCTGGGATTCTGTGGACAGCAGTCAGAGCACTGAGACAACAATGGGCCTCTGCGGACAACAGTCAAGGAGCAGAGAAAACCCTGGGAATCTGGCAACAGCAGTCATAGTTCAGAGACACCCCTGGCATTCTGTGGACAGCAGTTAGAGTGGAGAGACACCCCTGGGATTCAGTGGACAGCAGTCAGAGTGCAGAGACACCCCTGGGATTCTGTGGACAGCAGTCAGAGAGCAGAGACACCCCTGCGATTCTGTGGACAGCGGTCAGAGAGCAGAGACAACCCTGGGGTTCGGTGGACAGCACTCAGAGAGCAGAGACACCCTTGAGATTCTGCGGACAGCAGTCAGAGAGCAGAGACAAACCCTGGGATTCTGTGGACAGCAGTCAGAGAGCAGAGACAAACCCTGGGTTTCTGTCGACAGCAGTCAGAGAGCAGAGACACCACTGGAAGTCTGTGGACAGAGGTCAGAGGGCAGAGACACCCCTGGGATTCGCCAGACAGCGCTAAGAGAGCACAGACACCCCTGGGATTCTGTGGACAGCAGACAGAGAGTAGCGACACCCCTCGGATCCTGCGTACAGCAGACAGAGAGCAGAGACACCCCAGGGGCTCTCTGGACAGCAGTCAGAGTGCAGAGACACCCCTGGGATTCTGTGGACAACAGTCAGAGAGCAGAGACAACACTGGGAGTCTGTGGACAGCAGTCAGAGAGCATAGACACCCCTGGGATTCTGTGGACAGCAATCAGAGAGCAGAGACAACACTGGGATTCTGTGGACAGCAGTCAGAGAGCAGAGACACCCCTGGGATTCTGCGGACAGCAGTCAGAGAGCAGAGACACCCCTGGGATTCTGTGGATTGCTGTCAGAGGGCAGAGACAACCCTGGGATTCTGTGGACAGCAGTCAGAGCGCTGAGACAACACTGGGCCTCTGGGGACAACAGTCAAGGAGCAGAGAAAACCCTGGGATTCTGGCAACAGCATTCATAGTTCAGAGACACCCCTGGCATTCTGTGGAGAGCATTCAGAGAGCATAGACACCCCTGGGATTCTGTGGACAGACTTCAGAGAGCAGAGACATCCCTGGGGATCGGACGAGAACAGTCAGAGCGGAGAGACACTCCTGGATTCTGCGGACAGCATTCAGAGATCAGAGACACCCTTGAGATTCTGCGGACAGCAGTCAGAGAGCAGTGACACCCCTGGGATTCTGTGGACAGCAGTCAGAGTGCAGAGACACCCCTGGGATTCTGTGGACAGCAGACAGGGAGCAGAGACACCACTGGAAGTCTCTGGACAGAGGTCAGAGAGCAGAGACACCCCTGGAATTCGCCAGACAGGGCTAAGAGAGCTGCGACACCCCTGGGATTCTTTGGACAGCAGTCAGAGAGCAGAGACACCCCGGGATACTGTGGATAGCAGTCAGAGAGCATAGACACCCCTAGGACTCTGTGGACAGCAGTCAGAGAGCAGAGACATCCCTGGGATTCTGTGGAGTGTATTCAGAGAGCAGAGACTCCCCTGGGATTCTGTGGACAGCAGTCAGAGAGCAGAGACACCCCTGGGATTCTGTGGATAGCAGTCAGAGGGCAGAGACAACCCTGGGATTCTGTGGACAGCAGTCAGAGCACTGAGACAACAATGGGCCTCTGCGGACAACAGTCAAGGAGCAGAGAAAACCCTGGGAATCTGGCAACAGCAGTCATAGTTCAGAGACACCCCTGGCATTCTGTGGACAGCAGTTAGAGTGGAGAGACACCCCTGGGATTCAGTGGACAGCAGTCAGAGTGCAGAGACACCCCTGGGATTCTGTGGACAGCGGTCAGAGAGCAGAGACACCCCTGCGATTCTGTGGACAGCGGTCAGAGAGCAGAGACAACCCTGGGGTTCGGTGGACATCACTCAGAGAGCAGAGACACCCTTGAGATTCTGCGGACAGCAGTCAGAGAGCAGAGACAAACCCTGGGATTCTGTGGACAGCAGTCAGAGAGCAGAGACAAACCCTGGGTTTCTGTCGACAGCAGTCAGAGAGCAGAGACACCACTGGAAGTCTGTGGACAGAGGTCAGAGAGCAGAGACACCCCTGGGATTCGCCAGACAGCGCTAAGAGAGCACAGACACCCCTGGGATTCTGTGGACAGCAGACAGAGAGTAGCGACACCCCTAGGATCCTGCGTACAGCAGAGAGCAGAGACACCCCAGGGGCTCTCTGGACAGCAGTCAGAGTGCAGAGACACCCCTGGGATTCTGTGGACAACAGTCAGAGAGCAGAGACAACACTGGGATTCTGCGGACAGCAGTCAGAGAGCAGAGACAAACCCTGGGATTCTGTGGACAGCAGTCAGAGAGCAGAGACAAACCCTGGGTTTCTGTCGACAGCAGTCAGAGAGCAGAGACACCACTGGAAGTCTGTGGACAGAGGTCAGAGAGCAGAGACACCCCTGGGATTCGCCAGACAGCGATAAGAGAGCACAGACACCCCTGGGATTCTGTGGACAGCAGACAGAGAGTAGCGACACCCCTAGGATCCTGCGTACAGCAGACAGAGAGCAGAGACACCCCAGGGGCTTTCTGGACAGCAGTCAGAGTGCAGAGACACCCCTGGGATTCTGTGGACAACAGTCAGAGAGCAGAGACAACACTGGGATTCTGTGGACAGCAGTCAGAGAGCAGAGACACCCCTGGAATTCTGTGGACAGCAATCAGAGAGCAGAGACAACACTGGGATTCTGTGGACAGCAGTCAGAGAGCAGAGACACCCCTGGGACTCTGCGGACAGCAGTCAGAGAGCAGAGACACCCCTGGGATTCTGTGGATTGCAGTCAGAGGGCAGAGACAACCCTGGGATTCTGTGGACAGCAGTCAGAGTGCTGAGACAACACAGGGCCTCTGGGGACAACAGTCAAGGAGCAGAGAAAACCCTGGGATTCTGGCAACAGCATTCATAGTTCAGAGACACCCCTGGCATTCTGTGGAGAGCATTCAGAGAGCATAGACACCCCTGGGATTCTGTGGACAGACTTCAGAGAGCAGAGACATCCCTGGGGATTGGACGAGAACAGTCAGAGCGGAGAGACACTCCTGGATTCTGCGGACAGCATTCAGAGAGCAGAGACACCCTTGAGATTCTGCGGACAGCAGTCAGAGAGCAGTGACACCCCTGGGATTCTGTGGACAGCAGTCAGAGTGCAGAGACACCCCTGGGATTCTGTGGACAGCAGACAGGGAGCAGAGACACCACTGGAAGTCTCTGGACAGAGGTCAGAGAGCAGAGACACCCCTGGAATTCGCCAGACAGGGCTAGGAGAGCTGCGACACCCCTGGGATTCTTTGGACAGCAGTCAGAGAGCAGAGACACCCCTAGGATTCTGTGGACAGCAGTCAGAGAGCAGAGACATCCCTGGGATTCTTTGGAGAGCATTCAGAGAGCAGAGAATCCCCTGGGATTCTGTGGACAGCAGTCAGAGAGCAGAGACACCCCTGGGATTCTGTAGAGAGCACATAGAGCGCAGAGACAACCCTGGGATTCTGTGGACAGCAGTCAGAGAGCAGAGACAACCCTGGGATCCTGTGGGCAGCAGTCAGAGCGCTGAGACAACCGTGGGATTCTCTGGACAGCAGTCAGAGCGCAGAGACAACCCTGGGATTCTGTGGACAGCCGTCAGAGAGCAGAGACACCCCTGGGATTCTGTGGACAGCCGTCAGAGAGCAGAGACACCCCTGGGATTCTGTGGACAGCAGGCAGGGAGCAGAGATACCCCTGGGAATGTGTGGACAGCAGTCAGAGAGCAGAGACACCCCAGGGATTCTGTGGACAGCTGTCAGAGTGCAGAGACACCACTGGGATTCTTTGGACAGCAGTCCGAGAGCAGAGACACCCCTGGGATTCTGTGAACAGCAGACAGAGCGCAGAGACACCCCTGGGATTCTGTGGACAGCAGACAGAGAGTAGCGACAACCCTGGGATCCTGCGTACAGCAGATAGAGAGCAGAGACACCCCAGGGGCTCTCTGGACAGCAGTCAGAGTGCAGACACACTCCTGGGATTCTGTGGACAACAGTCAGAGAGCAGAGACAACATTGGGATTCTGTGGACAGCAATCAGAGAGCAGAGACACCCCTGGGATTCTGTGGATTGCAGTCAGAGGGCAGAGACAACCCTGGGATTCTGTGGACAGCAGTCAGAGCGCTGAGACAACACTGGGCCTCTGGGGACAACAGTCAAGGAGCAGAGGAAACCCTGGGATTCTGGCAACAGCATTCATAGTTCAGAGACACCCCTGGCATTCTGTGGAGAGCATTCAGAGAGCATAGACACCCCTGGGATTCTGTGGACAGACTTCAGAGAGCAGAGACATCCCTGGGGATCGGACGAGAACAGTCAGAGCGGAGAGACACTCCTGGATTCTGCGGACAGCATTCAGAGAGCAGAGACACCCTTGAGATTCAGCGGACAGCAGTCAGAGAGCAGAGACAAACCCTGGGATTCTGTGGACAGCAGTCAGGGAGCAGAGACAAACCCTGGGATTCTGTGGACAGCAGACAGGGAGCAGAGACAAACCCTCGGATTCTATGGACAGCAGACAGGGAGCAGAGACAACACTGGAAGTCTCTGGACAGAGGTCAGAGAGCAGAGACACCCCTGGAATTCGCCAGACAGCGCTAATTGAGCTGGGTCACCCCTGGGATTCTGCGGACAGCAGAGAGTAGCGACAACCCTGGGATCCTGCGTACAGCAGACAGAGAGCAGAGACACCGCTGGGATCCTGTGGACAGCAGTCCGAGAGCAGAGACACACCTGGGATTCTGTGGACAGCAGTCCGAGAGCAGAGACACACCTGGGATTCTGTGGACAGCAGTCCGAGAGCAGAGACACCTCTGGGATTCTGTGGACAGCAGTCCGAGAGCAGAGACACACCTGGGATTCTGTGGACAGCAGTCCGAGACCAGAGACACACCTGGGATTCTGTGGACAGCAGTCCGAGAGCAGAGACACACCTGGGATTCTGTGGACAGCAGTCCGAGACCAGAGACACACCTGGGATTCTGTAGACAGCAGTCCGAGAGCAGAGACACCTCTGGGTTTCTGTGGAGAGCAGTCAAAGCGCAGAGACAACCCTGGGATTCTGTGGACAGCAGTTAGAGAGCAGAGACAACCCTGGGATTCTGTGGACAGCAGTCAGAGAGCAGAGACACCACTGGGATTCTGTGGAGAGCAGACAGAGCGCAGAGACAACCCTGGGATTCTGCGCACAGCAGTCAGAGACCAGAGACAACCCTGGAATTCTGTGGGCAGCAGTCAGAGCGCTGAGACAACCCTGCGATTCTGTGGACAGCGGTCTGAGAGCAGAGACAACCCTGGGGTTCGGTGGACAGCACTCAGAGAGCAGAGACACCCTTGAGATTCTGCGGACAGCAGTCAGAGAGCAGAGACAAACCCTGGGATTCTGTGGACAGCAGTCAGAGAGCAGAGACAAACCCTGGGATTCTGTGGACAGCAGTCAGAGAGCAGAGACACCACTGGAAGTCTGTGGACAGAGGTCAGAGAGCAGAGACACCCCTGGGATTCGCCAGACAGCGCTAAGAGAGCAGAGACACCCCTGGGATTCTGTGGACAGCAGTCTGAGAGCAGAGACATCCCTGGGATCCTGCGTACAGCAGACAGAGAGCAGAGACACCACTGGGATCCTGTGTACAGCAGACAGAGAGCAGAGACACCCCAGGGGCTCTCTGGACAGCAGTCAGAGTGCAGAGACACCCCTGGGATTCTGTGGACAACAGTCAGAGAGCAGAGACAACACTGGGATTCCGTGGACAGCAGTCAGAGAGCAGAGACACCCCTGGGATTCTGTGGACAGCATTCAGAGAGCAGAGACAACACTGGGACTCTGTGGACAGCAGTCAGAGAGCAGAGACACCCCTGGGATTCTGCGGACAGCAGTCAGAGAGCAGAGACACCCCTGGAATTCTGTGGACAGCAGTCAGAGAGCAGAGACACCCCTGGGATTCTGTGGACAGCAGTCAGAGAGCAGAGACACCCCTGGGATTCGGTGGGCAGCAGTCAGAGAGCAGAGACACCCCTGGGATTCTTTGGATTGCAGTCAGAGGGCAGAGACAACCCTGGGATTCTGTGGACAGCAGTCAGAGCGCTGAGACAACACTGGGCCTCTGGGGACAACAGTCAAGGAGCAGAGAAAACCCTGGGATTCTGGCAACAGCATTCAGAGTTCAGAGACACCCCTGGCATTCTGTGGAGAGCATTCAGAGAGCATAGAAACCCCTGGGATTCTGTGGACAGACTTCAGAGAGCAGAGACCTCCCTGGGGATCGGACGAGAACAGTCAGAGCGGAGAGACACTCCTGGATTCTGCGGACAGCATTCAGAGAGCAGAGACACCCTTGAGATTCTGCGGACAGCAGTCAGAGAGCAGAGACAAACCCAGGGATTCTGTGGACAGCAGTCAGAGAGCAGAGATAAACCCTGGAATTCTGTGGACAGCAGTCAGAGAGCAGTGACACCCCTGGGATTCTGTGGACAGCAGACAGGGAGCAGAGACACCACTGGAAGTCTCTGGACAGAGGTCAGAGAGCAGAGACACCCTTGAAATTCGCCAGACAGGGCTAAGAGAGCTGCGACACCCCTGGGATTCTGTGGACAGCAGTCAGAGAGCAGAGACACCCCTGGGATTCTGTGGACAGCAGTCAGGGAGCAGAGATACCCCTGGGAATCTGTAGACAGCAGTCAGAGAGCAGAGACACCACTGGGATTCTGTGGACAGCGGTCCGAGAGCAGAGACAACTCTGGGATTCTGTGGACAGCAGTCAGGGAGCAGAGATACCCCTGGGAATCTGTAGACAGCAGTCAGAGAGCAGAGACACCCCTGGAATTCGCCAGACAGGGCTAAGAGAGCTGCGACACCTCTGGGATTCTGTGGACAGCAGTCAGAGAGCAGAGACACCACTGGGATTCTGTGGAGAGCAGTCAAAGCGCAGAGACAACCCTGGGATTCTGTGGGCAGCAGTTAGAGAGCAGAGACACCCCTGGGATTCTATGGACAGCAGTCAGAGAGCAGAGACACCACTGGGATTCTATGGACAGCAGTCAGAGAGCAGAGACACCACTGGGATTCTGTGGAGAGCAGACAGTGCGCAGAGACAACCCTGGGATTCTGCGGACAGCAGTCAGAGACCAGAGACAACCCTGGGATTCTGTGGGCAGCAGTCAGAGCGCTGAGACAATCCTGCGATTCTGTGGACAGCGGTACGAGAGCAGAGTCAACCCTGGGGTTCGGTGGACAGCACTCAGAGAGCAGAGAGACCCTTGAGATTCTGCGGACAGCAGTCAGAGAGCAGAGACAAACCCTGGGATTCTGTGGACAGCAGTCAGAGAGCAGAGACAAACCCTGGGATTCTGTGGACAGCAGTCGGAGAGCAGAGACACCACTGGAAGTCTGTGGACAGAGGTCAGAGAGCAGAGACACCCCTGGGATTCGCCAGACAGCGCTAAGAGAGCAGACGCACCCCTGGGATTCTGTGGACAGCAGACAGAGATTAGCGACACCCCTGGGATCCTGCATACAGCAGACAGAGAGCAGAGACACCCCAGGGGCTCTCTGGACAGCAGTCAGAGTGCAGAGACACCCCTGGGATTCTGTGGACAGCAGTCAGAGAGCAGAGACAACACTGGGATTCTGTGGACAGCACTCAGAGAGCAGAGACACCCCTGGGATTCTGTGGACAGCAATCAGAGAGCAGAGACAACACTGGGATTCTGTGGACAGCAGTCAGAGAGCAGAGAAACCCCTGGGATTCTGCGGACAGCAGTCAGAGAGCAGAAACACCCCTGGAATTCTGTGGAAAGCTGTCAGAGAGCAGAGACACCCCTGGGATTCTGTGGACAGCAGTCAGAGAGCAGAGACACCCCTGGGATTCTGTGGACAGCAGTCAGAGAGCAGAGGAACCCCTGGGATTCTGTGGATTGCAGTCAGAGGGCAGGGACAACCCTGGGATTCTGTGGACAGCAGTCAGAGCGCTGAGACAACACTGGGCCTCTGGGGACAACAGTCAAGGAGCAGAGAAAACCCTGGGATTCTGGCAACAGCATTCATTGTTCAGAGACACCCCTGGCATTCTGTGGACAGCAGTTAGAGTGGAGAGACAACCCTGGGATTCAGTGGACAGCAGTCAGAGTGCAGAGACACCCCTGGGATTCTGTGGACAGCAGACAGGGAGCAGAGACACCACTGGAAGTCTCTGGACAGAGGTCAGACAGCAGAGACACCCTTGGAATTCGCCAGACAGGGCTAAGAGAGCTGCGACACCCCTGGGATTCTGCGGACAGCAGACAGAGAGCAGAGACACCCCTGGGATTCTGCGTACAGCAGACAGAGAGCATAGACACCCCTAGGATTCTGTGGAGAGTATTCAGAGAGCAGAGACTCCCCTGGGTTTCTGTGGACAGCAGTCAGAGAGCTGAGACACCCCTGGGATTCTGTGGATAGCAGTCAGAGGGCAGAGATAACCCTGGGATTCTGTGGACAGCAGTCAGAGCACTGAGACAACAATGGGCCTCTGCGGACAACAGTCAAGGAGCAGTGAAAATCCTGGGATTCTGGCAACAGCAGTCATAGTTCAGAGACACCCCTGGGATTCTGTGGACAGCAGGCAGAGAGCAGAGACACCCCTGGAATTCTGTGGACAGCAGTCAGAGAGCAGAGACACCCCTGGGATTCTGTGGACAGCAGTCAGAGAGCAGAGACACCCCTGGGATTCGGTGGGCAGCAGTCAGAGAGCAGAGACACCCCTGGGATTCTTTGGATTGCAGTCAGAGGGCAGAGACAACCCTGGGATTCTGTGGACAGCAGTCAGAGCGCTGAGACAACACTGGGCCTCTGGGGACAACAGTCAAGGAGCAGAGAAAACCCTGGGATTCTGGCAACAGCATTCAGAGTTCAGAGACACCCCTGGCATTCTGTGGAGAGCATTCAGAGAGCATAGAAACCCCTGGGATTCTGTGGACAGACTTCAGAGAGCAGAGACCTCCCTGGGGATCGGACGAGAACAGTCAGAGCGGAGAGACACTCCTGGATTCTGCGGACAGCATTCAGAGAGCAGAGACACCCTTGAGATTCTGCGGACAGCAGTCAGAGAGCAGAGACAAACCCAGGGATTCTGTGGACAGCAGTCAGAGAGCAGAGATAAACCCTGGAATTCTGTGGACAGCAGTCAGAGAGCAGTGACACCCCTGGGATTCTGTGGACAGCAGACAGGGAGCAGAGACACCACTGGAAGTCTCTGGACAGAGGTCAGAGAGCAGAGACACCCTTGAAATTCGCCAGACAGGGCTAAGAGAGCTGCGACACCCCTGGGATTCTGTGGACAGCAGTCAGAGAGCAGAGACACCCCTGGGATTCTGTGGACAGCAGTCAGGGAGCAGAGATACCCCTGGGAATCTGTAGACAGCAGTCAGAGAGCAGAGACACCACTGGGATTCTGTGGACAGCGGTCCGAGAGCAGAGACAACTCTGGGATTCTGTGGACAGCAGTCAGGGAGCAGAGATACCCCTGGGAATCTGTAGACAGCAGTCAGAGAGCAGAGACACCCCTGGAATTCGCCAGACAGGGCTAAGAGAGCTGCGACACCTCTGGGATTCTGTGGACAGCAGTCAGAGAGCAGAGACACCACTGGGATTCTGTGGAGAGCAGTCAAAGCGCAGAGACAACCCTGGGATTCTGTGGGCAGCAGTTAGAGAGCAGAGACACCCCTGGGATTCTATGGACAGCAGTCAGAGAGCAGAGACACCACTGGGATTCTATGGACAGCAGTCAGAGAGCAGAGACACCACTGGGATTCTGTGGAGAGCAGACAGTGCGCAGAGACAACCCTGGGATTCTGCGGACAGCAGTCAGAGACCAGAGACAACCCTGGGATTCTGTGGGCAGCAGTCAGAGCGCTGAGACAATCCTGCGATTCTGTGGACAGCGGTACGAGAGCAGAGACAACCCTGGGGTTCGGTGGACAGCACTCAGAGAGCAGAGAGACCCTTGAGATTCTGCGGACAGCAGTCAGAGAGCAGAGACAAACCCTGGGATTCTGTGGACAGCAGTCAGAGAGCAGAGACAAACCCTGGGATTCTGTGGACAGCAGTCGGAGAGCAGAGACACCACTGGAAGTCTGTGGACAGAGGTCAGAGAGCAGAGACACCCCTGGGATTCGCCAGACAGCGCTAAGAGAGCAGACGCACCCCTGGGATTCTGTGGACAGCAGACAGAGATTAGCGACACCCCTGGGATCCTGCATACAGCAGACAGAGAGCAGAGACACCCCAGGGGCTCTCTGGACAGCAGTCAGAGTGCAGAGACACCCCTGGGATTCTGTGGACAACAGTCAGAGAGCAGAGACAACACTGGGATTCTGTGGACAGCAATCAGAGAGCAGAGACACCCCTGGGATTCTGTGGACAGCAATCAGAGAGCAGAGACAACACTGGGATTCTGTGGACAGCAGTCAGAGAGCAGAGAAACCCCTGGGATTCTGCGGACAGCAGTCAGAGAGCAGAAACACCCCTGGAATTCTGTGGAAAGCTGTCAGAGAGCAGAGACACCCCTGGGATTCTGTGGACAGCAGTCAGAGAGCAGAGACACCCCTGGGATTCTGTGGACAGCAGTCAGAGAGCAGAGGAACCCCTGGGATTCTGTGGATTGCAGTCAGAGGGCAGGGACAACCCTGGGATTCTGTGGACAGCAGTCAGAGCGCTGAGACAACACTGGGCCTCTGGGGACAACAGTCAAGGAGCAGAGAAAACCCTGGGATTCTGGCAACAGCATTCATTGTTCAGAGACACCCCTGGCATTCTGTGGACAGCAGTTAGAGTGGAGAGACAACCCTGGGATTCAGTGGACAGCAGTCAGAGTGCAGAGACACCCCTGGGATTCTGTGGACAGCAGACAGGGAGCAGAGACACCACTGGAAGTCTCTGGACAGAGGTCAGACAGCAGAGACACCCTTGGAATTCGCCAGACAGGGCTAAGAGAGCTGCGACACCCCTGGGATTCTGCGGACAGCAGACAGAGAGCAGAGGCACCCCTGGGATTCTGCGTACAGCAGTCAGAGGGCAGAGATAACCCTGGGATTCTGTGGACAGCAGTCAGAGCACTGAGACAACAATGGGCCTCTGCGGACAACAGTCAAGGAGCAGTGAAAATCCTGGGATTCTGGCAACAGCAGTCATAGTTCAGAGACACCCCTGGGATTCTGTGGACAGCAGGCAGAGGGCAGAGACACCCCTGAGATTCTGTGGACAGCAGTCAGAGAGCAGAGACACCCCTGGGATTCTGTGTACAGCAGTCAGAGAGCAGAGAAACCCCTGGAGCTCGGTGGACAGTGGTCAGAGAGCAGAGACACCCCTGGGATTCTGTGGACAGCAGTCAGAGAGCAGAGACAATCCTGGGGATTGATGGAGAGCAGTCAGCGAGCAGGGACACCCCTGGGATTCTGCGGACAGCAGTCAGAGAGCAGTGACACCCCTGGGATTCGGTGGACCCCAGTAAGAGAGCAGAGACACCCCTGGAGCTCTGTGGACAGCGGTCAGAGAGCAGAGACACCCTTGGAATTCTGGCAACAGCAGTCAGAGAGCAGAGACACCCCTGGGATTCTGTGGACAGCAGTCAGGGAGCAGAGGCACCCCTGGAATTCTGTAGACAGCAGTCAGAGAGCAGAGACACCCCGGCGATTCTGTGGACAGCAGTCAGAGAGCAGAGACACCACTGGGATTCTGTGGACAGCAGTCTGAGAGCAGAGACACCTCTGGGATTCTGTTGAAAGCAGTGAGAGAGCAGAGACACCACTGGGATTCTGTGGAGAGCAGTCAAAGCGCAGAGACAACCCTGGCATTCTGTGGAGAGCGATCAGAGAGCAGAGACAACCCTGGGATTCTGTGGAGAGCGATCAGAGAGCAGAGACACCCCTGGGATTCTGTGGAGAGCACATAGAGCGCAGAGACAACCCTGGGATTCTGTGGACAGCAGTCAGAGAGCAGAGACAACCCTGGGATTCTGTGGGCAGCAGTCAGAGAGCAGAGACACCCCTGGGATTCTGTGGACAGCCGTCAGAGAGCAGAGACAACCCTGGGGTTCGGTGGACAGCAGTCAGAGCGCTGAGACAACCGTGGGATTCTGTGGACAGCAGTCAGAGCGCAGAGACAACCCTGGGATTCTGTGGACAGCCGTCAGAGAGCAGAGACAACCCTGGGGTTCGGTGGACAGCAGTCAGAGCGCAGAAACAACCCTGGGATTCTGCGGACAGCAGTCAGAGAGCAGGGACAACCCTGGGATTCTGTGGACAGCTGTCAGAGAGCAGAGACACCCCTGGGATTCTGTGGACAGCAGTCAGAGAGCAGAGACACACCTGGGATTCTGTGGACAGTCAGAGAGCAGGGACACCCCTGGGATTCTGTGGAGAGCAATCAGAGAGCAGAGACACCCCTGGGATTCTGTGGACAGCCTTCAGAGAGCAGAGACATCCCTGGGGATCGGTGGAGAACATTCAGAGCGCAGAGACACTCCTGGATTCTGCGGACAGCATTCAAAGAGCAGAGACTCCCTTGAGATTCTGCGGACAGCAGTCAGAGAGCAGAGACAAACCCTGGGATTTTGTGGAGAGCAATCAGAGAGCAGTGACACCCCTGGGATTCTGTGGAGAGCAGTCAGAGAGCAGAGACACCGGAGGGGCTCTGTGGACAGCAGTCAGAGAGCAGAGAGCCCCTGGGATTCTGTGGACAGCAGTCAGAGAGCAGTGCCACCCCTGGGATTCTGTGGACGGCAGTCAGAGAGCAGAGAAACCCCTGGGATTCGCCAGATAGCGCTAAGAGAGTAGCGACAACCCTTGGATTCTGTGGACAGTCAGAGAGCAGAGACACCCCTGGGATTCCGTGGAGAGCAGTCAGAGCGCAGAGAGAACCCTGGGATTCTGTGGACATCAGACAGAGAGCAGAGACACCCCAGGGGCTCTGTGGAAAGCAGTCAGAGAGCCGAGACATCCCTGGGATTCTGTGGACAGCAGTCAGAGAGCAGAGACACCCCTGGGATTCTGTGGACATCAGTCAGAGAGCAGAGACAACCCTGGGATTCTGTGGACAGCAGTCAGAGAGCAGAGACACCCTAGGGATTCTGCGGTCAGCTGTCAGAGAGCAGTGATATCCCAGGGGCTCTGTGTACAGCAGTCAGAGCGCAGAGACACCCCTGGGATTCCGTGGAGAGCAGTCAGAGCGCAGAGAGAACCCTGGGATTCTGTGGACATCAGACAGAGAGCAGAGACACCCCAGGGGCTCTGTGGAAAGCAGTCAGAGAGCCGAGACACCCCTGGGATTCGCCAGATAGCGCTAAGAGTGTAGCGACAACCCTGGGATTCTGTGGACAGTCAGAGAGCAGAGACACCCCTGGGATTCCGTGGAGAGCAGTCAGAGCGCAGAGAGAACCCTGGGATTCTGTGGACATCAGACAGAGAGTAGCGACACCCCTGGGATCCTGCGTACAGCAGACAGAGAGCAGAGACACCCCAGGGGCTCTCTGGACAGCAGTCAGAGTGCAGAGACACCCCTGGCATTCTGTGGACAACAGTCAGAGAGCAGAGACAACACTGGGATTCTGTGGACAGCAGTCAGAGAGCAGGGACACCCCTGGAATTCTGTGGACAGCATTCAGAGAGCAGAGACACCCCTGGGGATTGTTGGAGATAAGTCAGAGCGCACAGACACTCCTGGATTCTGCGCACAGCAGTCAGAGAGCAGAGACACCCCTGGTAGTCTGTGGACAGAGGTCAGAGAGCAGGGACATCCCTGGGATTCGCCAGATAGCGCTCAGAGAGCAGAGACATCCAAGGGATTCTGCGGACAGCTGTCAGAGAGCAGTGACATCCCAGGGGCTCTGTGTACAGCAGTCAGAGCGCAGAGACAACCCTGGGATTCGGTGGACAGCAGTCAGAGCGCAGAGACAAACCTGGGATTCTGTGGACAGCAGTCAGAGAGCAGAGACACCCCTGGGATTCTGTGGGCAGCAGTCAGAGAGCAGAGACATCCCTGGGATTCTGTGGACAGCAGTCAGAGAGCAGAGCCCCCCCAGGGATTCTCTGGACAGCAGTCAGAGAGCAGAGACACCACTGGGATTCTGTGGAAAGCAGTCCGAGAGCAGAGACACCACTGGGATTCTGTGGACGGCAGTCAGAGAGCAGAGACACCACTGGGATTCTGTGGAGAGCAGTCAGAGTGCAGAGACAACCCTGGGATTCTGCGGACAGCAGTCAGAGAGCAGAGACACCCCTGGGATTCTGTAGACAGCAGTCAGAGAGCAGAGACACCACTGGGATTCTGTGGAGAGCAGTCAGAGTGCAGAGACAATCCTGGGGATTGATGGAGAGCAATCAGAGATCAGGGACACCCCTGGGATTCTGCGGACAGCAGTCAGAGAGCAGTGACACCCCTGGGATTCGGTGGACGCCAGTCAGAGAGCAGAGACACCCCTGGGATTCTGTGGAAAGCAGTCCGAGAGCAGAGACACCACTGGGATTCTGTGGACGGCAGTCAGAGAGCAGAGACACCACTGGGATTCTGTGGAGAGCAGTCAGAGTGCAGAGACAATCCTGGGGATTGATGGAGAGCAGTCAGAGATCAGGGACTCCCCTGGGATTCTGCGGACAGCAGTCAGAGAGCAGTGACACCCCTGGGATTCGGTGGACGCCAGTCAGAGAGCAGAGACACCCCTGGAGCTCTGTGGACAGCGGTCAGAGAGCAGAGACACCCTTGGGATTCTGGCAACAGCAGTCAGAGAGCAGAGACACCCCTGGGATTCTGTGGTCAGCAGTCAGAGAGCAGAGACACCCCTGGGATTCTGTAAACAGCAGTCGGAGAGCAGAGACACCCCGGGCATTCTATGGACAGCAGTCAGAGAGCAGAGACACCACTGGGATTCTGTGGAGAGCAGTCAGAGAGCAGAGACACCACTGGGATTCTGTGGAGAGCAGTCAGATCGCAGAGACAACCCTGGGATTCTGTGGACAGCAGTCAGAGAGCAGAGACACCACTGGGATTCTCTGGAGAGCAGTCAGAGCGCAGAGACAACCCTGGGATTCTGTGGACAGCCGTCAGAGATCAGAGACACCCCTGGGATTCTGTGGACAGCAGTCAGAGAGCAGAGACACAACTGGGATTCTGTGGACAGCAGTCCGAGAGCAGAGACACCGCTGGGATTCTGTGGACAGCAGTCAGAAAGCAGAGACACCCCTGGGATTCTGTGGACAGCAGTCAGAGAGCAGAGACACCCCTGGGATTCTGTGGAAAGCAGTCCGAGAGCAGAGACACCACTGGGATTCTGTGGACGGCAGTCAGAGAGCAGAGACACCCCTGGGATTCTGTGGAGAGCAGTCAGAGTGCAGAGACAATCCTGGGGATTCCGTGGAGAGCAGTCAGAGATCAGGGACTCCCCTGGGATTCTGCGGACAGCAGTCAGAGAGCAGTGACACCCCTGGGATTCGGTGGACGCCAGTCAGAGAGCAGAGACACACCTGGAGCTCTGTGGACAGCGGTCAGAGAGCAGAGACACCCTTGAGATTCTGGCAACAGCAGTCAGAGAGCAGAGACACCCCTGGGATTCTGTGGACAGCAGTCAGAGAGCAGAGACACCGCTGGGATTCTGTAAACAGCAGTCAGAGAGCAGAGACACCCCGGGCATTCTATGGACAGCTGTCAGAGAGCAGAGACACCACTGGGATTCTGTGGAGAGCAGTCAGAGAGCAGAGACACCACTGGGATTCTGTTGAGAGCAGTCAGAGTGCAGAGACAATCCTGGGGATTGATGGAGAGCAGTCAGAGATCAGGGACTCCCCTGGGATTCTGCGGACAGCAGTCAGAGAGCAGTGACACCCCTGGGATTCGGTGGACGCCAGTCAGAGAGCAGAGACACCCCTGGAGCTCGGTGGACAGCGGTCAGAGAGCAGAGACACCCTTGGGATTCTGGCAACAGCAGTCAGAGAGCAGAGACACCCCTGGGATTCTGTGGACAGCAGTCAGAGAGCAGAGACACCCCTGGGATTCTGTAAACAGCAGTCAGAGAGCAGAGACACCCCGGGCATTCTATGGACAGCAGTCAGAGAGCAGAGACACCACTGGGATTCTGTGGAGAGCAGTCAGAGAGCAGAGACACCGCTGGGATTCTGTGGACAGCAGTCAGAAAGCAGAGACACCCCTGGGATTCTGTGGAAAGCAGTCCGAGAGCAGAGACACCACTGGGATTCTGTGGACGGCAGTCAGAGAGCAGAGACACCCCTGGGATTCTGTGGAGAGCAGTCAGAGTGCAGAGACAATCCTGGGGATTGATGGAGAGCAGTCAGAGATCAGGGACTCCCCTGGGATTCTGCGGACAGCAGTCAGAGAGCAGTGACACCCCTGGGATTCGGTGGACGCCAGTCAGAGAGCAGAGACACCCCTGGAGCTCTGTGGACAGCGGTCAGAGAGCAGAGACACCCTTGAGATTCTGGCAACAGCAGTCAGAGAGCAGAGACACCCCTGGGATTCTGTGGACAGCAGTCAGAGAGCAGAGACACCGCTGGGATTCTGTAAACAGCAGTCAGAGAGCAGAGACACCCCGGGCATTCTATGGACAGCAGTCAGAGAGCAGAGACACCACTGGGATTCTGTGGAGAGCAGTCAGAGAGCAGAGACACCACTGGGATTCTGTGGAGAGCAGTCAGAGTGCAGAGACAATCCTGGGGATTGATGGAGAGCAGTCAGAGATCAGGGACTCCCCTGGGATTCTGCGGACAGCAGTCAGAGAGCAGTGACACCCCTGGGATTCGGTGGACGCCAGTCAGAGAGCAGAGACACCCCTGGAGCTCGGTGGACAGCGGTCAGAGAGCAGAGACACCCTTGGGATTCTGGCAACAGCAGTCAGAGAGCAGAGACACCCCTGGGATTCTGTGGACAGCAGTCAGAGAGCAGAGACACCCCTGGGATTCTGTAAACAGCAGTCAGAGAGCAGAGACACCCCGGGCATTCTATGGACAGCAGTCAGAGAGCAGAGACACCACTGGGATTCTGTGGAGAGCAGTCAGAGAGCAGAGACACCACTGGGATTCTGTGGAGAGCAGTCAGATCGCAGAGACAACCCTGGGATTCTGTGGACAGCAGTCAGAGAGCAGAGACACCACTGGGATTCTCTGGAGAGCAGTCAGAGCGCAGAGACAACCCTGGGATTCTGTGGACAGCCGTCAGAGATCAGAGACCCCCCTGGGATTCTGTGGACAGCAGTCAGAGTGCAGAGACACAACTGGGATTCTGTGGACAGCAGTCCGAGAGCAGAGACACCGCTGGGATTCTGTGGACAGCAGTCAGAAAGCAGAGACACCCCTGGGATTCTGTGGAAAGCAGTCCGAGAGCAGAGACACCACTGGGATTCTGTGGACGGCAGTCAGAGAGCAGAGACACCACTGGGATTCTGTGGAGAGCAATCAGAGTGCAGAGACAATCCTGGGGATTGATGGAGAGCAGTCAGAGATCAGGGACTCCCCTGGGATTCTGCGGACAGCAGTCAGAGAGCAGTGACACCCCTGGGATTCGGTGGACGCCAGTCAGAGAGCAGAGACACCCCTGGAGCTCTGTGGACAGCGGTCAGAGAGCAGAGACACCCTTGGGATTCTGGCAACAGCAGTCAGAGAGCAGAGACACCCCTGGGATTCTGTGGAGAGCAGTCAGAGAGCAGAGACACCCCTGGGATTCTGTAAACAGCAGTCAGAGAGCAGAGACACCCCGGGCATTCTATGGACAGCAGTCAGAGAGCAGAGACACCACTGGGATTCTGTGGAGAGCAGTCAGAGAGCAGAGACACCACTGGGATTCTGTGGAGAGCAGTCAGATCGCAGAGACAACCCTGGGATTCTGTGGACAGCAGTCAGAGAGCAGAGACACCACTGGGATTCTCTGGAGAGCAATCAGAGCGCAGAGACAACCCTGGGATTCTGTGGACAGCCGTCAGAGATCAGAGACACCCCTGGGATTCTGTGGACAGCAGTCAGAGAGCAGAGACACAACTGGGATTCTGTGGACAGCAGTCCGAGAGCAGAGACACCGCTGGGATTCTGTGGACAGCAGTCAGAAAGCAGAGACACCCCTGGGATTCTGTGGACAGCAGTCAGAGAGCAGAGACACCCCTGGGATTCTTTGGACAGCAGTCAGAGAGCAGAGACACCCCTGGGATTCTGTGGACAGCAGTCAGAGAGCAGAGACACCCCTGGAATTCTGTGGACAGCATTCAGATAGCAGAGACACCCCTGGGATTCTGTGGACAGCAGTCAGAGAGCAGAGACACCACTGGGGCTCTGTAGACCGCAGTCAGAGTTCAGAGAGAACCCTGGGGATCGTTGGAGAGCAGTTAGGGCTCAGAGACACCCTTGGATTCTGCAGACAGCAGTCAACGAGCAGGGACACCTCTGGGATTCTGTGGAGAGCAGTCCGAGAGAAGAGACACCCCTGGAAGTCTGTGGACAGTGCTCAGAGAGCCGAGACACCCCTGGGATTCGCCAGACAGCAGTCAGAGAGCTGGGACACCCCTGGGATTCTGCGGACAGCAGAGTGCAGAGACAACCCTGGGCCTCTGCGGACAACAGTCAAGGAGCAGAGACACCCCTGGAATTCTGTTGACAGCAGTTAGAGTGGTGAGCCACCCCTGGGATTGAGTGGACTGCAGTCTGACAGCAGAGACACCCCTGGGATTCTGTGGACAGCAGTCAGAGGGCAGAGACACCCCTGGTGCTCTGTGGATAGCACTTTGAGAGCAGGGACACCGCTGGTGCTCTGTAGACAGCAGTCAGAGAGCAGAGAAACCACTGGGATTCTATGGACAGCAGACAAGGAGCAGAGACACCCCTGGAAGTCTGTGGACAGAGGTCAGAGAGCAGAGACACCCCTGGGATTCTGCGGACAGCAGTCAGAGAGCAGTGACATCCCATGGGCTCTGTGTACAGCAGTCACAGAGGAGGGACACCCCAGGGATTCTGTGGACAGCAGTCAGAGAGCAGAGATATGCCCTGGGCTCTGTGGAGGGCAGTCAGAGAGAGGAGACACCCCTGGGGCTGAACGGAGAGCAGTCCCTTGAACACGGATCTGGTGCCTGTTCCGTTAACCCAGACACAACCCTGGGGCTCTATGGATAGCAGTCTGAGAGCAGAGACTCCCCTGGAATTCTGCTACAGCAGTCAGAGTGCGGAGACACCACTGGGATTCTGCAGTCAGCAGTCAGAGAGTAGAGACACCGCTGGGGTACTGCGGAGAGCAGTCAGAGAGTAGATACACACTGGGATTCTGTGGTTAGCAGTCAAAGAGCACAGAAAGCCCTGGGATTCTGTGGACAGCACTCAGAGAGCAGAGACCCTCCCTGGAATTCTGCTACAGCAGTCAGAGAGCAGAGACACCCCTGGGGACCGGTGCAGAGCAGGCAGGGCACCGGAACACCCCTGGATTCTGCGGAAAGCAGTCAGAGAGCAGACACCCCTGGGATTCTGTGGACAGCAGTAAGAGAGCAGAGACAACCCTGAGGATCGGTGCAGAGCAGTCAGAGAGCAGAGACACCTCTGGACTCTGCAGAGAGCATTCAGAGAGCAGAGACATTACTGGGATTTTGCGGACAGCAGTTAGAGAGCAGAGACACCCCTTTGATTCTGTGGACTGCAGTCAGAGAGCAGAGACAGCACTGGAATGATGTGGATAGCGGTGAGAGTGCAGAGACACCACTGAGGCTTTATGGACAGCACTAAGAGAGCAGTGATACCCCTGGGATTCTGTGCACAGCAGTCAGAGAGCAGAGACAACCCTGGGATTCTGTGGACTGCAGTCAGAGAGCAGAGACACCCCTGGGATTCCGTGGAGAGCAGTCAGAGCGCAGAGAGAACCCTGGGATTCTGTGGACATCAGACAGAGAGCAGAGACACCCCAGGGGCTCTGTGGAAAGCAGTCAGAGAGCCGAGACACCCCTGGGATTCGCCAGATAGCGCTAAGAGAGTAGCGACAACCCTGGGATTCTGTGGACAGTCAGAGAGCAGAGACACCCCTGGGATTCCGTGGAGAGCAGTCAGAGCGCAGAGAGAACCCTGGGATTCTGTGGACATCAGACAGAGAGTAGCGACACCCCTGGGATCCTGCGTACAGCAGACAGAGAGCAGAGACACCCCAGGGGCTCTCTGGACAGCAGTCAGAGTGCAGAGACACCCCTGGGATTCTGTGGACAACAGTCAGAGAGCAGAGACAACACTGGGATTCTGTGGACAGCAGTCAGAGAGCAGAGACACCCCTGGAATTCTGTGGACAGCATTCAGAGAGCAGAGACACCCCTGGGGATCGTTGGAGGTAAGTCAGAGCGCACAGACACTCCTGGATTCTGCGCACAGCAGTCAGAGAGCAGAGACACCCCTGGTAGTCTGTGGACAGAGGTCAGAGAGCAGAGACACCCCTGGGATTCCGTGGAGAGCAGTCAGAGCGCAGAGAGAACCCTGGGATTCTGTGGACATCAGACAGAGAGTAGCGACACCCCTGGGATCCTGCGTACAGCAGACAGAGAGCAGAGACACCCCAGGGGCTCTCTGGACAGCAGTCAGAGTGCAGAGACACCCCTGGGATTCTGTGGACAACAGTCAGAGAGCAGAGACAACACTGGGATTCTGTGGACAGCAGTCAGAGAGCAGAGACACCCCTGGAATTCTGTGGACAGCATTCAGAGAGCAGAGACACCCCTGGGGATCGTTGGAGGTAAGTCAGAGCGCACAGACACTCCTGGATTCTGCGCACAGCAGTCAGAGAGCAGAGACACCCCTGGTAGTCTGTGGACAGAGGTCAGAGAGCAGGGACATCCCTGGGATTCGCCAGACAGCGCTCAGAGAGCAGAGACACCCAAGGGATTCTGCGGACAGCTGTCAGAGAGCAGTGACATCCCAGGGCTCTGTGTACAGCAGTCAGAGCGCAGAGACAACCCTGGGATTCGGTGGACAGCAGTCAGAGAGCAGAGACACCCCTGGGATTCCGTGGACAGCAGTCAGAGAGCAGAGACACACCTGGGGATCGTTGGAGATCAGTCAGAGCGCAGAGACACTCCTGGATTCTGCGCACAGCAGTCAGAGAGCAGAGACACCCCTGGGATTCTGTGGACAGCAGTCAGAGAGCAGAGACACCCCTGGGATTCTGTGGGCAGCAGTCAGAGAGCAGAGACATCCCTGGGATTCTGTGGACAGCAGTCAGAGAGCAGAGCCCCCCCAGAGATTCTCTGGACAGCAGTCAGAGAGCAGAGACACCACTGGGATTCTGTGGAAAGCAGTCCGAGAGCAGAGACACCACTGGGATTCTGTGGACGGCAGTCAGAGAGCAGAGACACCACTGGGATTCTGTGGAGAGCAGTCAGAGCGCAGAGACAACCCTGGGATTCTGCGGACAGCAGTCAGAGAGCAGAGACACCCCTGGGATTCTGTGGACAGCAGTCAGAGAGCAGAGACACCACTGGGATTCTGTGGAGAGCAGTCAGAGTGCAGAGACAATCCTGGGGATTGATGGAGAGCAGTCAGAGATCAGGGACACCCCTGGGATTCTGCGGACAGCAGTCAGAGAGCAGTGACACCCCTGGGATTCGGTGGACGCCAGTCAGAGAGCAGAGACACCCCTGGAGCTCTGTGGACAGCGGTCAGAGAGCAGAGACACCCTTGGGATTCTGGCAACAGCAGTCAGAGAGCAGAGACACCCCTGGGATTCTGTGGACAGCAGTCAGAGAGCAGAGACACCCCTGGGATTCTGTAGACAGCAGTCAGAGAGCGGAGACAACCCGGGCATTCTATGGACAGCAGTGAGAGAGCAGAGACACTACTGGGATTCTGCGGAGAGCAGTCAGAGAGCAGAGACATCACTGGGATTCTGTGGAGAGCAGTCAGAGCGCAGAGACAACCCTGGGATTCTGTGGACAGCAGTCAGAGAGCAGAGACACCCCTGGGATTCTGTGGACAGCAGTCAGAGACAACCCTGGGATTCTGTGCGACCAGGCAGTCAGAGAGCAGAGGACACCCCTGGGATTCTCTGGAGAGCAGGTCAGAGCGCAGAGACAACCCTGGGATATACTGTGACAGCAGTCAGAGCGCAGGAGACACCCTGGGGATTCTGTGGACAGCAGTCGAGAGACAGAGACACAACTGAGGAATCTGTGGACAGCATTCAAGAGAGCAGAGACACCGCTGGGATTCTTTAGGGACAGCAGTCAAGAGAGGCAGAGAGAGAAACCCTGGGGATTCTGTGGACTGCAGTCAGAGAGCAGAGACACCTGGGATTCCGTGAGAGCAGTCAGAGCCGCCAGAGAGAACCTGGGAATTCTGTGGGACAATCAGGACAGAGAGCAGAGACTCCCAGGGGCTCTGTGGAAAGCAGTCAGTGAGCCGAGACAAGTCACCCCTGGGATTCGCCAGATAGCGCTAAGAGAGTAGCGACAACCCTGGGATTCTGTGGACAGTCAGAGAGCAGAGACACCCCTGGGATTCCGTGGAGAGCAGTCAGAGCGCAGAGAGAACCCTGGGATTCTGTGGACATCAGACAGAGAGTAGCGACACCCCTGGGATCCTGCGTACAGCAGACAGAGAGCAGAGACACCCCAGGGGCTCTCTGGACAGCAGTCAGAGTGCAGAGACACCCCTGGGATTCTGTGGACAACAGTCAGAGAGCAGAGACAACACTGGGATTCTGTGGACAGCAGTCAGAGAGCAGAGACACCCCTGGAATTCTGTGGACAGCATTCAGAGAGCAGAGACACCCCTGGGGATCGTTGGAGGTAAGTCAGAGCGCACAGACACTCCTGGATTCTGCGCACAGCAGTCAGAGAGCAGAGACACCCCTGGTAGTCTGTGGACAGAGGTCAGAGAGCAGAGACACCCCTGGGATTCCGTGGAGAGCAGTCAGAGCGCAGAGAGAACCCTGGGATTCTGTGGACATCAGACAGAGAGTAGCGACACCCCTGGGATCCTGCGTACAGCAGACAGAGAGCAGAGACACCCCAGGGGCTCTCTGGACAGCAGTCAGAGTGCAGAGACACCCCTGGGATTCTGTGGACAACAGTCAGAGAGCAGAGACAACACTGGGATTCTGTGGACAGCAGTCAGAGAGCAGAGACACCCCTGGAATTCTGTGGACAGCATTCAGAGAGCAGAGACACCCCTGGGGATCGTTGGAGGTAAGTCAGAGCGCACAGACACTCCTGGATTCTGCGCACAGCAGTCAGAGAGCAGAGACACCCCTGGTAGTCTGTGGACAGAGGTCAGAGAGCAGGGACATCCCTGGGATTCGCCAGACAGCGCTCAGAGAGCAGAGACACCCAAGGGATTCTGCGGACAGCTGTCAGAGAGCAGTGACATCCCAGGGCTCTGTGTACAGCAGTCAGAGCGCAGAGACAACCCTGGGATTCGGTGGACAGCAGTCAGAGAGCAGAGACACCCCTGGGATTCCGTGGACAGCAGTCAGAGAGCAGAGACACACCTGGGGATCGTTGGAGATCAGTCAGAGCGCAGAGACACTCCTGGATTCTGCGCACAGCAGTCAGAGAGCAGAGACACCCCTGGGATTCTGTGGACAGCAGTCAGAGAGCAGAGACACCCCTGGGATTCTGTGGACAGCAGTCAGAGAGCAGAGACACCACTGGCGCTCTGTAGACCGCAGTCAGAGTTCAGAGAGAACCCTGGGGATCGGTGGAGAGCAGTTAGGGCGCAGAGACACCCTTGGATTCTGCAGACAGCAGTCAACGAGCAGGGACACCTCTGGGATTCTGTGGAGAGCAGTCCGAGAGAAGAGACACCCCTGGAATTCTGTGGACAGTGGTCAGAGAGCCGAGACACCCCTGGGATTCGCCAGACAGCGGTCAGAGAGCTGGGACCCCCCTGGAATTCTGCGGACAGCAGTCAGAGTGCAGAGACAACCCTGGGCCTCTGCGGACAACAGTCAAGGAGCAGAGACACCCCTGGCATTCTGTGGACAGCAGTTAGAGTGGTGAGCCACCCCTGGGATTGAGTGGACTGCAGTCAGAGAGCAGAGACTCCTCTGGGATTCTGTGGACAGCAGTCAGAGGGCAGAGACACCCCTGGGATTCAGTGGACAGCAGTCAGAGAGCAGAGACACCCCTGGGATTCTGTGGACAGAAATCAGAGAGCAGAGACACCCCTGGTGCTCTGTGGACAGCACTTTGAGAGCAGGGACACCGCTGGGGCTCTGTAGACAGCAGTCAGAGAGCAGAGAAACCACTGGGATTCTGTGGACAGCAGACAGGGAGCAGAGACACCCCTGGAAGTCTGTGGACAGAGGTCAGAGAGCAGAGAAACCCTTGGGATCCTGCGGACAGCAGTCAGAGAGCAGTGACATCCCATGGGCTCTGTGTACAGCAGTCACAGAGGAGGGACACCCCTGGGATTCTGTGGACAGCAGTCAGAGAGCAGAGATATGCCCTGGGCTCTGTGGAGGGCAGTCAGAGAGAGGAGACACCCCTGGGGCTGAACGGAGAGCAGTCCCTTTAACACGGATCTGGTACCTGTTCCTTTAAACCGGACTGGGTGCCTGTCCCTTTAACACGGATCTGGTGCCTGTTCCTTTAACCCAGACACAACCCTGGGGCTCTATGGACAGCAGTCTGAGAGCAGAGACTCCCCTGGAATTCTGCTACAGCAGTCAGAGAGCAGAGACACCACTGGGGTACTGCGGAGAGCAGTCAGAGAGCAGAGACACCACTGGGGTACTGCGGAGAGCAGTCAGAGAGTAGAGACACCGCTGGGATACTGCAGAGAGCAGTCAGAGAGTAGATACACACTGGGATTCTGTGGTTAGCAGTCAAAGAGCACAGAAAGCCCTGGGATTCTGTGGACAGCACTCAGAGAGCAGAGACCCTCCCTGGAATTCTGCTACAGCAGTCAGAGAGCAGAGACACCCCTGGGGACCGGTGGAGAGCAGGCAGGGCACCGGAACACCCCTGGATTCTGCGGAAAGCAGTCAGAGAGCAGACACCCCTGGGATTCTGTGGACAGCAGTAAGAGAGCAGAGACAACCCTGAGGATCGGTGCAGAGCAGTCAGAGAGCAGAGACACCCCTGGATTCTGCAGAGAGCATTCAGAGAGCAGAGACATTCCTGGGATTTTGCGGACAGCAGTTAGAGAGCAGAGACACCCCTTTGATTCTGTGGACTGCAGTCAGAGAGCAGAGACAGCACTGGAATGATTTGGATAGCAGTGAGAGTGCAGAGACACCACTGAGGCTTTGTGGACAGCACTAAGAGTAGCAGTGATACCCCTGGGATTCTGTGGACAGCAGTCAGAGAGCAGAGACAACCCTGGGATTCTGTGGACTGCAGTCAGAGAGCAGAGACACACCTGGGATTCTGTGGACTGCAGTCAGAAAGCAGACACAACCCTGGTGCTCTGTGGAGAGCAGTCAGAGAGCAGAGACAGCCCTGGGATTCTGTGGACAGCAGACAGAGAGCAGAGTAACCCCTGGAATTCTGTGAACAGCAGTCAGAGAGCAGAGACACCCCTGGGATTCTGTGGACTGCAGTCAGAAAGCAGACACAACCCTGGTGCTCTGTGGAGAGCAGTCAGAGAGCAGAGACAGCCCTGGGATTCTGTGGACAGCAGACAGAGAGCAGAGTAACCCCTGGAATTCTGTGAACAGCAGTCAGAGAGCAGAGACACCCCGGGGATTCTGTGGAGAGCAGTCAGAGAGCAGAGAAACCACTGGGATTCGCCAGATAGCGCTCAGAGAGCAGAGACGCCCCTGGGATTCTACGGACAGCTGTCAGAGAGCAGTCAAACCCCTGGAATTCTGTGGAGAGCAGTCAGTCAGAGGAGACAACCCTGGGGCTCTGTGGACAGCAGTCAGAGAGAAGAGACAGCCCTGGGATAATGTGGACAGCAGTCAGAGGGCAGAGACATCCCTGGATTCTGCGCACAATATCCAGACAGCAGATACACACCTGGGATTCTGGCAACAGCAGTCAGGGAGCAGTGACACCCCTGGGGCTCTGTGGACAGCAGTCAGAGAGCAGAGACACCCCTGGGGCTGAACGAAGAGCTGTCCCTTTAACACGGATCTGGTGCCTGTTCCTTTAAACCGGACTGGGTGCCTGTCCCTTTAACAAGGACCGGGTGCCTGTCCCTTTAAACCGTTTTGGGTGCCTGTCCTTTTAACATGGATCTGGTGCCTGTCCCTTTAAACCGGACCAGGTGGCTGTCCCTTTAACACGGTCTGGGTGGCTGTCCCTTTAACCCAGACACAACCCTGGGATTCTGTGGACAGCAGTCAGAGAGCAGAGACACCCCTGGGGCTGAGCGGAGAGCAGTCCCTTTAACACGTATCTGGTGCCTGTTCCTTTAAACCGACTGGGTACCTGTCCCTTTAACACGGACCGGGTGCCTGTCCCTTTAACACGGACCGGGTGCCTGTCCCTTTAACACAGATCTGGCGCCTGTTCCTTTAACCCAGACTGGGTGCCTGTCCCTTTAACCCAGACACAACCCTGGGGCTCTATGGACAGCAGTCAGAGAGCAGAGACACCCCTGGGGCTCTATGGACAGCAGTCAGAGAGCAGAGACAACCCTGGGGCTCTATGGACAGCAGTCAGAGAGCAGAGACAACCCTGGGGCTCTATGGACAGCAGTCAGAGAGCAGAGACAACCCTGGGGCTCTATGGACAGCAGTCAGAGAGCAGAGACAACCCTGGGGCTCTATGGACAGCAGTCAGAGAGCAGAGACACCCCTGGGGCTCTATGGACAGCAGTCAGAGAGCAGAGACAACCCTGGGATTCTGTGGAGAGTATTCAGAGAGCAGAGACAACCCTGGGATTCTGTGGAGAGTATTCAGAGAGCAGAGACAACCCTGGGATTCTGTGGAGAGTATTCAGAGAGCAGAGAAACCACTGGGATTCTGTGGGGAGCAGTCAGAGAGCAGAGACAAGCCTGGGATTCTGTGGACAGCAGTCAGAGAGCAGGGACAACCCTGGGATTCTGTGGAGAGTATTCAGAGAGCAGAGAAACCACTGGGATTCTGTGGGGAGCAGTCAGAGAGCAGAGACAGCCCTGGGATTCTGTGGAGAGTATTCAGAGAGCAGAGACCACCCTGGGATTCTGTGGAGAGTATTCAGAGAGCAGAGAAACCACTGGGATTCTGTGGGGAGCAGTCAGAGAGCAGAGACAGCCCTGGGATTCTGTGGAGAGTATTCAGAGAGCAGAGACAACCCTGGGATTCTGTGGAGAGTATTCAGAGAGCAGAGACAACCCTGGGATTCTGTGGAGAGTATTCAGAGAGCAGAGACAACCCTGGGATTCTGTGGAGACTATTCAGAGAGCAGAGAAACCACTGGGATTCTGTGGGGAGCAGTCAGAGAGCAGAGACAGCCCTGGGATTCTGTGGAGAGTATTCAGAGAGCAGAGACGCCCTGGGATTCCACGGACTGCTGTCAGAGAGCAGTCAAACCCCTGGAATTCTGTGGAGAGCAGTCAGTCAGAGGAGACAACCCTGGGGCTCTGTAGACAGCAGTCAGAGAGAAGAGACAGCCCTGGGATAATGTGGACAGCAGTCAGAGAGCAGAGACATCCCTGGATTCTGCGCACAATATTCAGACAGCAGATACACACCTGGGATTCTGGCAACAGCAGTCAGGGAGCAGTGACACCCCTGGGGCTCTGTGGATAGCAGTCAGAGAGCAGAGACACCCCTGGGGCTGAACGAAGAGCTGTCCCTTTAACACGGATCTGGTGCCTGTTCCTTTAAACTGGACTGGGTGCCTGTCTCTTTAACACGGACCGGGTGCCTGTCCCTTTGAACCGGATTGGGTGCCTGTCCCTTTCACATGGATCTGGTGCCTGTCCCTTTAAACCGGAACTGTGGCTGTCCCTTTAACCCGGACCGGGGCGCCTGTCCCTTTAACACGGATCTGGTGCCTGTCCCTTTAAACCGGACCAGGTGCCTGTCCCTTTAACACGGACCAGGTGGCTGTCCCTTTAACCCAGACACAACCCTGGGATTCTGTGGACAGCAGTCAGAGCGCAGAGACAACCCTGGGATTCTGTGGACAGCAGTCAGAGAGCAGAGACACCCCTGGGGCTGAGCGGAGAGCAGTCCCTTTAACACGGATCTGGTGCCTGTTCCTTTAAACCGACTGGGTGCCTGTCCCTTTAACATGGACCGGGTGCCTGTCCCTTTAACACGGACCGGGTGCCTGTCCCTTTAACACAGATCTGGCGCCTGTTCCTTTAACCCAGACTGGGTGCCTGTCCCTTTAACCCAGACACAACCCTGGGGCTCTGTGGACAGCAGTCAGAGAGCAGAGACAACCCTGGGGCTCTATGGACAGCAGTCAGAGAGCAGAGACAACCCTGGGGCTCTGTGGACAGCAGTCAGAGAGCAGAGACACACCTGGGATTCTGTGGAGAGTATTCAGAGAGCAGATACACACCTGGGATACTGCGGAGAGCAGTCAGAGAGCAGAGACACCCCTGGGATTCTGTGGAGAGTATTCAGAGAGCAGATACACACCTGGGATTCTGTGGAGAGTATTCAGAGAGCAGAGACACCCCTGGGATTCTGTGGAGAGTATTCAGAGAGCAGATACACACCTGGGATTCTGTGGATAGTATTCAGACAGCAGATACACACCTGGGATACTGCGGAGAGCAGTCAGAGAGCAGATACACACCTGGGATTCTGTGGTTAGCAGTCAAAGAGCACAGAAACCCCTGGGGCTCTGTGGGCAGCAGTGAGAGAGCAGAGACACCTCTGGGGATCGGTGGAGAGCAGTCAGAGAGCGGACATACTCCTGGATTCTGCGGACAGTATTCAGACAGCAGATACACCCCTGGGATGCTGCGGAGAGCAGTCAGAGAGCAGAGACACCCCTAGGATTCTGCGGACAGTATTCAGACAGCAGATACACCCCTGGGATGCTGCGGAGAGCAGTCAGAGTGTGTGTAGACACCCCTGGGATTCTGTGGACAGCAGTCAGAAAGCAGAGACAGCCCTGGAATTTTGTGGAGGGCAGCCACAGAGAGGGGACACGCCTGGGGCTCAACGGACAGCACTCAGAGAGCAGAGACACCCCTGGGATTCTGCGGACAGCAGTCAGAGAGCAAAGACACCCTGGGATTCTGCGGAGAGCATTCAGAGAGCAGAGACACCCCTGGGATTTTTCGGACAGCAGTCAGAGAGCAGAGACACCCCTGGGATTCTGTGGACAGCAGTCAGAGAGCAGAGACACCCCTGGGATAATGTGGATAGCAGTGAGAGTGCAGAGACACCCCTGAGGCTTTGTGGACATCGGTGAGAGAGCAGAAACAACCCTGGATTTGTGCGGACAGCAGTCAGAAAGCAGAGACACCCCTGGGGCTCTGTGGAGAGCAATCAGAGAGAAGAGACACCCCTGGGATTCTGTGGAGGGCAGTCAGAGAGAGGAGACGCCCCTGGAGCTGAATGAAGAGCAGTCCCTTTAACATGGATCTGGTGCCCATTCCTTTAAACCGGACTGGGTGCCTGTCCCTTTAACATGGACCGGGTGCCAGTCCCTTTAACGCGGACAGGGTGGCTGTCCCTTTAACCCAGACACAACCCTGGGGCTCTGTGGACAGCAGTCAGAGAGCAGAGACACCCCTGGGGCTGAAAGAAGAGCAGTCCCTTTAACACGGATCTGGTTCCTGTTCCTTTAACCCAAACTGGGTGCCTGTCCCTTTAACCCAGACACCACCCTGGGGCTCAGTTGAGAGCAGTCAGAGAGCAGAGACACCCCTGGGATTCTGGGGATAGCAGTCAGAGAGCACAGACACCACTGGGATTCTGCGGACAGCAGTCTGATAGCAGAAACACCCCTGGGGCTCTTTGGACAGCAGTCAGAGAACTGAAACACCCCTGGGATTCTGTTGAGAGCAGTCAGAGATCAGAGATACCCCTGCGATTTTGCGGACAGCCGTCAGAGAGCAGAAACACCCCTGGAATTCTGTGGAGAGTAGTCAGAGAGCAAAGACAGCCCTGGGAAATTGTGGATAGCAGTGAGATTGCAGAGACACCACTTGAGCTTTGTGGAAAGCAATCAGAGAGCAGAGACACCCCTGGGGATCTGCGGACAGCTGTCAGAGAGCAGAGACACCCCAGGGATTCTGTGGAGAGCGGTATGAGAGTAGAGGCACCCTGGGATTCTTTGGACAGCAGTCAGAGAGCAGAGACACCCCAGGGATTCTTTGGAGAGCAGTCAGAGAGCAGAGACACCCCTGGGATTCTGTGGAGAGTATTCAGAGAGCAGAGACACCACTGGGATTCTGTGGACAGCAGTCAGAGAGCAGATACACCACTGGGATTCTGTGGACAGCAGTCAGAGGGCAGAGACACCCCTGGGATTCTGCTGACAGCAGTCAGAGGGCAGAGACACACCTGGGAATCTGTGGTTAGCAGTCAAAGAGCACAGAAACCCCTGGGGCTCTGTGGACAGCGGTCAGAGAGCAGAGACACCCCTGGGATTCTGTGGAGAGCATTTTGAGAGCAGAGACACCCGGGGATTCTTTGGACAGAAGTCAGAGAGCAGAGACACCCCTGGGATTCTGTGGATAGAATTCAGAGAGCAGAGACACCCCTGGGATTCTGTGGAGAGTATTCAGAGAGCAGAGACACCCCTGGGATTCTGTGGAGAGTATTCAGAGAGCAGAGACACCCCTGGGATTCTGTGGACAGCAGTCAGAGAGCAGAGACACCCCTGGGATAATGTGGATAGCAGTGAGAGTGCAGAGACACCCCTGAGGCTTTGTGGACAGCGGTGAGAGAGCAGAAACAACCCTGGATTTGTGCGGACAGCAGTCAGAAAGCAGAGACACCCCTGGGGCTCTGTGGAGAGCAATCAGAGAGAAGAGACACCCCTGGGATTCTGTGGAGGGCAGACAGAGAGAGGAGATGCCCCTGGAGCTGAATGAAGAGCAGTCCCTTTAACATGGATCTGGTGCCCATTCCTTTAAACCGGACTGGGTGCCTGTCCCTTTAACATGGACCGGGTGCCCGTCCCTTTAACATGGACCGGGTGCCCGTCCCTTTAACGCGGACAGGGTGGCTGTCCCTTTAACCCAGACACAACCCTGGGGCTCTGTGGACAGCAGTCAGAGAGCAGAGACACCCCTGGGGCTGAAAGAAGAGCAGTCCCTTTAACACGGATCTGGTTCCTGTTCCTTTAACCCAGACTGGGTGCCTGTCCCTTTAACCCAGACACCACCCTGGGGCTCAGTTGAGAGCAGTCAGAGAGCAGAGACACCCCTGGGATTCTGGGGATAGCATTCAGAGATCACAGACACCACTGGGATTCTGCGGACAGCAGTCTGATAGCAGAAACACCCCTGGGGCTCTTTGGACAGCAGTCAGAGAACTGAAACACCCCTGGGATTCTGTGGAGAGCAGTCAGAGATCAGAGATACCCCTGCGATTCTGCGGACAGCTGTCAGAGAGCAGAAACACCCCTGGAATTCTGCGGAGAGTAGTCAGAGAGCAAAGACAGCCCTGGGAAATTGTGGGTAGCAGTGAGATTGCAGAGACACCACTTGAGCTTTGTGGAAAGCAATCAGAGAGCAGAGACACCCCTGGGGCTCTGCGGACAGCTGTCAGAGAGCAGAGACACCCCAGGGATTCTGTGGAGACGGTATGAGAGTAGAGACACCCTGGGATTCTTTGGACAGCAGTCAGAGAGCAGAGACACCCCACGGATTCTTTGGAGAGCAGAGATACCACAAGGATTCTTTGGAGAGCAGTCAGAGAGCAGAGACACCCCTAGGATTCTGCGGACAGTATTCAGACAGCAGATACACCCCTGGGATGCTGCGGAGAGGACTCAGAGAGCAGAGTCCCTCCCTGGGATTCTGCGGACAGCAGTCAGAGTGTGGAGACACCCCTGGGATTCTGTAGACAACAGTCAGAGAGCAGGGATACTCCAGGGATTCTGTGGACAGCAGTCAGAGAGCAGAGATACCCCAGGGATTCTTTGGAGAGCAGTCAGAGAGCAGAGATACCCCAGGGATTCTTTGGAGAGCAGTCAGAGAGCAGAGACACCCCTGGGATTCTGTGGAGAGTATTCAGAGAGCAGAGACACCACTGGGATTCTGTGGACAGCAGTCAGAGGGCAGAGACACCCCTGGGATTCTGCTGACAGCAGTCAGAGGGCAGAGACACCCCTGGGATTCTGCTGACAGCAGTCAGAGAGCAGAGACACACCTGGGAATCTGTGGTTAGCAGTCAAAGAGCACAGAAACGCCTGGGGCTCTGTGGACAGCGGTCAGAGAGCAGAGACACCCCTGGGATTCTGTGGAGAGCATTTTGATAGCAGAGACACCCGGGGATTCTTTGGACAGAAGTCAGACAGCAGAGACACCCCTGGGATTCTGTGGATAGAATTCAGAGAGCAGAGACACCCCTGGGATTCTGTGGAGAGTATTCAGAGAGCAGAGACACCCCTGGGATTCTGTGGAGATTATTCAGAGAGCAGAGACACCCCTGGGATTCTGTGGAGAGTATTCAGAGAGCAGAGACACCCCTGGGATTCTGTGGAGAGTATTCAGAGAGCAAAGACACCGCTGGGATTCTGTGGACAGCAGTCAGAGAGCAGAGACAGCCATGGGAAATTGTGGATAGCAGTGAGATCGCAGAGACACCCCTGGGATTCTGCGTACAGCAGTCAGAGAGCAGAGACACCCCTGGGATTCTGCGTACAGCAGTCAGAGAGCAGAGTCACCCCTGGGATTCTGCGTACAGCAGTCAGAGAGCAGAGACAACCCTGGGATTCTGTGGACAGCAGTCAGAGAGCAGAAACACCCCTGGAATTCTGCGGAGAGTAGTCAGAGAGCAAAGACAGCCCTGGGAAATTGTGGATAGCAGTGAGATTGCAGAGACACCACTTGGGCTTTGTGGAAAGCAATCAGAGAGCAGAGACACCCCTGGGGCTCTGCGGACAGCTGTCAGAGAGCAGAGACACCCCAGGGATTCTGTGGAGAGCGGTATGAGAGTAGAGACACCCTGGGATTCTTTGGACAGCAGTCAGAGAGCAGAGACACCCCACGGATTCTTTGGAGAGCAGTCAGAGAGCAGAGATACCCCAGGGATTCTTTGGAGAGCGGTCAGAGAGCAGAGACACCCCAGGGATTCTTTGGAGAGCAGTCAGAGAGCAGAGACACCCCTGGGATTCTGTGGAGAGTATTCAGAGAGCAGAGACACCACTGGGATTCTGTGGACAGCAGTCAGAGGGCAGAGACACCCCTGGGATTCTGCTGACAGCAGTCAGAGGGCAGAGACACCCCTGGGATTCTGCTGACAGCAGTCAGAGAGCAGAGACACACCTGGGAATCTGTGGTTAGCAGTCAAAGAGCACAGAAACGCCTGGGGCTCTGTGGACAGCGGTCAGAGAGCAGAGACACCCCTGGGATTCTGTGGAGAGCATTTTGATAGCAGAGACACCCGGGGATTCTTTGGACAGAAGTCAGAGAGCAGAGACACCCCTGGGATTCTGTGGAGAGTATTCAGAGAGCAGAGACACCCCTGGGATTCTGTGGAGATTATTCAGAGAGCAGAGACACCCCTGGGATTCTGTGGAGATTATTCAGAGAGCAGAGACACCCCTGGGATTCTGTGGAGAGTATTCAGAGAGCAAAGACACCGCTGGGATTCTGTGGACAGCAGTCAGAGAGCAGAGACAGCCATGGGAAATTGTGGATAGCAGTGAGATCGCAGAGACACCCCTGGGATTCTGCGTACAGCAGTCAGAGAGCAGAGACACCCCTGGGATTCTGCGTACAGCAGTCAGAGAGCAGAGTCACCCCTGGGATTCTGCGTACAGCAGTCAGAGAGCAGAGACAACCCTGGGATTCTGTGGACAGCAGTCAGAGAGCAGAGACATCCCTGGGATTCTGTGGACAGCAGTCAGAGTGCAGAGACACCCCTGTGATACTGTGGACAGCAGTCAGAGAGCAGAGACATCTCTGGGGCAATTTGGACTGCAGTCAGAGAGCAGAGATACTCCTGGGATTCTGTATTCTGCAGTCAGAGAACAGAGACATCCTTGGGCGTTTGTGAACCTCACAGTCAAATATCAGATAGAGGAGACAGTCATGGGGTGCAGTGGGTGTGCTGCAGGAGTATTCATTGAGAGTTCTAGTTAGGGGAAAGTGCTGTGTGCTCAGTAGGAATAATGCACTTCTTGGTGATTCAGATTTGCTATCCATGGCCTTGTCTCTCTCAGTACTGGGCTGCAGCTAGTAAGATGAATGTAATGGGAGGCTGCTTCAACCGGTATTTGGGGAACACATAATAAACAGAGGGCGGGGGGGGGTTATGTGAACCTTTCCTGAGGATTCACCTTTGTACACAGCCTCCAGATAAGGAGAGTAGAGATCCAAATGTATCATGGGCTCTTCAGCAGTCATGGGCTCAGCTGGGAGGGTAAGAATGTCCAGCACAAATAATATGGGATCCAGTATTATTGGAGGAGGCTAGGGAATAAGCGGAGGGAGCTCTACCTTCACATCATGATGTTCCAGGTAGATATTGGGGACATGGACTGTCAGAGATGGAGTGTCAAGCTCATTTTGAAATAGTAGTGTGAACCATCACCTTGCCCGACTGGAGTGACAGGGCAGTTTTAGTTTGAAAGTGGAAGCGATTCTGAATGGGAGAGGTCTGAGACTGTGCGGGAGGAGCACACTGCAGCACTCACAGGCCCTATTTTGTGACACCCTGTAACATGTTGGTGCTGCAAGTGCGACCTGGATCTTATAATAGAGAAAGGAGAAAGACCTAGTGAAGAAGGCTATTGAAAGCCAATGCATTTATCTGCACTCTAACAGCGATACTGGTAAGTCAATGGCTTCACCTCTCGTTCTCAGCCTATCAGCATGAACACGCATGGATATTTTGGGAACACAGGCACTCAGGAGGAGGCACAGGCACAGCATCTATGGCATTTCATTAATGGAGGCCTGTCACGTGCTGTCCAGAATTTGCATCATTAACTGGCCAAAGGGCATCCAGTCATTGATCAGGAGCAATGTATTATTAATTAGAATGGCAGATCAGAGATTGGAGCATTGAGCCAGGATAGAGAACACTTGTCATTCAAACCTCCTCACACCAATCAGGGATTCAGATGTCGCGCTTCTGGGCCGACATCTTGGTCACCTCAATGTGGGTGGTTGGAGTCATACCTAGCACAAAGGAAGATGGTTGTGATTGTTGGAGGTCAATCATCTCAGCTCCAGGACATCATTGCAGGAGTTCCTCAGGGTAGTGTCCTCGGCCCAACCATCTTCAGCTGCTTCACCAGTGACCTTCCTCCCATCATAAAGTCAGAAGTGGGGTTATTCACTGATGATTGCACAATGTTCAGCACCATTCATGACTGACCTCCAACAACCACAACCATCTTCTGTTGTGCTGGGTATAACTCCAACCAGCGGAGAAATTTTCCCCTGATTCCAATTGACTCCAGTTTTTCCAGGGCTCCTTGATTACACACTCAGTCAAATGCTGCCTTGATGTCAAGGGAAGTCACTCTTACCTCACCTCGGGAGTTCAGTTCTTTTGTCCATGTTTGAACCAAGGCTGTAATGAGGTCAGGAGCTGAGTGGCCCTGGCGGAACCCAAACTGGGGTGTCAGTGAGCAGGTTATTGTTAAGCAAGTGCAGCTTGATAGCACTGTTGATGACCCCTTCCATTATTTTACTGATAATGGAGAGCAGACTGATAGGGCAGTAATTGGCTGGGGTGGATTTGTCCTGCTTTTTGTGTACTGGACATACATGGGCAATTTTCCACATAGCCAGGCAGATACCAGTGTTGTAGCTGTACTGGAACAATTTGGCTAGGAGCACAAGTCTTCAGTACTATTGCCGGAATATTGTCAGGGCCCATAGCCTTTGCAGTATCCAGTGCCTTCAGATGTTTCTTGATATCACATGGAGTGAATTGAATTGACTGAAGACTGGCATCTGTGATGCTGGGGACTCCTGGAGGAGGCTGAGATGAATCATCCACTCAGCACTTTTGGCTGAAGATTGTAGCAAATGCTTCAGCCTTATCTTTTGCACAGATGCGCTGGGCTCCTCCATCATTGAGGATGGGGATATTTGTGTAGCCTCCTCCTCCAGTGAGTTGTTTAATTGTCCACCACCATTCCCGACTGGATGTGGCAGGACTGCAGAGCTTAGATCTGATCCGTTGGTTGTGGGATCGCTTAGCTCTGTCTATCGCTTGCTGCTTATGCTGTTTGGCGTGCAAGTAGTCCTGTGTTGTAGCTTCACCAGGTTGACATCTCATTTTTAGATATTTTAGGTATGCCTGGTGCTGCTCCTGACATGCCCTCCTGCACTCTTCATCAAACCAGAGTTGATCCCCTTCCTTGATGGTAATGGTAGAGTGGGGGATATGCCGGGCCATGAGGTTACAGATTGTGTTCAAGTTCAATTCTGCTGCTGATGGCCCACAGCACCTCAGTCTTGAGTGGCTTGATCTGTTTGAAATCTATCCCATTTAGCACGGTGGTAGTGCCACACAACATGATGGAGGCTATCCTCAGTGTGAAGGCAGGACTTCATCTCCACAATGACTGTGCGGTGGTCACTCCTACCGATACTGTCATGGACAGATGCATCTACTGTAAGCAGGTGGGTGAGGATGAGGTCAAGTATGTTTTTCCCTCTTGTTGGTTCCCTCACCACCTGCTGCAGACCCAGTCTAGCAGATATGTCCTTTAGGACTCGGCCAGCTCGGTCAGGATTGGTGCTACCGAGCCATTCTTGGTGATGGACATTGAAGTTTCCCACCCAGAGTACATTCTGCACCCTTGCCACCCTCAGTGCTTCCTCCAAGTGGCATTCAACATGGAGGAGCACTGATTCATCAGCTGAGGGAGGGCGGTGTGTGGTAATCAGCAGGACGTTTCCTTGTCCATGTTTGACCTGATGCCATGAGACTTCATGGGGTCCAAAGTTGATGTTTCGGACTCCCAGGGAAACTCCCTCCCGACTGTATACCACTGTGCCCCCACCTCTGCTGGGTCTGTCCTCCTGATGGAGCAGGACATACCCAGGAATGGGGTGATGTTGGTGCCTGGGACATTATCTGTAAGGTATGATTCCGTGAGGATGACTATGTCAGGCTGTTGCTTGACTAGTCTGTGAGACAGCTCTCCAAATTTTGGCACTAGCCCCCAGATGTTAATAAGGAGGACTTTGCAGGGTCGACAGGGCTGAGATTGCTGTTGTCATTTCCGGTGCCTAGGTCGATGCAGTCCATCCACTATTAACATCCTGGAGGTTACCATTGACCAGAAACTTAACTGGACTAGCCATGTAAATGTATGGCTACAAGAGCAGGTCAGAGGCTAGGAATCTATGACGTGTAACTCACCTCCTGACTCCCCAAAGCCTGTCCACCATCTACAAGGCACAAGGCAGGAGTGTGATGGAATACTCCCCACTTGCCTGGATGAGTGCAGCTCCCACAACACTCAAGAAGCTCAACACCATCCAGGACCAAGAAGCCTGCTTGATTGGCACCACAACCACAAAAATTCACTCTCTCCACCACAGAAGCACAGTAACAGCAGTGTGTGTGCCATCTACAAGATGCACTGTAGGAATTCACCAAGACTCCTTGGACAGCATCTTCCAAACTCATGACCACTCCCACCTAGAAGGACAAGGGCAGTAGATAGATGGGAACACCAACAACTGGAAGTTCCCCTCCAAGTCACTCACCATCCTGACTTGGAAATATATCGCCGTTCCTTCACTGTCACTAGGTCAAAATCCTGGAACTCCCTTCCTAACAGCACTGTGGGTGTAGCTACACCACAGGGACTGCAGCGGTTCAACAAGGCAGCTCACCACCACCTTCTCAAGGGCAACTAAGGATGGGTAATAAATGCTGGCCCAGCCAGTGAAGCCCACGTCCCGTGAATGAATAAATTAAGAAAAGAGGGACCCAGACAACAGAGGCGAATTGCCTCTTTACAAATGAGTGAGAGACAATGCTGGGCATGTCTGCACCTGTCCCAAGCTCTGTAAGATCATAAAGCCACATTCTTCATGAAGACCTGACGCCTGATGGAGTTGGAGGCTATCCCCTGCCAGTGGCTTTAGAGGTGACCACTGTGCTCAATTTCTTTGCTGGTGGGGTGTTTCCAACAGGGACCTTTGCAGCTCTCAGTCCTGCAACACATAGATGCATAAAGGAGGTCACAGATACCCTTTACATGAAGGGACATCATTATGTCAGGTTTGCTCTGGATGAAGATCGCCAGGCTGTGAGATTCACCAGCTTCACCACCATCTCAGGCTTCCCAAGAGTACAGCGTGCAATTGACTGTACCCATGTGGCTTTAAGGGCTCCATGGCATTGGCCCCTAATGTTTATAAACTGCAAAGGCTTCCATTCCGTCGATGTTCAACTGTTGTGTGATCATCGGACGCACATCATGTACGTTTGTGCCATGGACCCTGGGAGTTGCCATGACTCCTGCATCTTGAGTCATTGCCAGCGGCCGCAGATTTTCGAAGATCCTGAATATTTGCAGGATGGCTGCTTGGGGATAAGGGCTACCCACTGAAACACTGGCTGGTGACACCGGTGTGTCACCCTCAGAGTCATTCTGACGAGAGGCACAACACTGCTCACAGCTCCACATGCCCCTTATAGAGCAGACTGCAGGGCTTCTGAAGATGTGCTTCAGATGTTTGGACTGCTTAGGTGGCTCACTCCAATACACTCCCAATAGGGATTCACTCATCATCACTGGGTGTTACACCCTTCACAATCTGGCGATGGAAAGAGGTGATCCCTTGCCAGAGGGTGAAATGGAGGAAGGTGAGAGCTCATTAGAGGATGAAGATCCAGAGATTCAGGAAAGTAAAGAGGGTGATGTAGGTCAGTATGAATGCAATAACACCATGGAGGAAGCGAGACGTGGGAGATGTTCCTGTGACACTTTGATTGCTGACTGGTTCCAGGAGGAGTGAAGTGAAGGCATGGTGAGATGGCCACAGTTCACCTAGCCCTCAATGCCATACTCCTTCATCTCAAAGGATGTCCAACCATTCACAATGAGTCCAGCATTCACACTGGCACCTTCTGGTTTCATGATTCACCAGCCATGACCTTTGTAAAGTTCCACAGCATCCTGTGTATATACTCGCTCTGGGAAGTGAGTCCACTTAGCAATAAGAGCGATGCAAAAACTGACTTGAAGTAGTGACCGCTGCATAATTAAGCAACTACAGCAGCCAGTGAGATGAGGACATGGTAGGGATCTCCTTCTACCGTCCATACCTTGTCTTTTGCCACTACCATTGAGGAGATACGACTGCGCTAATCACTCAAGGCTGATGGGCTGCCCTCACACAACTGTCTTCCATGAGGAAGGGTTAGAAACAGCGCACACATCACACACTTCCGATAAAGATTTTAACACATCTCCCTGACATCACACAGGGATGTGGTGACTATCTTCAGCGAGGTTGGCATCACAGGAATATGAATCTCACAGAAAGAGACTGTCACTGAGTGGGAGGATGGCTAAACCTCGAAATAAGAGGATCCAAATGTACAGAATCACAACGCCTTCAGTTGGCCAGGCCATTCACAGAAACATCAAATGTATTAACAAAAGTGCAATATGTTTACAGTGGTAGCACACCCATGACCCAAAAAATCAAAATTTCTCAATTTTCCTAATTTTACCACCAGGTGTGGGTGCAGCCCCAACATCTGCAGCAGAGGTGGAGGCAGCTTGCTGAATGCTATATCCTGATGTCTGCGATGACATTGGCCTCTGGTGCTATGAGGCTTTGATGGTCCCAGCCTGATAAGCGTCTCGTGCTCAGGAGCAGATGCACCCTCTTCGGCCTGAGCAGCTAGAATGGATGGGGTCACAGGTAGAGGGGAATGGGAGTGGCTGGATACCCTTGGAGTGTCTGGAGTGGAGGTCCCAGGGGTGTCCAGCTGACAGTCATCCTCCCTGTGGGTGCTCAAGGGGACCACCCTGACTCCTCGATGAGAAAATACACCTGGAGTGAGGTCAAGGTGCCTCCTCCCCCTTTGGCCTACATCTTGATGGTGCCCACCAGGCTGTGTGTCCATGGAGTCCAGGGCTAAGCGCAAATCCAGCAAAACCTGCTGGACCAAGATGTCCCCGATGGCCGCCAACTTTCCCATGGCGACCTCGAGGCACTGGCATGTCGCAGCCATGATGTCAGATCGAATGCGGACAGACTCCCCCATCTTTCACTCTAGTCTGCTGAGTGACTGCCGAGTCTCTGTCTGATATTCCGCTGCCTGTTGTTGTATCTCCAGCATTGAGTTGGCAGCCGCTCGCAGACACTTACTGTCTGATTCAGACTGAGCAGGTGGCTGGTCTTCAGCAGCCCTGCAAGTGCCAGCGACCCCAGCTGTCCTTGCCTCCGACTGATGCGGGGGTGTGTCAGTGAACTGTACTCGAGTAGGTGAGCCCGAGTCTATTCTACAACTAAGCCCCACAAAGGTGTGTGTCTCTGCTCTGGTGGAGGGTGCAGCTGAGCATGGTGATGCTTCTTCCTGAGTTTCCGCTTTGGACATGGTCTTGGGGCTGGGATTTATGATGGGCACCCTTGTGGGCCTTGATCTCTCGGTGTCTATAAAATAGAGAGTAGAGTTTCAGGTGAGGAGCAAGAGGAAGGTAAGACTGCGTATCACTCACTGTGAATGCCAGAATGTGATGAACTGATGGAGCTGTGATCTGTGCTAGGTTGCTGGGACAATCCGATCTCCCCCTCCCCACAGGAGCAATCCGCTTCATCCCCAGCGATCTCAGTGGCATCCTCCTCGAATTGCATGAGGGCAGTGATGTCGTCTGTCCCACCCCTGGCCTGCAACCTTTCCCAGCTGTTGTGAGCAAGCTTTCCCTGGATGAAGACAAAAGACAGGCAGATGACGAGAAGGGATGGAGCATAGATTGGGAAAGATGCATTCTCCCTGTGTGTGGTGTGAGTCCTCCCCAGAAGGGCCTGAGGATGGAGAGTGCACAGCATGATAGATGGGAGAGTGGTGATGGGAAAGTTTCTGTGAGGTAATCAGTGGTGATATGTGTCCCACGCTAATGGTTATGTGAGATCCCTGAAGAGAGTAGCCCTTTGATTACATGATGCCACAATGAGAGTGTCACAAATGTATAATAGTTATTAGAATATTATTATTATTATTATTAATAATTATTATTATTATTGTGATTTATTTATTTATTTATTTATTTATTATTTATTATTTATTTATTATTTATTTATTACTTATTTATTATTATTTATTTATTATTATTTATTTATTTATTATTATTATTAATATTATTATTATTATTGTGATTTATTGTAAAAATAGGTTAATGGATAGATTGAGTGTGTGTGTGTGTGTGTGTGTGTGTGTGGTTTAATTGAATTGGAGACAGCTGGTCTGGCGGCTTTGACTCATAAAAAGAAGCTAGGTTTGAAATGCTAAATATGTAAACTTGGCTGAAGTCTTAGATGTAAGATGAGGAGAATTTGCATTTTTAGATAAATCGGGGCAGTTTGAATTTCAAATAGATGACAAGATGATTACACCTAGTTAGAGAAGCTAGGCCAAGCAGTGTGTTTATTTTTCCCAACAGTCACTGACAATATTAGCACCATGAAAAGATTTATATTATGAGAAAGGTAATGTTCCAAAGACATATGGGAACAATGGAATTTACATTAAAAGGGAGAAACATGTATGAAGGAGAATGAGGTTTGTCAGGAAAGGCATTGTAAGATCTACCAGAAGTGTGAAAAGCCTCCAGTATTTGTGCATTAAGCTGCTGTCTACAGAAACTGAAGTTAGGAAAAGCCATTTTGGATTGTACTGTCCAGGGTATTATGTTGACTTACCTGGATCTTAAATCTATTTTTTTACCATTGCCTTAATGGAGGTGTAACTGGAATCCAGATTAATTAGGGGTTTTAAGAGTTATTATAGTGGTAATTGGTAGACCTATGTACGTGCTTGAAATTCTTTCTTTTGTTAATAAATGTTTAAGTTAGTTTTCTAAAAATCTCTGAAGTCGTGGTAGATTTATTACTTCTGAATTCATCTCAAAATAAAATACAAATTGCGAAACCATTGTGACCGTATGATCAAGTTTCCCTCGTGGATTTGATCCACCCAGCACACATCATCTGTCGCATCAGAACAAAATCTGGGGGCTCTTTGCAGGATATATTTGAAATTCTTTGATTGGTTTGGAGTTGATGAATCTTAAGGTTATGAGTAAAAGAAACACTTTGAATTCAGGAGTTGGTGTGAGGGATTTTTAAAGTGGTGAGACTGCAAACATGGCTGTATCCGTGGCTAAAAGTATTTTGGAAGTAGAAGATATAACTCTGATTGGGTTACTAAACGTATCTAAGGGTAAGTTAATAGTATTGATGGATAAGTTGCAGTTCAGGTTATCTTCAGGGGCAAAGAAAGCAAACATAGTTTAAGTGATAGCACAGCACTTAAAGTTGGAAGTGATCTCTGACACTAGTGAGTCACAGCTGGAGGTAGTGAGACTTCAGTTAGAAATGAAGAAGCTTGAACTTGAACAAGCAAAGAAAATGAAAAAACTGGATCTAGAGGCAGCAGAAAAAGAGAGATTATTTAAAAAAGAAGTGGAAATTCGAAAATTGATCTCCAGTGGAAAACGTTAGCAATGGAGGAGAATGCAGCTGAGGTATTTAGCTCAAGGGAGTTGGTAGAGTTACAGAAAAAGGATACACAAATAAAACAGTTATATCAGACAGCTTACTCAGAAAAAGAGACAGAAGGTATTCCAGAATGTTATTATCTTAAGGGTAATGTGTTAATGAGAAAGTGGCAGCCATAGCAAGTTTCAGCAGATGAAAGCCGGAGGAGAGATTGTTATACTGTTTCGATGTAGAAATGAGATCCTGAAAATAGCTCATGAAATTCCACTGGGGGAATATTTAGGAATTAGAAAGACACAGGTGAAAATACAAAAACATTTTATTGGCCTGGATTGCATAGAGATGTAGTCAAATTCTGTAAAACATGTCACACATGTTAGGTGATAGGGAAACCACAAACAGTGATTAAGCCGGCACCTTTGATTCCAATTCAAGCATTTGAAGATCCTTTTACTAGGGTCATGATTGATTATATAGGACCCCTCTCTCAAGCTAAAAGTGGAAATCAGCACTTACTGACAATAATGGATGCATCCAGAAGGTTTCCTAAAGTGATACCTTTAAAATACATAACACCAAAGAGAATTATGGAACTGCTGACTAAATCTTTTACAAGGTCTGGTTTACCAAAGGAAATACAATCAGATCAGGGGTCAAATTTCATGTCACAGCTGTTTAAGGAAGTAATGAACAGTTTGGGAATAAAACAGCTTAAGTCAACAGCTTACCATCCTGAATCACAAGGGGCTTTCGAAAGATGGCATTAACCTTATAAAACTATGATGAGGGCATGTTGTCAGGACTATCCACAGGATTGGGATGGGGGAATTCCATTCTTGTTATTTGCTATTAGCGAGGCTCCTAATGCATTGACTGGATTTAGTCCTTTCAAATTAGTCTATGGTCATGAGATAAGGGCACCATTGAGATTGATTTTTGTTGAAAAGAGCAGGATGAGTGAGCAGAATTCATTTTACAAAGATTGCGGAGAGCAAGGAGACTTCATTTAAAAGAGTGGGAAGAGCAGGGAAGCTTCATTTAAACAGAACATAGAGAGCGATGAGAATTCATCTTTAAAAAAGAGTGAGGAGAGTGAGGAGACTTCATTTAAAAAGAGCAGGGAGAGGGAGGAGAATTCACTTAAAAAAGAGTGAGGAGACTTCAGTTAAAAAGAGCAGGGAGAGCAAAAAGACTTCATTTTAAAATAGCAGGGAGAGTTAATTTTAAAAAGAGCGTGGAAAGCGAGGAGACTTCATTTAAAAACGTTTAGGGAGAATGAAAAGACTTAATTTTAAAAAGCTGGGCGGGTGGGGGAGTGTGAGGAGACTTCATTTAAAAAAGAAGAGCAAGGAGGATTCTTGTGAGATCAGCAGTGGAGTGTGTGCAGGGAATATAGCTGATTGATGAGTAGGCTTGCTGAGTATTTCTTCTCTTTAAAGTTAAAGTAAGGTCTGAGGTTTGTGTTTAGGTGTCTCGTCCTTTTTCTTAAAAATAGCTTGTTGAGTATAAAATCGATACTGGTCTAAAAACAATAATCATAATAAAGTGTACAGAGCAGGGGATCCTTTTAGTGTAATGAGCAGGGATACTGGAGTAATTAATTAATGAATAAAGTAAAATACGATAGTGATGGCAGGCTGGTTGATGTGTTGTTGCTGCAGCTTGTAGGAGCTGCTGGACACCAAGATGATCCAGAGCGAGCACATCTGTACTAAGTGTTTGCAGCTCGAGGAACTTCAGATCCGAGTTGAGGAGCTGGAGTCTGAGCTGCAGACATTGCGCCACATCAGGGATGGGGAAAGTTACCCGGACACTTGGCTCCAGGAGGCAGTCACACCCCCTCAGATTAGGTCATTCAAATTTGGTCTGTGATCAGGGACAGGAGGGTGTGACTGTAGGTGAGGCAGGTGTGGGGGACCGGGGGTAGCGTTCGAGGAGCCTCGGCCCCTACAATTGTCCAACAGTTATGAGGTTCTTGCAAACTGTATGGATGGGAGCGGGGACTGCAGGTAGGATGAATGAACTGACCACTGCACCGTGGTACAGGGGAACAAGTAAGGGGAGGAAATAAGAACGTGGTAGTGGTAGGGGACAGTGTAATTAGGGGGATAGATATTATTCTCTACAGCCATTAGCGTGAGTCTCGATGGCTGTGTTGCCTGCCCAGTGCCAGGGTTAAGGACAGCTCCTCAGGGCTGGAGGGGAACTTGCAGTGGGAAGGGAGGGATCCAGTTGTCATTGTCCATATTGGTACCAATGACATTGATAGGACTAGAAATAGGCTTTGCTGAAAGAATTTGAACAGTTAGGAGCTAAATAAAAAAACAGAAAATCCAAGGTAATAATCTTGGGATTACTACCTGAGCCATAGGCAAACTGGCATAGGGTAAATAAAGTCAAGGAGTTAAATGCATGGCTCAAAGATTGTTGTGGGAGGAATGGGTTTCAGTTCATGGGGCACTGGCACCATTGTACTGGGGTAGAAGGGAGCTGTTCAGGTGGGCCGCGACCAATGGCCTGAATAAATAGGGCTGTAGGGAGGGCTTTAAACTGAATCGAGGGGGGAGGGTTCTGGAGTGGGATTAGGCAACTTTTAAGTAGGCTTACAAAACAAAAGGATTCAGCAGAGTTGCAGGGCAGCTATTTAGGTAATGATACCCAGTGTGTGACAGGAAGGGACAGAGTGTACAAACATAAAAAAACCAGCAGCAAATAGAGTCAAAGAGGAAAAAACAGTAAAAAGGCAAAATTAATGGCTCTTTACTTAAATGCATGTAGTATTCGGAACAAGATAAATGAATTAATGGCACAAAAAGAGGTTAATGGTAATGATCTTACAGCCATTGCAGAGACATGGTTACAAGGAGATCAAAGCTGGGAACTAAATATTCCGGGGTATTGACTTATTGAAAGGGCAGGCAGGATGGAAAAGGTGTGGGGTAGCTTTGTTAGTACCAGATGGAATAAGTGTGATAGCAAGAAATGATTTTGGATTATGTCATGAAGAGATATTAATGTCTATCATGTTAATGGCAACTATTTTTTAAAATAGAGTTTAGTGGTGCCTGTATCTATATGTGTGTGTCTTAATTGGGTTAAAGCCAGCCGGTCTAGAGGCTTTGATGTACAGAAAGAAGTAGGTTTGAAATGGTAATTAGATAAACATGGGGAAGTTTGCAAACAGAGGTGTCAATGGGTGCAATTTGCATTTTTAAACAAACCATTCAAAGGAATGGGCGAAGTCTTGCACCTGGCTAAAAGAAGCCAAACAATGTGTTTATTATTTTTCAGCTTACTAATAAAATTGGTGGGATGAAAGGATGTTATTGTTAGAAGAGGTAAAATTAAAAGCCTAGTGAAACAATGGAAAATTTACATTCAAAGAGAAAGATATGTGTAAAGGAGGGAAGGGTCTGTGTGTAAGGCAGAGGCATTTTAAGATCCAACAAGTGTGAGAAGCCTCCAGCCTGTAAACCTCAGCTCTGTCTGCAGTGACCCAGAGCTGAAAGAGACTCATTTTGAATGTGACTGTCCAGGGTGTGCTCTGCTAGGTGTCTCTTTAAATCTATGAGATTTACTGTTGTCTTAACGGGGGTGTAACTGAGAGTCAGATAATTAGGGGATTTTTGTAGTTATTATAGTAGTAATTTTGTAGACATATGTATGTGCTTACAATCTTTCTTGTATTAATAATTGTTTTAATTTAGTTTTATAAAAAAACCTCTTGAGACTCAATGGTGTTATTATTACTGAATTCAAAGCCTGTATCTCGAAACATACAAATTGCAAAAATGGGTTATGACAGCTGTTTTAAGTTTCTCTCTGGGATTTGGACAACTTAGCCTTTACCATTGGCTGTGTCATAATAGATTGGAAGATGTAGAATCCATATGGGTGGAGGTAAGCAATAACAAGGGGAAGAAGACACTGGTGGGTGCAGTCTATAGGCCCCCTGACAGTAGCTATACTGTAGGACAGAGAATAAATCAGAAGACAATGAGGGCATGTGTAAAAGGCAGTATATCAGTTATGGGTGACTAATCTTTATGTAGATTGGGAAAATCAAACTGACAGGGGTAGCCATGAGCAAGAATTCATAAGCCTGAATTTTTGCTGCTTCGGGTGGGCTTGGGAGGAGAGGGCTGGGGTGGTCAGGGAGCTGACCTCTGCCTGTGACTGGCTCCACACCGCCATTTCACACAGGCCGGCCAATTAAGGCCTGCCCTGCATGGATTGCAAGCGGTAGCATTGAGTGCTACCTGTACAGGTAGGAAGGAGGAGGGAGAGCGGGACCAGTGTGCAGTTAGCGCATGTGCACAAAAGAGCACTTCAATGTCCCTGAGGCACGGAGCTGGGTTCAGGGAGATTGAAGATCTTTTTGAAAAAATTAATAAATATAATAAAAATTCAACGAAACATGCCCTGTCATGTGACTGTGTCACATGAGATGGGACATGTTTTTAATTTCAAAAGTTTTTTTAAGTCGTAATAGTTTTAGGAAACCTCATCCTGCTCGTGGATGAGGTTTCTAAAAAATGTAAAGGCTGCTTGGCCTTTTCACCTGCCCTTCAACCGTTAGTTGGACCAGCAGCATAAATTAAGTCCTTAATGGCTTAAATAGGCCTTTCAATAATCGGTAGATGTGCAGCCGACTGTGGCACGCGTACGGTGAATAAAATATCGCGCATTGCATGTCATATTACGTTCTGGCATATTGGTTACGTGCCCACACGCCAAAGGTTAAATTCTGGCCATTGAGTGTATTTGGGACAGTTTCTTAGAACAATATGTTGTGAATCCAAACAGGGATCAGGCTATTTTGGATCTGGTAATGTGTAATGAGGCAGGTTTAGTAAATGGTCTCAGAGTAAAAGATCCCCTAGGAAACAGTGACCATAACATGGTAGAATTCAGTTTGAGAGTGAGAAACTTGGGTCAGAAACAACTGTGGTAAACTTAAATAAGGGTAATTACAATGGAATGAGGACAGATTTGGCTGGAGTAGACTGGGAAAGGAGTTTAGCAGAGAAGATAGTTGATGAACAATGACAGACGTTTAACAGAACAGTTCACGACTCACAACAAGATATATCCCAGTGGGGAAGAAGGATTCTAGGAGGGGGATAAACCAATCACGTTTAATCAAGGAAGTTAAGGATAGTATCAAATTGAAAGAAAAAACATACAATGTGGCAAAAATTAGTAGTAAGCCAAAGGATTGGGAAAGTTTTTAAACCAACAAAAAAAAATAGAGGCAAAATATCAACTTTGAGGGTAAACTAGCAAGTAATATAAGAAAGGACAGTAACAGCTTCTTTAAATGTATAAAAAGGAAGTGAACAAAGGCCCCCTTAGAGAATGAAGCTGGGGAAATAATAATGGGGAACCAGGAAATGGCACAGGTGTTGAATAAATACTTTGCATCAGTCTTCACGGTAGAAGACACTAACAACATTCCAGAAATACTAACTAATCAAGGAGCAAAAGGGGGATGGGGGAGGAAATAAATACAATAATTATCACTAGAGAAAAAGTACTGGGGAAACTATTGCGCCTAAAGGCCGATAAGCCCCCTGGACCTGATGGGATATTAAAGGAAGTAGCTACACAGACAGTGGATGTACTGGTAGTAATTTTCCAAGAATCGTTAGATTCTGGAAAAGTCTCGGAAGATTGGAAAACTGTCAATGTAACACCCTTATTCAAAAAGGGAGGGAGACAAAAAACAGGTAACTATAGGCCAGTTAGCTTAACATCTGTCATTAGGAAAATGTTAGTGTCTATGATAAAGGAGGTAATCTCAGAACATTTAGAAATACATAATATAATCAAGCAGAGTCAACATGGCTTCATGAAAGGGAAATCATGCTTGACAGATTTGTTAGAATTCTTGTAGGAGGTAACAAGTTGGATAGGTAAAGGGGAGCCAGTAGAAGCAATGTATTTAGATTTCTAAAAGGCATTTGATAAGGTACTGCACATAAGGCTAGTTAATAAGAGTCCATGGCCGTGGAGGTTGTATATTAGCATGGATAGAGGCTTGGCTAACTAATAGAAGACAGAGAGTTGGGATAAGCGGGGGAGTGGTGGTGGCGGGCTGGGGGGGGGGGGAGGGTGGGGGTGGCATTTTAGGGATGCCAACCTGTAACTAGTGGAGTGCCACAGGGATCAGTGCTGGGGCCACAATTATTTACAATATATATAAATGGCTTGGATGAGGGAAATGAATGTACAATCGCCAAGTTTGCAGATGACACAAAAATAGGTGGGAAGGCAAGTGGTGAGGATGACACAAAGAGTCTACAGAGGGATAGAGACAGGTTAAGAGAGTGGGAAAACATTTGGCAGATTAAATATAATGTGGGAAAATGTGAGGTTATGCACTTTGGCAGGAAAAATAGAGAAGCTGAATATTATTTAAGTGGAGAAAGACTGCAGAAAGCTTCAGCACAGGGATTTGGGCATCCTTGTGCATGAGTCACAAAAAGCTAACATACAAGTTCAGCAGATAATAGGGCAGGTAAATGGAATGTTGGCTTTTATTTCAAAGGGAATGGAGTATAAAAATAGGGAAGTTTTGCTAAAACTATACAAGGCACTAGATGGCCACATCTAGATTACTGTGAACAGTTTTGATGCCCTTATCTAAGAAAAGATTTACTGGCATTGGGGGCAGTCCAGAGAAGGTTCACTAGGCTGATATTGAGTATGGAGGGATTTTCTCATGGAGAGAGGTTGAGTAGGTCAGGCCTGATAGAGCTTGGAGTTTAGAAGAATGAGAAGTGACCTTATTGAAACATATAATATTCATGGGGGGGGGGGGGGTGGGAGGGGCAGGGAAGATGCTGAGAGGTTGTTTCCCCTTGTGGGAAAGGAGTCTAGGACCAGAGGGCATAATCTCAGAGTAATGGGTCATCCATTTAAGACAGAGATGAGGAGGAATTTCTTCTCTCAGAGGGTAGTGTATCTGTGGAATTCTTTATCGCAGAGGGCAGTAGAGGTTGGGTCGTTAAGCATACTCAAGGCTGAGATAAACAGATTTTTAATCAGTAAAGGAATCAATGGCTATGGGGAAAAGGCAGGAAAGTGGACTTGAGGATTATCAGATCAGCCATGATCTCATGAATGGTGGAGCAGACTCGATGGGCTGAATGGCCTACTTCTGCTCCTACATTTTATGGTCTTATGATTCATGTGGAATTGATGGATCAAAATTCAGAAACTACTTTCCTGGATTATTTATCAAACTTCAGAGAAAGAATGGACAGAGCATGTGTGTTAGGTAGGAATCACTTAAAGATACCACAGCAAAGTGAAAGGCAGTTAGGAGAGCCTTGGCTTGTAGTTTTGTGCTGGGGAAAAAGTGTTAGTTCTGTTACCAGTACTGGGTGACTCATTAAAGGCAAGATTTAGTGGGCCTTACAGGATCGAAAAAAAAACGGAATGAAGTGAATTATTTAATAAATACTCTAGATAGAAGAAAGAAGCATAAGGTGTATCATGTAAATGTGCTTAAAAAGTACTTTGACTGTAAAGAGGACCAAAAGGAGGTATTAATGGTGGTAGATAAGGAGAAAGGGGTAGAAATGAAGGATTCTGAAATTGATTTTCCTCTAATCAAATTGGATAATGAGGCGTAACTTGAACATTTAAATGAAATATTGAGTTACCTTCCAGACAAGTGCCAAAGTGATTTGGAGAAGCTATTGCAGTCACACAAAGCTATTTGTGGGAATGAACTGGGGAGGGCAAATTTACCTACACGTGATGTGAGTGTAGTAGTTTCATCTTTGATAAGGCAACATCCTTATAGATTAAATCCAGCAAAGTTATCACAAGTACAGAATTCAAAATGACATCATTGAGTCTAGTTGCATTAACCTGGAGTTCGCCTGTTGTGCTGGTGCTGAAACCGAATGGAACACAGTAAGACTGGGTGTGGACTATCGAAAGATGAACACAGTGACAAAGACAGATTCATATCCTATACCACGGTTGGAAGATTGCATTGAGAAAGTCGGACAATCAGATTTTATCACAAAGATTGACTTGCTGAGAGGATATTGGCAAATACCATTATTGGAGAGAGCAAAGGAGATATTGACTTTTGTGACACCAGATGGACTATATTAGTTTAAAGTTATGCCATTTGGTATGAAAAATGAACCTGCAACATTTCAAAGACTGACAAACAAAGTAATTACAGAACTGAGCAATTGTGCTGTTTATATGGACGACTTAATAGTTTTCACTCAAACATGGGAGGAGCACTTACAGCATCTGAAAGAATTATTCAGTCAAATACAAGGAGTTAATTTGGTGATGAACTTGGCTAAAAGTGAATTTGCGAAAGGACGAGTTACTTATCTAGGCCATGCCATTAGATATGGTAAGGTGACTCCAAGGGATGTGAAAGTCAAAGCTATTGTGGATTTCCCAGCGCCTACAACAAAATGAGAAGTTTTGAGATTTCTGGGCATGAGTGGGTTTTACCGCAAAATGTACCAAATTTTAGCCGCATGGTTGCTCCAGTGACTGAACTATTAAAAAGAACAAAAAGTTTCAATGGACACTGGAGTGTCAGGAGGCATTCGATAGTTTAAAAACTGTACTGACTATGACACCAGTTTTGGTCAGTGCCCAATTATGCCAAGCAATTTAAGTTGGCCATTGACGATATAGGCATTGGGGCCACACTATTACAAGGAGATGAAACTGGAATTGAGAAACCGATAGGGTATTTTTCATGGCAGTTGAATGTACAAAAGAGAAGATATTCAGTGATTGAAAAGGAGACTCTGGGTCTGGTGTTAGCGTTGCAGCATTTCTAGGTTTACATTGCAAACAATTCTCCAGGAGACCGCAATCCTTTAAAGTTTCTGGACAAATTTCCAGACCGAAGTGCAAGGCTAGTCAGATGTGGCAGAATCTTCTGCCTGTCGGGTGGACTGGTCAGGAACTGGCGCAGGCAGTCACGGAGCTGATTGCCACGTGCAATCGTCTGTGTGCTGCCATTTTATGTGGGTGGGCCAATTAAGGCCTGCCCAGCGTGACGTGTGCCCGGTAGCGCTCAACGCTACCTGTGCGGGCGTGGGGAGGAGGGAGAGTCAGGGCCTGTGCTCTTTCACGCCTTCACGCGATAGAGTAGAGAAACCTCCCTGAGGAACGGAGCTGCCTCAGGGACATTATGTTCGATCTGAAACTTTAAAATAAAGAAAGGTTGAAATTACTTTGCCATGTCCCCTCATGTGACAGTGTCACATGAGCTGGGACATGTTTATGAAATGCGTAAAAAATATTTATTGATTTAATAAAACCTTCATGAACCCTCACCTCGCCGGTGAATGAGATTTCATGAAAAATGTGAAGGCCGCTTGGGCTCTTCACCTGCCCCCCGCCAACCTTAAGATTGGACGGGCAGCCCTGTCGATTAGTTCAATTGGTTTATTAATGACCTTAACAGGCCTTTGACAGTTTAGCGGGTGCACAGCCGATTCAGGCAAGCACCCGCCGAACGGAAGATCGGAATGATGAGCGGTGACAAAGGGACGCATGCCCGACATCACCGCACGTCACTTAACGCGTCAGCGTGTGGGGCCCACACTGCACCCGCACGCAGATGTGAAAATTCTGCCCGTGGAGTTTATTACTGCTCCCATTTACTCTACAGATTATACATGGGGCTGGATAAGAAAATCTAACTGCAGATGCATTGTCGAGAATTTAAAGCTCAAAGGGAAAATTGAACATTTAAAAACTGGACACTGGACTGAAATGACTTCTGTTGTTACCGAGGATTTGTGTGTGTATATATATAATATATATATATTATGTATATAAACACATATATATATAGCATGACGGTTCATTTTCTAGTAAGGAGGGGGGTGTGACAAAAATGTAATCATTCTCATAATATGATTGTGATTCATTGTAAATTGTGGTTAATCGTGGGGTTTTGATAGTGTCTGTGTGTGTGCGTGTATGTGTGTGTGTGTGTGCGCACATGCAGTTATGTGTGGGATTTAATTGAATTGGAGACAGCTGGTCTGGAGGCTTTGACTCATTAAAGGAAGCTGGGTTTGAAATGCTAAATACATAAACAGGCTGAAGTTTTAGAATGTGAGGTGAGGAGAATTTGCATTTTTCGATAAATCAGGGCAGTTTGAATTTCAAAGAGATGATCAGATGTTTACACCTAGCCAGAGAAGCTAGGCCAAGCAGTGTGTTTACTTTTCCCAAAGGTTACTTACAATATTAGCACCATGAATAGATTTATATTATGAGAAAGGTAAAGTTCCAAAGACATAAGGGAACAATGGAATTTGCATTAAAAGGGAGAAACGTAAAGAGGAGTGAGGTTATGTGTCAGGGAAGGCTTTGTAAGATCTGCCAAAAGTGTGAAAAGCCTCCAGTGTTTGCGCATTAAGGCTGCTGTCTACAGAAACCGAAGCTGGGAAAAGCCACTTTGAATTCTATTGTCCAGGGTATTGTGTTGACTTGCCTGGATCTGTTTAAATCTATCTTTTTACCGTTGCCTTAACAGGGTTGTAACTGGAAGACTGATTAATTAGGGGTTTTAGGAGTTATTACAGTAGTAATTTGCAAACCTAAGTATGTGCTTGAAATCTTTTCTGTTGTTAATAAATGTCTAATTTAGTTTCCTAAAAATCTCTGAAATCATGGTACACTTATTACTTCTGAATTCAGGGCACACATTTCGAAATAAAATACACAAATCGCAAAACCATTATGACCACATGATCAAGTTTAGATCCTTGTGGATTTGACCTACCTGGCACACATCATCTGCTGCATCATAACAGAGAGTTTGATATTGGAGAGAGCTGAAGGATGACTTCCCCTAGGGCGGAGGGGATAAGATCATTCATCCTATTCCTGCACTGGGTGGCAAATCGGCCGTGGTAGCCAGCCACCCTGTGATGGTCCCCCATGCCGGACAGGTGAGGCTGGTGTGCTTCCTGGAGCCAGCCCTGTGATACAGGACATCCCTGTGTGTGCCCGAGCTCCTCTGATCTAGGCCTTGATGGGCCTGGTGGATGAAGCGGGATGCTGCCTTTTTCTTGAGGCTTGCAGCCGCCTTCTTCTGGTTTGACAGCATCTCTGTGGGTGTCCTGGAGACAGGTGGGCAGGAGAGAGTGAGATGCATGCGTTTAAATATGGCGCCTGGACCATTCAGCCCTTCCAGCTGATGGTGAAGCAGACGAATCAGCTCCCGACCCGCCAGGTGATTTGGTCCGATGCTAACCTGTGCACAATAAATCGGCTTCCAAGCGGGGAATCGGGCACGAGTTCCCATCATTCCGAGCAGCTGGGTGGGCCCCACCGATCTAACCAGCCTCCGCGTTTAGTCTGAAAAGTGGAAAATTCTGCCTGTTAACTTTGTCTTTACCTCCACAGATGCTGTCACCTGATGAACGTTTCCAGCAATTTCTGCTTTTATTACAGCTAATGTACATTGCTTTCCCCACATTGGAATAATAAAAATCGTGTCAAATATCCAATGGTTTTCACATAAAACCATAGAAAAGTTACGGTGCAGAAAGAGGCCATTCAGCCCATCGTGTCTGCGCTGGCCAAAAAGAGAAAAAAGAAACTAGCTGCTCATTTTAGCTCCACTTTCCAGCACCTGGTCTGTAGTCCTGCGGGTTAAAGCACTTCAGTTATAGACCAACGTAACTTTTAAATGAGTTGAGCGTTTCAGCCTCAACCATCAACTTAGACAGTGAATTCCAGATGCCCACCACCCTCTGGGTGAAAAAAAAATTTCCTCATGTCCCCTCTAATCCCTCTACCAATCACCTTAAATCTGTGCCCCCCAGTAATTGACCCCTCAGCTAGGGGAAACAAGTTTTTCCTGTCTATCCTATCTAGGCCCCTCATCATTTTGTACACCTCAATTAGGTCACCCCTTAGCCTCCTCTGTTCTAAGGAAAACAACCCTAGCCTATCCAATCTCTCCTCATAGCTGCAATTTTCAAGCCCTGGCAACATTCTTGTAAATCTCCTCTGTACTCTCTCCAGAGCAAATATGTCTGTCCTGTAATGTGGTGACCAGAACTGGACACAAAATTCCAGCTGTGACCTAACCAGCATTTTATACATTCCCAGCATTACACCCCTGCTTTTATATTCAATGCCTCACCCAATAAAGGAAAGCATTCCATATGCTTTCTTGACCACCTGTCCTTCCACCTTCAAGGACCTGTGGGCATGCATTCCACAGACTCTTTCTCCAGCTATCTTTGTTTCTGTCTCAGCTTTGATTGTTGTGCCCAAGCCTTAGGGTGGGGCTTAAACCTGGAACCTTGCAGTTCCAAGTTGAAGCTGCTACCAATTGAGCCACAGCTGAGATTCCACATTTGGATCACTGTGCCTCTTCTTCAGTTGTGCTGTATCAACATTTCTCCTGGCAGTAACGATAATTTTAGAGTATGTTATTAGCTGTTTAAAAGTAAGGTTGTCGTTAATATACAACTGTATCATCTCCCCGAGCGCTTCACACACACTGAATTATGGTGAAAGTCCTGTGTAAGTAAATGTACAAGTTATTTTTGCACCTAACAAGCCTCCAGAACTAAATGAGCAATCAGTTAATTTTGCTGAGCAAGGAATGGTAGGCAAGATATTTTGGGGACATCCCATGGGATCTTTGAGGCCACCTGAATAAGTAGACAGAACCTTAAATTAAGCTATTGCCTGAAGGATGGCACTTCCAACAATACAATAATCCCCTCAGGCAATTTCAGCTTGGAATAGCAGTTTTCAATGTTTTATGTAAGCTCTCCTCCACCATGTTTGAAAATACTGATGCATTTCCAAGGACCCAGTTGGTTTTCTCCTGTTGTAACTTCTGAGATGCTATCTGCTTCGCATTACCCTGCAGAAAACATTTTTGTTGGTGCTAACAGACTTCCTGTTGTTTTGTTGACAGGGAGTTGAAGGAATTGAGCAAAAGCATCAAAAATTCATTAAGTTAATCAAAGTTTGGTGATGGCAGGGGGTTGAGGGGGTTGGGGGGGCGGTCGAGGGGGTTGAATGGGGTGGGGGGATCGAGGGGTTTGGGTGGGGGGTTCGAGGGCGTTGGGAGGGGGGTTGGTCGAGGGGGTTGGGTGGGGGGGGTCGAGGGGGTTGGGTGGGGAGGTTAAGGGGGTTGGGTGGGGGGGGTCAAGGGGTTTGGGTGGGGGAGCAGTGGATCTCAGGCCTGGCTAAGACCTCATTTCCTGAAGGGGACAGTGGGCCCCAAGTTTCATTTTTCAGACATTTGGCAAGATGAAGGATTAAAAATTACTCCTGGCCCATTTTTGGACTGGGCTGTGTGTGTTCTGTCTGAGATGCCAGAGGTTGTACAGTGATTGGATCTTGTGCCACATTTAACACTGAGGGCTGGGCTGATGGTGCCTGTTGTCAGGGCTGTCGAGTCAGGTGGAGGCTTTTTACCTTCTCTTGGCTCGTCAGGAAGGTTTTAAAAATATCTTTAATTTTCAGCAGCAGGGGACACTGAAGAATCCTGAGAAGGCCGGATGACAGCCAAAACTTGTAGTGGGAATCTTCAACAGGTTTTAGTTCCCTCATTAACAAGGGGAGGTGATGGCACAGTGGTATTGTCACTGGACTAGTAATCCAGAGACTCGGGGTAATGCTCTGGGGCTTGGCAGATGGTGGAATTTGAATCCAATAAAAACTCACTGGAGGGGGAGGAGGCTCCACAAATAATCCCATCGCTAATGATGGAGGAGCCCAGCGCATCAGTGCAAAAGATAAGGCAATTAAAAGTCCAATCATGACCATGAAACCATTGTTGATTGTTGTAAAAACAATCGTTCACTAATACCCCTTTAGGGGGAAATCTTGCCTGGCCTACTACATGTGACTCCAGACCCACAGTGGTTGACTCCTCTGAAATGACACAAAAATAAATGAATGATAACAGCAAACTGTTGACCCTACAAAGTCCTCCTTACTAACATCTGGGAGCTTGTGCCAAGATTGGGACAGCTGTTTCACAGGCTAACCAAGCAACAACCTGACAGTCACACTCATGGAATCATGCCAATATGGTTAATGTCCCAGACTCCACCATCACCATCCCTGGTTATGTCCTGTCCCACCAGCAGGGCAGATATGGTAGCATTGTGGTATAAAGTCAGGAGGGAGCTGCCCTGGGAATCCTCAACATTGACTCTGGACCCCATGAAGTCTAATAGCATCAGGACAAACAAGGGCAATGAATCCTGCTGATTACCATGTACCACCCTCTCCACCCCATCAGCTGATGAATCAGTGCTGCTCCATGTTGAACACCACTTGGAGGAAGCACTGAGGGTGGCAAGGGCACAGAATGTACTCTGGATGGGGGACTTCAATGTCCATCACCAAGAGTGCCTCGGTAGCACCACTACTGACCGAGCTGGCTGAGTCCTAAAGGACATAGCTGCTGGACTGGGTCTGCGGCAGATGGTGAGGGAAAAACATACTCGACCTCATCCTCACCAACCTGCCTGCCACAGATGCATCTGTCCATGACAGTATCGGTAGGAGTGACCACCGCACAGTCATTGTGGAGACGAATTCCAGCCTTCATATTGAGGATACTCTCCATCGTGTAGTGTGGCACTACCACTGTACTAAATGGGATAGATTTCAAACAGATCTAGCAACTCAAGACTGGGCACCCATGAGGTGCTGTGGGCCATCAGCAGCAGCAGAATTGTACTTGAACACATTTTGTAACCTCATGGCCCAGCATATCTCCCACTCTACCATTACCATCAACCCTGATTCAATGAAGAGTGCAGGAGGGCATGTCAGGAGCAGCACCAGGCATACCTAAAAATGAGGTGTCAACCTGGTGAAGCTACAACACAGGACTACTTGTGTGCCAAACAGCAGGAGCAGCAAGTGATAGTCAGAACTAAGTGATCCCACAACCAATGGATCAGATCCAAGCTTTGCAGTCGTGAATGGTGGTGGACAATGAGACAACTCACTGGAGGAGGTGGCTCCACAAATATCCCCATCCTCAATGATGGGGGAGCCCAGCACATCAGTGCAAAAGATAAGGCTGAAGCGTTTACAACAATCTTCAGCCAGAAGTGCCGAGTGGATGATCCATCTCGGCCTTCTCCGGAAGTCCCCAGCATCATAGATGCCAGTCTTCAGCTAATTCAATTCACTCCACATGACATCAAGAAACGGCTGAAGGTACTGAATACTGCAAAGTCTATGGGCCCTGACAATATTCCAGCAATAGCACTGAAGACTTGTGCTCCAGAACTTGCCATGCCCCTAGCCAAGCTGTTCCAGTACAGCTACAACACTGGCATCTACCCAGCTATGTGGAAAATTGCCCAGGTATGTCCTGTACACAAAAAACAGGACAAATCTAACTCGGTCAATTAAGCCCTCTCGATCATCAGTAAAATAATGAAAGGGGTCATCAACAGTGCTATCAAGTGGTACTTCCTTCACAATAACCTGCTCACTGACGCCCAGTTTGTGTTCTGCCAGGGCCACTCAGCTCCTGACCTCATAACAGCCTTAGTTCAAACATGGGCAAAAAAGCTGAACTCCCAAGGTGAGGTGAGAGTAACTGCCCTTGACATCAAGGCAGTATTTGACCGAGTGTGGCATCAAGGAGCCCGAGCAAAACTGGAGTCAATGGGAATCAGGGGAAAACTCTCTGCTGTTTGGAGTCATACCTAGCACAAAGGAAGATGGTTGTGGTTGTCGGAGGTCAGTCACCTCAGCTCCAGGACATCATTGCAGGAGTCCCTCAGGGTTAGTGTCCTCGGCCCAACCATCTTCAGCTGCTTCATCAATGACCTTCCTTCCATCATAAAGTCAGAAGTGGGGATGTTCGCTGATGATTGCACAATATTCAGCATCATTCATGACTCCTCAGATACTGAAGCAGCCCATGTCCAAATGCAGCAAGACCTGGACAATATCCAGGCTTGGGCTGACAAGGGGCAAGTAACATTCTCCCCACACAAGTGTCAGGCAACGACCATCTCCAACAAGAGAGAATCTAACCATCACCCCTTGATGTTGAATGGCATTACCATTATTGAATCCCCCACTATCTTACAACACTGAAGAAGCTGGACATCATTCAGGACAAAGCAGCTCACTTGATTGGCACCACATCCACAAACATTCACTCCCCCCCACCACCGGTGCACAGTAGTAGCAGCATGTACCATCAGATGCTACAGATGCACTGCAGGAATTCACCTCCATAGGCAGCACCTTACAAACCCACGACCACTACCATCTAGAAGGACAAGGGCAGCAGGTAGATGGGAACACCACCACCTGGAGGTTCCCCTCCAAGTCACTCACCATCCTGACTTGGAAATATATCACCGTTCCTTCACAGTCTCTGGGTCAAAATCCTGGAACTCTCCCTAACAGCACTGTGGGTGTACCTACACCACATGGACTGCAGCAGTTCAAGAAAGCAGCTCACCACCACCACCTCAAGGGCAACTAGGGATGGGCAATAAATGCTGGCCCAGCCAGCGAAGCCCACATCCTGTGAACGAATAAAAAAAAATTAACATGTTAACATCCAAGAATTCTATAAAATGGGCCTCTGAGTTTAGCAGTGGGGCCAAGGCCTGTGCAGGTTGGACAATGATTGGGACATGCTAAATTGGTATGCTTTACCCTGTTTTATGTCTCAAAAGTACATCAGTGAAGAAGGCATGTTTTTGTGATTTCACAATTCCCTATATTGTGCAAGTACCCGATCTCAGCCATACTATTATGTGGAGGTTAGACATTCCTTACGGGACCCAAATTGAGGAAAATTCCATCTTAATTGCTCCTACTCAAGAGTAGCACAGTTTCCAGATCAACTCTTTTGTCATTCACCTTAACTGGGATTTGGATGAGAAAGGAGTGATTGAAAATGTAACAAAAAGAGCAAAGTAAAACCCTGACCAAGCATTGAAGTAGGCACGTTAAATCACTTTCTGTTTCTCAAATTCCTGATCTCTGCTTATCACACAATGCAGAAAGCTGAACAGAACAGTGGGCAGGAGTTTTACCTCGTCGGGAGTGACTGTGAAACCAACCGCTGCCTGCGATCGGGCCCCGACCTGGATCTCATGCTGACTGGCCATGAACTGGCATGTTCAGAGCCTCAGCACTGCCGGGGTGGGGGCAGGCGGAGCGCCAGCGCTGAAGTGTGTGCATGCCGCGGTGGGCAGGGTACACTCAGGGAAAGCTCCCTAAAGGCACAGGGGGCTGAAGAATTTTAACGTCACAAAATGAAGAGTTGAAAAATAAGGAAAACAGGTCCCCCCCTCACGTGACTCTGTCACATGAGCAGGGGTCAAGTTAAAAATGAATTTTCAAAGTTTCTATTTTTTAAATCATTTGGTTGAAATCTCATCCCGTCTGTGGATGGGGTTTCGCAAAAATTGCAAAGGCTGCTTGGCCTATTTGCCAACCGAGTGTTGAACAGGCAGCGAATAATTTGACTTAATTAATTGATTAAGGGCCTTAATAGGCCTCTTAATAGTCAGCGGGCGCGCTGTCACCTCTTGCGCACGCCTGTCGATCGTAATATCTCGACAGTGCACAATGACATCAGGACGCTCACCTGACATCATCGCGCATTATTTTACCCCCATTTGGAGCAGGCATGTCCCTGCCAACAAGGGAAAGATTCGGCCCAGTATGTTTTACACCACTTTTCATGTCACCAGTGCTTAATGCATAAACTGTTGTCAATCCACTATAAATAGCTACAATACACTGTAAGTATAAAGGGTAATAATTCTCTAATTCTGGGATGAAAAGCTGTTTTGAATTACTTTCTTGCTTTGAAAGATAAAGGTTGGAAGCTTTTTTTAACTAGAACAGGCTTCCTTACCACAATACTTGATACCAATGTCTCTTTATGTTTGAAAACTCTCTGAAGAGAGATCACTCTGAAAGAAAGTGCTGCTACAATAAGTGGACAAGTACTATGTTATCCTTTAATTGTAGCTTTAAACCACCGGAGAAAAAGATAAAAGCAAAATACTGCGGATGCTGGAAATCTGAAACAAATACGAAAATTGCTGGAAAAACTCAGCAGGGCTGACAGCATCTGTGGAGAGAAAGACAGAGTTAACGTTTCGAGTCCGTATGACTCTTCTTCAGAACTAAAGAGAAGTAAAAATGTGGTGAAATATATACTGTATAAGGAGGGTGGGATAGATGAAGCTGGATAGAAGGCCAGTGATAGGTGGAGGTAAAGGAGAGATTGACAAAAGATGTCTTTAAACAAAAGGTCAAAGGGCTGTTAATGGTGGTGATCCTGGCTAAAGGAGGTGCTAATGGTGACATTAAGAGTAGAAAGCAGGATGAGCCAGTGACTGATGCGCCTAGTGGGAGTGGGGTGGGGGAGGGGACGGTGTGGGAGAAGGATCAAAATAGGCCAAAAGGTGGGGATAAAACAACGAATCAAAATAAGTTTGAAACATAATAATAATAAAAATAGGTGGGAAAAAAATATACATATAACAATTAAAATATAAATATTTGAAAAAAGAGGATCAAAAAGGGGTGAGGATGGAGGACAGAGTTCATGATATGAAGTTGTTAAACTCAATGTTAAGTCCGGAAGGCTGTAAAGTGCCTAGTCGGAAGATGAGGTGCTGTTCCTCCAGTTTGCGTTGAGCTTCACTGGAACAATGCAGCAGGCCAAGGACAGACATGTGGGCAAGAGAGCAGGGTGGAGTGTTAAAATGACAAGCGACAGGGAGGTCTGGGTCATTCTTGCAGACAGACCGAAGGTGTTCTGCAAAGCGGTCACCCAGTTTACGTTTGGTCTCTCCAATGTAGAGGAAACCGCATTGGGAGCAGAGAATGCAGTAGACTAAACTGAGGGAAGTGCATGTGAAATGCTGCTCCGCTTGAAAGGAGTGTTTGGGCCCTTGGATGGTGAGGAGAGGGGAAGTAAAGGGGCAGGTGTTGCACATTCTGCAGTTGCATGGGGAGGTGCTGTAGGAGGGGGTTGAGGAGTAGGGGTGATGGAGGAGTGGACCAGGGTGTCCCGGAGGGAATGATCCCAATGGAATGCTGACAGGGGGGGTGAAGGGAAGATGTGTTTGGTGGTGGCATCATGCTGGAGTTGGAGGAAATGGCGGAGGATGATCCTTTGAATGTGGAGGCTGGTGGGGTGATAAGTGAGGACAAGGGGGATCCTATCATGGTTCTGGGAGGGAGGAGAAGGCGTGAGGGCGGATGCGCGGGAGATGGGCCGGACACGGTTGAGGGCCCTGTCAACGACCGTGGGTGGAAAACCCCGGTTAAGGAAGAAGGAAGACATGTCAAAAGCACTGTTTTGAAAAGTGACATCATCAGAACAGATGCGACAGAGGTGAAGGAACTGAGAGAATGGGATGGAGTCCTTACAGGAAGCGGGGTGTGAGGATCTGTAGTCGAGGTAGCTATGGGAGTCGGTAGGCTTGTCATGAATATTGGTGGACAGTCTATCACCAGAAATTGAGACAGAGAGAAAAAGATTACTTTAAATGAGGGAAGTGGTCATATTTTAATGTTTGGGTAATGTTTTCTACCAACTGAGGTGAGCAACATCAGTGCTACAGATTGCAAGACTTTTCCATTTTTGTTATCCAGTGCTACCATTGGACAACCCCACCTCAGGCCTACTATAGACTAGATCTCTTGATTCTGCTTGTCACATCTTAAAAAAAAACAGCTACCTGTAATACACCATTGTGACATTTCCATTTCACATATGGGCATCTTTGGGTTCTGATCAATGCTGAGAAATGAGCTAGATAGGAAGAGGGTGCAGGACTTCCACTGCGTTGGTCACTGAATTGGCCAGCGAAGGGATGCTGTACACTGTTGACAGCTGGGATGGACAGCATATGCCACGACCTTAAGCTGTGAAAATTGAGTTGAGAAAACCCATGGGCATAATCAAAGGCCTTCAGTTGATTGCTACAAGTCTAACAGGGATGTTTCTTTCCTCCAAAGCTAAATGGTACACATTAGCAGGAGAAGTCTACAGTGTGGACAATAAACTGTAAGAGAACCTAGACATTTTAATTCAATAAACGAGGGCAAGTATGAATGTCTCTTCAAACCAGCAAGGAAATGTCTGGTTCCTGTGCTGAACTCAAGTAGTCCTACAGTAAACAGATTAGAGTATAGCTTCAAAAGCAAGTTGACACACTCACTCAGCTGTAATTAGGTTGGAATCACACCAACAAAGTGGAACAAAAGATGAGAAGAGGGTAGAGTTAAATCAATGGCAGAAATAAGATAAACAAAAATACTTTATGAAACTGTGTTAAGCACAACCATTGAGCGTATAAGGCTGCATACACACTAACACAATATACATTCTTGTTTGGATTATGACTCATGTCAGGAGTGGTGAAGAGATTAAACATCCATTTTAAAAAAATGCCGTTCGGAAATGGTGTTTGACACAGTGCAATCGAGTGTGGAATGCAATTCTTGCCAATGATTTTGCAGAGCTCAAGTTCCAGATAGTGGCTGTGTCATGGGAGAGGAATTATGGAGAGGGCAGGTCTACCCCACAAGGAAATGAGAGCAGTCGGGGGAGAGCTGCCCTGAGGTGGTCCTCGGTCCTGTTTGTGGATGGTTCCATTGGATAGGAGACCACACACATATCTTTTCACATGGAGCATCAAAACACAAAACAACTAACTGCAATAGAAATTCAATTTCCAACATTATTCTAATAAAGTAATTCTAACATTATCAAAACATGATTTTTTTGGAAAATATTTTGATTGCTTTTCCTCCACCATTTAACTCCATTCAGTTCACAAGATTAGAAGCGATCGAAAGAAAGAGAAAAATATCTGCTTTTCTAGCCAGTCCTGTGAATTGCAATAGTCAAAACCAAAAGGGCAAAATCAATAAAGTGTGAACAAGTTTGTGAACATTGGTGGTGCTGAGGTTGAGTGAATAACAGGACTAATCTATAACTAATAGCATCCTGTATATGTGTGAATGTTCCATTTGACATTCAGTCCAGGGTTCTGCGCACCCGCTGATGACAGACCAATGCTTCGGATGAAGCTCTGTTCTCCATGCTGAGTACTTAACTCCTCCTCATGTATGAAAACTTCTGCTATTATTTTGCCTTACAGGAAACTATCCAAATTTAATCTTAAGCAAGTGAAAACAGAAAGTCCTGGAAATACTCAGCAGGTCAGGCAGCATCTGTGGAGAGAATCAGAATTGTGTTTCAGATTGATGATGATCCTTCATCGAGAATAAATTATTACAAGGTCTGGGGCACAAATATTGCTACTTAATCATTTAATACAGTAGATGGGAATTCCATTATGTTTCAAGTCTAACATTTCTAGTCATGGCTTTGTCAAGTTTCCATTATACTTTGTTCTCTATGCTTAAGTAACATTTCCAATTATTCATAACCACTTGGTTGCCTTTATGCACTTCAGAGTTCTACAAAAAGAAATCTGATATATAGAGTATGTCTCGTCATTTGTTTTACCTCTCTGAATGTAATATACAAAATCTCCCCTCTTTCCTTAATTCGGCAGACATGGAAAAAACATAAACACATTCAACCCAATGTATTAAATTGCTGTATCAAATTCAAGAAATTAAAATAATTCACCAGAACTTCATGTTGTTTGGATAGTACTGGGTTGAATGTATGCAAAACTTAATCTAATGTTATCCAAGCAAACTGAATCACAGCAGTGAAAATTGAAAACTTCTATGACAATGTTAATCTGGAGTATTAAACATTAATAGCTTAATTTTGCAGACAGTGCTTTCAAATATATGGCAAGGATTCTGCTTCCTATTGATTTCTCAGTTTCCTATTGGTAAAATGGCTTGATCAAACTGCTAGAGGCCAAGGCATTAATAATGCCTTCATTTGCTAATGTGCCTTCTGAGGAAATGTAATATATAATGAAATTAAAACACCCAGAGGAGCATCAGAGATGGGAATTGTCTGACAGTAACCATCTGGTGCAGATTCTCTTTATTTTGTCATAAGGTATTTAGTGAACAATCTATCTTTAGACATTGAAGTTTCTATCCTTAGGTTATTTAATATTCTGTGATTTATACAATGGTCAGACTTCCTATATTTTAGGGTTGTCTGTAAAGTACTGAGCATTTTGTAATCGAACTGATTTTTCCCCCAGGGACTGCTTACTGTATTCTTTATTTATTTGCTCTATTATGTACATGAAAAGCCATTCATCATGTTGACATTTGTGCAAGATTATTTTTCAGCATTTAAATTTTTGCATGGGAATTGAAGATTACACAAAAAAAAGGATTACAAAGCTCTTGCAAAGGTTTCGGTTTGACAAGCCCATAGTTTTCAAATCTCTCAAACGCATTTGTAAAGCAGAACGATAAGGTTATAACCAGAGTTTGGTGGCCTTTACCAATTCCTCATCATTCAAGGAAGTGTGTAACATCTGCGCCACTTTATCGCATTTTGTTACAGTGTTGACAACAAGTGAATCAATGGGGTATTTTAAACTTCAGTGCTTACACATAGAAACCCTCAGTTGATGACCTGATCCAAGCTCTGATTTTGGCATAAAATAAGTAACGTCTAACATAATGCTCTTTTGGTAACATTGGCCAGAATTTTCAGCTCGTTGTGCGGGGGATGGGCCTGACACGCCTACATGTAAAATGACACGTGATGACATCAGGCGTGTGTCCTGATGTCACCACGCGCCATCGCGATATTTTGGAGGACGGGTGCTATGAGTTCTGAGGTGCACCCACCATTAATTAACGGGCCAGTTAAGGCCCTTGAGGCAGCAATTGACAACGATTTTTCGCAGCCCGTGCGATCTTCAATACATCGCACGAGCACAACGGGCAGGTGGGTAGGCCACATTTTTAAAAACCTCACCCACAGGCAGGATAAGAAGAGTGAGTGGGCTCGCTTAAGCGATTAGTTATAACTTTAGTTTTTAAACTTGCTGCTACTTGCTTATGTGAACAGGACAACGTCAATTCTCTTCAGAGCTGCTTTGACAGAAAGAACAGGCTTCAGTTCAGGACTCTGGAGGATTCATACCACTTGGGGCCTTCCAGATATCAGACAGCCTTCCCTTACCCTGGGAATGGGGATTGTGCTCTCCACTGGAGGCACTTCTTCTGAGTAGGAAGAGAGGGCCAGAAAGGGGAGGAGGCCAGGAATCCATATTCAGCCTCCAGGGGAGCCACCTGTGGGAGGACAGGTGCAGGCACAAGGGGCGCAGGGCCAACAAGAAGTCCGAGGCAGAAGGAGCCGCAGAAGATGCCACTATCCTGCTGCCAGGGTTTACAGGCGGCGAAACAGCTACCTCAATATGTCTGAGGTTCAGTGCTGAAGGAGGCTCCGTCTCTCAGGGGAGACAGTGACCTCCATCTGTCAGACAATCGGCCCTGAGATTAGCTCCAGCTGTGTGGGTGGACGCCTCCAGCTCTTTCTAGGGGTCAGTGGGTGTTTTTTTGTGGAGTCTCCCAGTCAGTTGTCCACACTTGTGTCAAGCTGGTGACAGATGCTCTGTTCAGATGGGCATTGACCTTCATCCACTTCCGCTGGGACCAGGCCAGTCAGACAGAGCGAGCCAGAGGCTTCGTGGCCATTGCTGGCTTCCCCCGTGTCCAGGGTGCTATAGACTGTACACATGTGGCCATCAAGGCTCCAGCAGGTGAGCCCGGTGCCTTCATCAACAGGAAGGGCTTCCACTCCATGAATGTGCAGATAGTGTGTGACCACAGGATGCTGATTCTACAAGTCTGTGCAAGATACCCAGGCAGCTCCCATGACGCCTACATCCTCAGACACTCCCAGGTGCCGGGGCTCTTCAGTGCTCCAGCCCGGCTGGATGGATGGCTGCTGGGTGACAAGGGCTATCCCCTCAGAAGGTGGCTCATGACCCCTCTCCCCCAGCCAAGAACAGAAGCTGAGCAGTGGTACAATAGGAATTATGGCTCCACAAGGGCTGTGGTGGAGAGAGCCATCGGTCTTCTCAAGATGCACTTCCGATGCCTGGACCGCTCAGGGGGTGTACTCCAGTACCGCCCAGATCGTGTCTCAGTGATAGTGGTAGATGCTGCACACTCCACAATCTTGCGGTGAAAAGGGGGGACATAGTGGAGGAAGAAGATGTAGACACAGATGCTTTGGCTGTATACGATAAGTCCAGTAGTGAGTCCGAGGATGAGCACCATCAGGAAAATGCTGAGGGATAGACACTGACCTGGGCAACCGCCAGGGAGACAGGGACACTCGGGAGGCTTTGACCTAATGATCCTTCAGCTAGCCCACCACAGATGGACCACCAACACATGATGGGGCTGCAGGCTCCATATTTGATACCTGACAGGAACATTTGCCTGGTGAACAACTTGCACGATGTGCCTTTTCCATAAAGCTCAATGACAAACAAGTCACTCATAACATCGTGGGTTACTCTGCACCTGTAGAATGAATGAAGCACCCAGAGGCTTGCTGAGAACCAAAACATTTAATGATTGCATACTTGCGTACAGAAATCAAAGTATGTTAAAAGGTGTTGAGCAGCAAACCTAATGAGAAACAACTGAAATGGGGGCAATAGAAAACCTCCAGTGATAAGCCCGTGTTGTGCCTAAAGTGATTTACATTTACGTTTTCGGGTGCTATGTCTAGGTGCTCCCCCCTCGCTGGCACCGGCATTGGAGACAGGCTGCTCACTCTGCTGTCCTGTTGGCCTTGATGACCCTGGTGGGTGTCCTCTGGCCTGTGGAGTCTGTGCTGACCCCACCTGGGAGGGAGTGGCCAATGGCATGGCTGGCACCTCCCCATTCACTGCAGCCTCATCAGATGCCACAGCCACTGGCAGAGGGGCGGAGGAGCTGCTGCCCTCATCCAGAGCGTCCTGAGAGGGGCTCACAGAGACGACAGGCAGCTCATGCGCCAATGTGAGGTTGCTTTGGACTTCCCTGCTCACCATTGATGGATGGGCACCTAGCTGGGATACTGGGTGCCTAATCCATCTCCCATACTGACACTGACCAGCTGAGGTCAATGCCGCTCTGAGGGCTTGCAGGGCTGACCACAACCCCAGGAGGCCCCGATTGTTCTCCTGGAGGAGCCTCTCCACGAGAGTCACCACCCTCTCAATGGAGGAGGCAGTGCACTCAGGCATGAGGGTCATTGCAGTGCTCGTGCTCCACACAGACTCCTCCACAATGGAGACCATGGCAGGCATTCCCTCATGTATCTCTGCCAGATGCTCCCGCACACCCTGCTGGACTTCCAGCATCTGCTGCCTCAGGGCCGACTCCAGAGGCCCATCATCAGCCACCGACTGAGCATGTTCCTGGTCCCCTGTAGTCCTCCAACTGCCAGCGCTCTGGGCTCTCTCAGTCTCCGCCTGCACCTCAAGCGAGTGTGAAGTGCCCTCACCGCTGTGCACCGAGACACTAACCGATGATCTTATTCCCACCGAGATGCTGGTACCTGCGCTGTGCCTGCCTGGCTGAGATAGTGTGAGACTGGTGTGTTTATATCTTCTGGGCCCTCAGGGGTCAGCGGTGGTCCCTCTGCCCCCTGAGTCCGGTCGTGCTCCGGAGAGGCTGAAAGGAAGATCAGGGACATTTGATTAGTTGAAGTCATTACACTGTTAATGTGCAAGCCTGGCACCCAGATCAGGATGTGCTCTTCCTTCCATTATCCATGGGAGTCTCATGTGGGAGGCTGAAATCAATATACAGTCAACAGTGGGATGTTTGCACTGACAGACCTCAGTGCACATCACCCTTACCTCCCTGTGGCACCCCAACCTCACCACGGCCGCTTGACCTGGGCACATGGTGCCTCTCCAGCTCGAGAGCCTCCTGCTCGTACCTGGTCAGTATGAGGAGATGGGCCTGCACTCCCCCAGTCTGCAGCCTCTCTGCTGTCTTCTCCTGACAGGAGAGAGGAGCATTGATTAGTCCACCCTGTACCTGCATTTCCATTGCAGCCTGACCAACCCCACCTGAGGAATACCTCAAAGAGCTCATCCGATTCATGACCCTGGAGCCACCAGACACTCACTCCAAGCAGCCAGGACCGACCCCCTTGACCAGATGCTGCCTCTGTCACATTTACCACTCACACTCTAAGACCTTCCAAACACACGAGCACTACCACCTTGAAGGACAAGGGCAGCAGATCGATGGGAACACCTCCACCTGGAAGTTCGCCTCCAAGTCACTCAGCATCCTGACTTTGACATGTTTCGGTGCACTACCACTGTGCCTAGGTCCAGATCCTGCAGCTCGCCCCAAAACAGCACTGTGGGTGTACCTGCACCTCGTGCAGTGGATACAGAAGGCAGCTCAGCACCACCCTCTCAGGGGCAACTAGGGATGGTCAATAAATGCTGGTCCACCCAGCGAAGGCCGCATCCCATGAATGAATGAATACAAAAACAAAATTCGGAATTTGGGGGGGGCCAATCTAACTGTTGTGCTAAGTGACCCATGACAACACAGTACTCACCCTTCCCGATCGCAAGAGGTCATTAAACTGGGCACTGCACCCAGGGGCGTCTCACCACATCATAGGAGCTGACCCCTTCTGCCACCTCCTCCCAGGCACGTTTCATCATGTTGGGGGTGGGGGCCTCCTCCTCCTGTCCCTTGGTGCAAGGATGTCACGGTGTGCTGACACCTCCTCCAGGAGGAGATTCGGGGCACAGTGCCCTGCCGACCTGCCCTCCCGCCTGGCCTGCTCTCCGAGGGCGCTGTCGGACATCCTCCTGTGCGACCTCGGTGACAGCCTTTGGGAGGCTGCCTGCACCGTGTTTGAATAGGCTGCCGGGTCACCATTGGACCCGGTGGTCCTTGGACTCCCACCACCGCCCACCCCTTCCCGCTGATCTTAGGAGCCGCGATTTACATTAGGCGGGCCTTAATTGGCCTGACCCGTGTAAAATGGCGGCGCGGAGCTGATCGCGGGCCGTGATTGGCTCCGCACCTGCCCCCCGCCCCCACCCCCGCCCAACCTGCCTGTCATGGGTAAAATCCTGGCCATTAATTTGCCTGGAAATGACTCAAGGTAACAACTTTCACCAAGACAATTGAGTATCCCCCATCACATTGATAGCTTTGACCAAACTGGATTATTCACAACTTTATCAAAAACTTCATCGAAATTGCGTTGGCAGCTGCTTGCCCATTGGGAGACTAATTCCCCGATGTGACACATTGGCATAGGCTGGATCCTTTGTCCTTGAAATCACTTCCATTCTGGCACAAATCATACTTGGGCCTTGGTTTGTACTCGGGGGTGGGGCGGGGGGGGGCAGATGAATCCCTTTACTCGCAGGCCTAAGAATTTTGCAGTATGAAGGAAAACATTTTGTCACAACCTAGAGCTGTCGCAGAAAGGTGAGCAAAGCACTTCTTACTCCTTCTCAGCGTGATTCTGGAGGTCTATGTCTGGACTAAAGCTGCCATTCAGTAAGATCACCAGGATCACTGTACAGGTGTCCCTAGCAGCTACCTAAAGCAGCTGCTAGATCCCTTGGACAAGCTAATAAGAGATCTGATGCCTGGTTTGTGTCCCAAACGGGAAATTGGTTTATAATGAATGCAACAGGCTCCAGGTAGAAGCCATTGGGTAGCCTGAAGAGGAGCAGAGCCAGAAGGTCAGTTAAGGAGAGTACTCCTTTAGCTTATCACCAAAATATAAAACTGCTTTCATCCTTGCATTTGATCCTGGGAAGAACCTTCAACCATTCTCAGAAAGGCATTGAGACAGATGGAATTGCAACCTATTATATGGCTTGTCTGATTAATGTCGAATGAATGAGGAGGGTGTAAACTATGGTGCAGATGTAACAAATATTTTGTTGCATTGAAAAAAATGCCAAGGTTCTTTCTCAGTTGATGCTATTGTCAATGAAAAGCAGATCTCAAACAGATAATCCTTCTCAACGGATCCTATTTCAGGCAAACAGTTCTGGCAAAAAAAGAAAGAGTTTGCAGTTATCTCGAAGAACAAAGAACAAAGAAAAGTACAGCACAAGAACAGGCCCTTCGGCCCTCCAAGCCTGCGCCGATCATATTGCCCGTCAACTAAAACATTTTGCACTTCCGGGGTCCGTATCCCTCTATTCCCATTTTATGTATTTGTCAAGCTGCCTCTCAAATACCACTATCGTACCTGCTTCCACCACCTCCTCTGGCAGCGAATTCCAGACACTCACTACCCTCTGCGTAAAAAACTTGCCCTGCACATCTCCTCTATAGTTTTCTCCTCTCACCTTAAATCTATGTCCCCTAGTAATTGAATCTTCCACCCTGGGAAAAAGCTTCTGACTATCTACTCTGTCCATGCCACTCATAATTTTGTAAACTTCTATCAAGTTGCCCCTCAATCTCTGTCGCTCTAGTGAGAACAAACCGAGTTTCTCCAACCTCTCCTCATAGCTAATAACCTCCAGACCAGGCAGCATCCTGGTAAACCTCCTCTGCACCCTCACCAATGCCTCCATATCCTTCTGGTAATGTGGTGACCAGAATTGCATGCAATATTCCAAGTGTGGTCTAACCAAGGTTCTATACAGCTGCAGCATGACTTCCCAGCTTTTATACTCAATACCCCTGCCAATGAAGGCAAGCATGCCATATACCTTCCTGACTACCTTATCCACCTGCGTTGCCACTTTCAGTGACCTGTGGACCTGTACACACAGATCCCTCTGCCCATCAATGCACTTAAGGGTTCTGCCATTAACTGTATAATTCCTGCCTGTATTAGACCTTCCAAAATGCATTACCTAGCATTTGTCCAGATTAAACTCCATCTGCCATTTCTCCGCCCAAGTCTCCAACCAATCTTTATCCTGTTGTATCCTTTGACAATCCTCTTCACTATCTGCAACTCCTCCAATCTTCTTGTCGTCTGCAAACTTACTAATTAGCCCAGTTACATTTTCCTCCAAATCATTTACGTATACTACAAAAAGCAAAGGTTCCAGCACTGATCCCTGTGGAACTCCACTAGTCACAGCTCTCCATTCAGAAAAGCACCCTTCCACTGCCACCCTCTGTCTTCTATGACCAAGCCAATTCTATATTCATCTTGCCAGCTCACCACAGATCTCGTGCGACTTTACCTTCTGTACCAGTCTGCCATGAGGGGCCTTGTCAAAGGCCTTACTGAAATCCATGTAGATAACATCCACTGCCCTTCCATCGTCGATCATCTTTGTCACTTCCTCGAAAAACTCGATCAAGTTAGTGAGACACGACCTCCCCTTTACAAAACCATGCTGCCTCTCACTAATACATCCATTTACTTCCAAATGGTAGTAAATCCTGTCACGAAGAATCTTCTCCAATAATTTCCCTACCACTGACGTAAGACTCACCGACCTGTAATTTCCTGGATTATCCCTGCTACCCTTCTTAAACGATGGAACAACATTGACCATTCTCCAGTCCCCTGGGACCTCACCCATAGCCAGTGAGGATACAAAGATTTCTGTCAAGGCCCCAGCAATCTCCTCCCTTGCCTCCCTCAGTACTCTGGGGTAGATCCCATCTGGCCCTGGGGACTTATCCACCTTAATATTCTTCAAGACGCCTAACACCTCTTCTTTTTTAATCTCAACATGATCCAGGCAATCTACACACTCTTCCCTAGACAAATCAACCGCTAAGTCCTTCTCTTTGGTGAATACTGATGAGAAGTATTCATTTAGTATCTCTCCCATTTCTTCTGGCTCCACACACAGATTCCCACCTCTGTCCCTGAGTGGGCCTACCCTTTCCCTGGCTACCCTCTTGCTTTTTACAAATGTATAAAAGGCCTTGGGATTTTCCTTAACCCTGGTTGCCAGTGACTTTTCATGACCCCTTTTAGCCCTCCTGACTCCTTGCTTAAGTTTCTTCCTACTTTCTTTATATTCTCCACAGGATTCATCTGTTCCCAGCCTTCTAGACCTTATGAATGCTTCCCTTTTCTTTTTGACTAATCTCACAATATCCTTCGTTATCCAAGGTTCCTGAAACTTGCCATGCTTATCCTTCATCCTAGCAGGAACATGCCGATCCTGAATTCTTTTCAACTGACGTTTGAAAGCCCCCCACATGTCAGTTGTTAATTTGCCCTCAAACATGCGCCTCCAGTCTAGATTCCTTAGTTCCTGCCTAATATTGTTATAATTAGCCTTCCCCCAATTAAGCACCTTAACCCGAGGACTCCTGTTATCCTTATCCACCAGTACCTTGAAACTTACTGAATTATGGTCACTTTTCCCGAAATGCTCCCCTACTGAAACTTCTACCACTTGGCCAGGTTCATTCCCTAATACCAGGTCCAGTATTGCCCCTCCCCTAGTTGGACTATCTACATATTTTCTCAGGAAGCCCTCCTGGATGCACCTTACAAATTCTGCACCATCCAAACTCCTAGCACTAAGTGATTCCCAGTCAATATAGGGAAAGTTAAAATCACCCACCACAACAACCCTATTGCTTTTACATCATTCCAAAATCTGCCTACATAACTGTTCCTCAATCTCCCACCGGTAATTGGGAGGTCTATAGTAAACCCCCAACATTGTGACTGCACCCTTCCTATTCCGGAGCCCCACCCATATTCCCTCGCTGCATGAGCCCACCGAGGTGTCCTCCTGTCATACAGCTGTGATATTCCCCTTAACCAGCAGTGCGACTCCCCCACCTCTTCTACATCCCTCTCTATCCTGCCTGAAACATCTAATTCCTGGAATGTTTATCTGCCAATCCTGTTCATCCTTCAACCAAGTCTCTGTAATAGCAATAACATCATAGTCCCAAGTACTAATCCAAGCTCTAAGCTCATCTGCCTTGCCTGTTATACTTCTCGCATTGAAACAAATGCATTTCAGACCCCCCAGTCCCACTGTGTTCAGTAATTTCTCCCTGCCTGCCCTTCCTCTTAGTCCTACTGGCCATATTCACTGGTTCCCAGTCATTTATTTCACCTGCTGACCTATTGCTCTGGTTCCCATCCCCCTGCCATTCTAGTTTAAACCCTCCCGAGTGACACTAGTAAACCTCGCAGCAAGGATATTGGTGACCCTCCAGTTTAGGTGCAACCCGTCCTTCTTGTACAGGTCATACCTGACCCGGAAGAGATCCCAATGATCCAGATATTGGAAACCCTCCCTCCTACACCGTCAGTTCAGCCACGTGTTCAGCTGCACTATCTTCCTTTTTCTAGCCTCACTGGCACGTGGCACAGGGAGTAATCCTGAGATTACAACCCTAGAGGTCCAGTTTTTTAACTTTCTGCCTAACTCCCTGAAATCCCGCTGCAGGACCTCATCACTCTTCCTGCCTATGTCGTTAGTAGTAATGTGTACCATGACCTCTGGCTGTTCTCCCTTCCCCTTCAGAATGTCCCGTACCCGATCAGAGACATCCTGGACCCTGGTACCAGGGAGGCAACATACCATCCTGGTGTCTCTTTCACGACCACAGAAGCGCCTATCTGAGCTCCTGACTATAGAGTCCCCTTTGACAATTGCTCTTCTGTGCTTTGACCCCCCCCCGCTGAAAAACAGAGCCAGCCGTGGTGCCACTGCTCTGGCTACTGCTGTTGTTTACCCCTGATAGGCTATTCCCCCCAACAGTATCCAAAACGGTATACCTGTTAGAGATGGGGGCAGCCACAGGGGATTTCTGCACTGACTGCCTGCCCCTTCTAGCGGTCACCCATCTTTCTGTCTGTACCTTGGGTGTGACCACGTCTCCAAAACTCCTGTTAATGACGCTTTCCACCACCTGAATGCTCCTAAGTGCACCAATTGCTGCTCCAACCGATCCATGTGGTCTGTGGGGAGCTGCAATTGGGTACACTTCCTGCAGATGTAGTTGTCCAGGACACTTGAAGCATCACAGATTTCCCACATCCCACAGGTGAAGCACTTCACTCCAGCAACTGCCATTTCTAGAACTATTTAATAAATTAATTTAAATCTAATAACTGCTGATTGACTCCTTATTAACTATACGTTCCCTAGGGCTGGATTTCTACTATAAATGCTAAATTCTAAGAACAGTAATCCCCTGATTCTGGTCTGGATACTATCTACTTATTAATTAAGTGATTAATTTATTTGGTATAATTAGTTTAACAATGCTTTAGTTTCAAATTCAGTGTAGATTCTCTACCAGCCAATCAGGTCACAGATTTACCGTGACGCTACTTTTAACTTTTTTTTAAAACCCGAGGACAGCGAATCCCCGAGGTCAGGTTTTTATACTCAGCACCCGGGAGCTCTGCCCCCTGACACTGCTCCCTGGAAATCTCCTCGCGCTCTTTTATCCTGTGTCTCCGTCGCTCTCCTGGCGCTCTTTTATCCTGTGTCTCCGCTCTCCTCGTGCTCTTTTATCCTGTGTCTCCGCTGCTCTCCTCATGCTCTTTTATCCTGTGTCTCCGCTCTACTCACGCTCTTTTATCTTGTGTCTCTGCTCTCCTCACGGTCTTGAATAATTCTGTGTCTGCGCTCTCCTCGTGCTCTTTTATCCTGTGTCTCTGCCGCTCTTATCGCGCTCTTTTATCCTGTGTCTCTGCTCTCCTCACGCTCTTTTATCCTGTGTATCCGCTCTCCTCACGCTCTTTCATCCTATGTCTCCGCTCTCCTCGCGCTCTTTTATCCTTTGTCTCCGCCACTCTCCACACGCTCTTTTATCCTGTGTCTCCGCTCTCCTCATGCTCATTTATCCTGTGTCTCTGCTCACCTCGCACTCTTTTATCCTGTGTCTCTGCTCTCCTCGCGCTCATTTATCCTGTGTCTCCACTCTCCTCACGCTCCTTTAACCTGTGTCTCCGCTCTCCATGTGCTCTTTTATCCTGTGTCTCTGCTCTCCTCACGCTCTTTTATCCTGTGTCTCCGCTCTCCTCACGCTCCTTTATCCTGTGTCTCCGCTCTCCAGGTGCTCTTTTATCCTGTGTCTCCTCTCTCCTCACGCTCTTTTATCCTGTGTCTCCACCGCTCTCCTCGCGCTCTTTCTTCCTGTCTCTCCACCAGTCTATCGCGCTCTTTTATCCTGTGTCTCTGCATTCCTCTCGCTCTTTAATCCTGTTTCTCCACCACTCTCTCGCGCTCTTATATCCTGTGTCTCCGGACTCCTCACCCTCTTTTATCCTGTGTCTCCGCTCTCCTGAAGCTTTTTTACCCTGTGTCTCCGCTGTCCTCGCCCTCTTTTATCCTGTGTCTCCTTCACTCACCTCGTGCTCTTTTGTCCTGTGTCTCCGGCGCTCTCCTCACGCTCTTTTATCCTGTGCGTCTCCACTCTCCTCGTACTCTTTTATCCTGTGTCTTCGCTCTCATCGTGCTTTTTTATCCTGTTTCTCCACTCTCCTCACGCTCTTTAATTCTGTGTCTCCGCTCAACTCGTGCTCTTTTATCCTGTGTCTCAAAACCCTTTGCGCTCTTCTTTCCTGTGTCTGCTCTCTCCTCGCGCACTTTTATCCTGTGTCTCCACTCTCCATGCGCTCTTTTAACTTGTGTCTCCGCTCTCCTCACACTCTTAAATTCTGTGTCTCCCCTCACCTAGTGCTCTTTTATCCTGTGTCTCAACACCCCTTGCGCTCTTCTTTCCTGTGTCTGCTCTCTCCTCGCACACTTTTATCCTGTGTCGACGCTCTCCTTGCACTCTTGTATCCTGTGTCTCCGCTCTCATCGTGCTCTTTTATCCTGTGTCTCCGCTCTCCTTACGCCCTTTTATCTTGTGTCTCCACTCTCCTCGTGCTCTTTTATCCTGTGTCTCCGCTCTCATTGCACTATTTTATCCTGTGTCTCCGCTCTCCTCGCGCTCTTTTACCCTGTCTGTCCACTCTCCTCGTGCTCTATTATCCTGTGTCTCTGCCCTCCTCATGCTCTTTTACCCTGTGTCTATACTGTCCTCGTGCTCTTTTATCCTGTGTCTCTGCTCTGCTCGCGCTCTATTATCCTGTGTCTACGCCGCTCTCCTCGCGCTCATTTATCCTGTGTCTACGCTCTCCTCACACTCTTTTATCCTGTCTCTCTGCACTCCTCACGCTCTTTTATCCTGTGTCTCCACTGTCCTTGTGCTCTTTTACCCTGTGTCTCTGCTCTCATCCTGCTCTTTTATCCTGTGTCACCACCACTCTCTCAGGCTCTTTTATCCTGTGTTCCGCACTCCTCGTGCTCTTTTATCCTGTGTCTCTGCTCTCCTCACGCTCTTTTATTCTGTGTCTTCGCTCTCCTCGTGCTCTTTTATCCTGTGTCTCCGCTCTCCTCGCGCTCTTTCATCCTGTGTCTCCGCTGGTCTCCTCACGCACTTTTATCCTGTGTCTCATTCACTCTCCTTGTGCTCTTTTATCCTGTGTCTCCGCTCTCCTCATGCTCTTTTATCCTGTGTCTCTGTTCTCCTCGTGCTCTTTTATCCTGTGTCTCCACTCTCCTCGCGCTCTTTTAACTTGTGTCTCCGCTCTCCTCACGCTCTTTTATCCTGTGTCTCCTCTCTCCTTGTGCTCTTTTATCCTGTTTCTCTGCTCTCTTCGTGCTCTTTTATCATGTGTCTCTACTCTCCTCATGCTCTTTTATCCTGTGTCTCTACTCTCCTTGTGCTCTTTTATCCTGTGTCTCCGCTCTCCTCGTGCTCTTTTATCCTTTGTCTCCGCCCTCCACATGCTCTTTTACCCTGTGTCACCGCTCTCCTCGCACTCTTTTATCCTGTGTCTCCACCAAGCTCATCGCCCTCTCTTATCCTGTGTCTCCCCTTTCCTCGTGCTCTTTTATCCTGTTTCTCCACCGCTCTCCTCGCGCACTTATATCCTGTGTCTCTGCACTCCTCGCCTTCTTTTATCCTGTGTCTCCGCACTCCTCACCTTCTTTTATCCTGTGTCTCCACTCTCCTCACGCTTTTTTACCCTGTGCCTCCACTGTCCTCGCCCTCTTTTATCCTGTGTCTCCTTCACTCTCCTCATGCTCTTTTGTACTTTGCCTCCGCCGCTCTCCTCACGCTCTTTTATCCTGTGTCTCCGCTCTCCTCGCGCTCTTTTATTCTGTGTCTCCAACGCTCTCCTCGCGCTCTTTTTTCCTGTGTGTCTCCACTCTCCTCGTGCTCTTTTATCTTGTGTCTTCGCTCTCATCGTGCTCTTTTATCCTGTGTCTCCGGTCACCTCATGCTCTTTTACCTTGTGTTTCCGCTGTCCTTGCCCTCTTTTATCCTGTGTCTCCTTCACTCTCCTCGTGCTCTTTTATCCTGTGTCTCCGCCGCTCTCCTCACGTTCTTTTGTCCTGTGTCTCCACTCTCCTCGCGCTCTTTTAGCCAGTGTCTCCGCCGCTCTCCTCGCGCTCTTTTATCCTGTGTGTCTCCGCTCTCCTTGTGCTCTTTTATGCTGTGTCTCCGCACTCCTCTCGCTCTTTTATCCTGTTTCTCCACCACTCACTCGCGCTCTTATATCCTGTGTCTCCGCACTTCTCACCCTCTTTTATCCTGTGTCTCCGCTCTCCTCACGCTTTTTTTACCCTGTGTCTCCGCTGTCCTCGTCCTCTTTTATCCTGTGTCTCCTTCACTCTCCTCGTGCTCTTTTGTCCTGTGTCTCCGGCGCTCTCCTCACTCTCTTTTATCCTGTGTGTCTCCACTCTCCTCGTGCTCTTTTATCCTGTGTCTTCGCTCTCTTCATGCTCTTTTATCCTGTGTCTCCTCTCTACTCGCCCTCTTTTATCCTGTGTCTCCTTCATTCTCCTCGTGCTTTTTATCCTGTGACTCCACCGCTCTCCTCAAGTTCTTTTATCCTGTGTCTCCGCTCTCTGCGCGCTCTTTCAGCCTGTGTCTCCGCTGTTCTCCTCGCGCTCTTTTATCCTGTGTGTCTCCACTCTCCTCGTGCTCTTTTATCCTGTGTCTCCTTCACTCTCCTCGGGCTCTTTTATCCTGTGTCTCCGCCGCTCTCCTCACGTTCTTTTATGCTGTGTCTCTGCTCTCCTCACGCTCTTTTAGCCTGTGTCTCCGCCGCTCTCCTTGCGCTCTTTTATCCTGTTTGTCTCCACTCTCCTTGTGCTCTTTTATCCTGTGTCTCCGCTCTCCTTGCGCCCTTTTGTCTTGTGTCTCCGCTCTCCTCTTGCTCTTTTATCCTGTGTCTCCACTCTCCTCGAGCTCTTTTATCCTGTGTCTCTGCTCTCTTTGCGCTCATTTATCCAGGGTCTCCGCTCTCCTAGTGCTCTTTTATCTTGTGTCACTACCACTCTCCTCGTACTCTCTTATCCTGTGTCTCCGCTCTCCTCAAGCTCTTTTACCCTTTGACTCCTCTCTCCTCACGCTCTTTTATCCTGTGTATCTGCTCTCCTAGTGCTCTTTGATCCTGTGTCTCCGCTCTCCTCACGCTCTTTTATCCTGTGACTCCGCTCTCTTCATGCACTTTTATCTTGTGTCTCTGCTCTCCTCACGGTCTTTAATTCTGTGTCTGTGCTCTCCCCATGCTCTTTTATCCTGTGTCTCCACCGCTCTTATCGCGCTCTTTTATACTGTGTCTCCACTCTCCACGCGCTCTTTTAACTTGTGTCTCCGCTCTCCTCATGCTCTTTTATCCTGTGTCTCTGTTCTCCTCGTGCTCTTTTATCCTGTGTCTCCACTCTCCTCGCGCTCTTTTAACTTGTGTCTCCGCTCTCCTCACGCTCTTTTATCCTGTGTCTCCTCTCTCCTTGTGCTCTTTTATCCTGTGTCTCCACTCTCCTCGTGCTCTTTTATCCTTTGTCTCCGCCCTCCTCATGCTCTTTTACCCTGTGTCACCGCTCTCCTCGCACTCTTTTATCCTGTGTCTCCACCAAGCTCATCGCCCTCTTTTATCCTGTGTCTCCCCTTTCCTCGCGCTCTTTTATCCTGTGTCTCCACTCTCCTCACGCTTTTTTACCCTGTGCCTCCGCTGTCCTCGCCCTCTTTTATCCTGTGTCTCCTTCACTCTCCTCATGCTCTTTTGTCCTGTGTCTCCGCCGCTCTCCACACGCTCTTTTATCCTGTGTCTCCGCTCTCCTCGCGCTCTTTTATTCTGTGTCTCCAACGCTCTCCTCGTGCTCTTTTTTCCTGTGTGTCTCCACTCTCCTCGTGCTCTTTTATCCTGTGTCTTCGCTCTCATCGTGCTCTTTTATCCTGTGTCTCCGCTCTCCTCACGCTCTTTTACCTTGTGTTTCCGCTGTCCTTGCCCTCTTTTATTCTGTGTCTCCAACGTTCTCCTCGCGCTCTTTTTTCCTGTGTGTCTCCACTCCCCTCGTGCTCTTTTATCCTGTGTCTTCGCTCTCATCGTGCTCTTTTATCCTGTGTCTCCGCTCTCCTCGCGCCCTTTTATCCTGTATCTCTGCTCTCCTCGCACACTTTTATCATGCGTCTCCACTCTCCTCGTGCTCTTTTACCCTGTGTCTCTGCTCTCTTCGCACTCTTTTATCCGGTGTCTCCGATCTCCTTGTGCTCTTTTATCTTCTGTCTCTACGGCTCTCCTCGTGCTCTATTACCCTGTGTCTATGCTTTCCTCACGCTCTTTTATATCTGTCTCCGCTCTCCTCGTGCTCTTTTATCCTGTGTTTCCGCTCTCCTCACGCTCTTTTATCCTGTGTCTCTGCACTCCTCGTGCTCTTTTCTCCTGTGTCTCTGATCTCCTTGCGCTCTTTTATCCCGTGTCTCCACTCTACCGTGCTCTTTTATCCTGTGTCTGCGCTCTCCTCATGCTCTTTTCTCCTGTGTCACCGCTCTCCTCGCGCTCTTTTATCCTGTGTCTCTGCTGCTCTCCTCACGCTTTTATGCTGTGTTTCTTCTCTCCTCGTGCTCTTTTATGCTGTGCCTCCGCTTTCCTCGTGCTCTTTTATCCTGTGTCTGCTTTCTCCTCATGCTCCTTTCTCCTGTGTCTCCGCTCTCCTCGCGCTCTTTTATCCTGTGTCTCCGCTCACCTCGCGATCTTTTATCCTGTGTCTCCGCTGCTCTCCTCGTGCTCTTTTATACTGTGTCTGCACTCTCCTCACACTCTTTTTTCCTGTGTCTCTGCGCTCCTCACGCTCTTTTATCCTGTGTCTTCACTCTCCTCATGCTCTTTTATCCTGTGTCTCCGCTCTCCTCGCGCTCTTTCATCCTGTGTCTCCGCTGGTCTCCTCACGCACTTTTATCCTGTGTCTCATTCACTCTCCTTGTGCTCTTATCCTGTGTCTCTGCTCTCCTCATGCTCTTTTATCCTGTGTCTCCACTCTCCATGTGCTCTTTTACCCTGTGTCTCTGCTCTCCTCCTGTTCTTTTATCCTGTGTCTCCACCACTCTCTCGCGCTCTTTTATCCTGTGTCTCCGCACTCCTCGCCCTCTTTTATCATGTGTCTCTACTCTCCTCATGCTCTTTTAACCTGTGTCTCTACTCTCCTTGTGCTCTTTTATCCTGTGTCTCCGCTCTCCTCGCGCTCTTTTATCCTTTGTCTCCGCCCTCCTCATGCTCTTTTACCCTGTGTCACCGCTCTCCTCGCATTCTATTATCCTGTGTCTCCACCAAGCTCATGGCCCTCTTTTATCCTGTGTCTCCCCTTTCCTCCTGCTCTTTTATCCTGTTTCTCCACTGCTCGCCTCGCGCGCTTATATCCTGTGTCTCTGCACTCCTCGCGCTCTTTTATCCTGTGTCTCCGCACTCCTCGCCTTCATTTATCCTGTGTCTCCGCTCTCCCTACGCTTTTTTACCCTGTGTCTCCGCTGTCCTCGCCCTCTTTTATCCTGTGTCTCCTTCACTCTCCTCGTGCTCTTTTGTCCTGTGTCTCCGCCGCTCTCCTCACGCTCTATTATCCTGTGTCTCCGCTCTCCTCGCGCTCTTTTATCCTGTGTCTCCGACGCTCTCCTCGCGCTCTTATTTCCTGTGTGTCTCCACTCTCCTCGTGCTCTTTTATCCTGTGTCTTCGCTCTCATCGTGCTCTTTTATCTTGTGTCTCCGCTCTCCTCACGCTCTTTTACCTTGTGTTTCCGCTGTCCTCGACCTCTTTTATCCTGTGTCTCCACTCTCCTCGTGCTCTTTTAGCCTGTGTCTCCGCCGCTCTCCTCGCGCTCTTTTATCCTGTGTGTCTCCACTCTCCTCGTGCTCTTTTATGCTGTGTCTCCGCACTCCTCACGCTCTTTTATCCTGTTTCTCCACCAATCTCTCGCGCTCTTATATCCTGTGTCTCCGCAGTCCTCACCCTCTTTTATCCTGTGTCTCCGCTCTCCTCACGCTTTTTTACCTTGTGTCTCCGCTGTCCTCATCCTCTTTTATCCTGTGTCTCCTTCACTCTCCTCGTGCTCTTTTGTCCTGTGTCTCCGGCGCTCTCCTCACTCTCTTTTATCCTGTGTGTCTCCACTCTCCTCGTGCTCTTTTATCCTGTGTCTTCGCTCTCTTCATGCTCTTTTATCCTGTGTCTCCTCTCTACTCGCCCTCTTTTATCCTGTGTCTCCTTCATTCCCCTCGTGCTTTTTATCCTGTGACTCCACCGCTCTCCTCAAGTTCTTTTATCCTGTGTCTCCGCTCTCCTCGCGCTCTTTCAGCCTGTGTCTCTGCCGCTCTCCTCGCACTCTTTTATCCTGTGTCTCCCCTCTACTCGCGTTCTTTTATCCAGTTTCTCCGCCGCTCTCCACGCGCTCTTTTACCCTGTGTCTCCACTCTCCTCGTGCTCTTTTATCCTGTGTCTCCTTCACTCTCCTCGGGCTCTTTTATCCTGTGTCTCCACCGCTCTCCTCACGTTGTTTTATGCTGTGTCTCCGCTGTCCTCGTGCTCTTTTAACATGTGTATCCACCAAGCTCCTCGTACTCTTTTATCCTGTGTCTCCCCTTTCCTCGCGCTCTTTTATCCTGTTTCTCCACCGCTCTCCTCGCGCTCTTTTATCCTGTGTCTCCGCACTCCTCTCCCTCTTTTATCCTGTGTCTCTGCTCTCCTCACGCTCTTTTATCCTGTGTCTCCACCGCTCTCCTCGCGCACTTTTTTCCTGTCTCTCCACCACTCACCTCGTGCTCTTTTATCCTGTTTCTCCGCTCTCTTCGTGTTCTTTTATCCTGTGTCTCTACTCTCCTCGTGCTCTTTTATCCTGTGTCTCCTTCAGTCTCCTCGTGCTCTTTTATCCTGTGTCCCCGCTCTCCTCGCGCTCTTTTATCCTGTGTATCCACCAAGCTCCTCGCACCCTTTTATCCTGTGTCTCCCCTTTCCTCGCGCTCTTTTATCCTGTTTCTCCACCTCTCTCCACGTGCTCTTTTATCCTGTGTCTCTGCACTCCTCGTGCTCTTTTATCCTGTGTCTCCGCACTCCTTGCCCTCTTTTATCCTGTGTCTCCGCTCTCCTCATGCTCTTTTATCCTGTGTCTCCACCGCTCTCATCGCGCTCTTTCTTCCTGTCTCTCCACTACTCTATCGCGCTCTTATATCCTGTGTCTCCGCTCTCCTCACGCTTTTTTACACTGTGTCTCCCCTCTCCTCGCGTTCTTTTATCCTGTTTCTCCGCTCTCACCGCGCTCTTTTATCCTGTGTCTCTGCTTTCCTCATGCTCTTTTATACTGTGTCTCTGCACTCCTCACGCTCTTTTATCCGTTGTCTCCACTCTCCTTGTGCTCTTTTACCCTGTGTCTCCGCTCACCTCACGATCTTTTATCCTGTGTCTCCGCTGCTCTCCTCGTGCTCTTTTATCCTTTATCTCCGCTCTCCAAGTGCTCATTTATCCTGTGTCTCCGCTCTCCTCACGCTCTTTTATTCTGTGTCTCTACTCTTTTCGTGCCCTTTTATCATATGTCTCAGCTCTCCTCGTGCTCTTTTATACTGTGTCTCCCCTCTCCTCACACTCTTTTCTCCTGTGTCTCTGCCACTCTCTCGTGCTCTTATATCCTGTGTCTCTGCACACCTCACCCTCTTTTATCCTGTGTCTCCGCTCTCCTCACGCTTTTTTACCCTGTGTCTCCCCTCTCCTCGCGTTCTTTTATCCTGTTTCTCCACCGCTCTCCACGCGCTATTTTACACTGTGTCTCCACTCTCCTCGTGCTCTTTTATCCTGTGTCTCCGCTCTCACAGCGCTCTATTATCCTGTGTCTCCGTTTTCCTCATGCTCTTTTATCCTTTGTCTCTGCACTCCTCACGCTCTTTTATCTAGTGTCTCCACTCTCCTTGTGCTCTTTTACCCTGAGTCTCCGCTCACCTCGCGATCTTTTATCCTGTGTCTCCACTCTCCTCGTGCTCTTTTATACTGTGTCTGCAATCTCCTCACACTCTTTTCTCCTGTGTCTCTGCTCTCCTCGTGCTCTTTTATCCTGTGTCTCCACTGTCCTTGTGCTCTTTTACCCTGTGTCTCTGCTCTCCTCCTGCTCTTTTATCCTGTGTCACCACCACTCTCTCAGGCTCTTTTATCCTGTGTTCCGCACTCCTCGTGCTCTTTTATCCTGTGTCTCTGCTCTCCTCACGCTCTTTTATCCTGTGTCTTCGCTCTCCTCGTGCTCTTTTATCCTGTGTCTCCGCTCTCCTCGCACTCTTTCATCCTGTGTCTCCGCTGGTCTCCTCACGCACTTTTATCCTGTGTCTCATTCACTCTCCTTGTGCTCTTTTATCCTGTGTCTCTGCTCTTCTCATACTCTTTTATCCTGTGACTTCACCGCTCTCATCGTGCTCTTTCTTCCTGTCTCTTCACTACTCTATCGCGCTCTTTTTTCCTGTGTCTCCGCACTCCTCTCGCTCTTTAATCCTGTGTCTCCACCACTCTCTCGCGCTCTTATATCCTGTGTCTCCGCACACCTCACCCTTTTTTATCCTGTGTCTCCACTCTCCTCACGCTTTTTTACCCTGTGTCTCCCCTCTCCTCGCGTTCTTTTATCCTGTTTCTCCACCGCTCTCCACGCGCTATTTTACACTGTGTCTCCACTCTCCTCGTGCTCTTTTATCCTGTGTATCCGCTCTCACCGCGCTCTATTATCCTGTGTCTCCGCTTTCCTCATGCTCTTTTATCCTGTGTCTCTGCACTCCTCACGCTCTTTTATCCATTGTCTCCACTCTCCTTGTGCTCTTTTACCCTGTGTCTCCGCTCACCTCGCGATCTTTTATCCTGTGTCTCCGCTGCTCTCCTCGTGCTCTTTTATCCTTTATCTCTGTTCTCCAAGTGCTCATTTATCCTGTGTCTCCGCTCTCCTCACGCTCATTTATTCTGTGTCTCCGCTCTCCTTGTGCTCTTTTATACTGTGTCTGCACTCTCCTCACACTCTTTTATCCTTTGCCTCCGCCCTCCTCATGCTCTTTTACCCTGTGTCACCACTCTCCTCGCATTCTTTTATCCTGTGTCTCCACCAAGCTCATCGCCCTCTTTTATCCTGTGTCTCCCCTTTCCTCGTGCTCTTTTATCCTGTTTCTCCACCGCTCTCCACGCGCTCTTATCTCCTGTGTCTCTGCACTCCTCGCGATCTTTATCCTGTGTCTCCGCACTCCTTACCTTCTTTTATCCTGTGTCTCCAGCCTCCTCACGCTCTTTTACCTTGTGTTTCCGCTGTCCTCGCCCTCTTTTATCCTGTGTCTCCTTCACTCTCCTCGTGCTCTTTTATCCTTTGTCTCCGCCGCTCTCCTCACGTTCTTTTGTCCTGTGTCTCCACTCTCCTCGCGCTCTTTTAGCCTGTGTCTCCGCCGCTCTCCTCGCGCTCTTTTATCCTGTGTGTCTCCAGTCTCCTCGTGCTCTTTTATGCTGTGCCTCCGCACTCCTCTCGCTCTTTTATCCTGTTTCTCCACCACTCTCTCGCACTCTTATATCCTGTGTCTCCGCACTCCTCACCCTCTTTTATCCTGTGTCTCCGCTCTCCTCACGCTTTTTTACCCTGTGTCTCCGCTGTCCTCGCCCTCTTTTATCCTGTGTCTCCTTCACTCTCCTCGTGCTCTTTTGTCCTGTGTCTCCGGCGCTCTCCTCACGCTCTTTTATCCTGTGTGTCTCCACTCTCCTCGTGCTGTTTTATTCTGTTTCTTCGCTCTCTTCATGCTCTTTTATCCTGTGCCTCCACCGCTCTCCTCAAGTTCTTTTATCCTGTGTCTCCGCTCTCCTCGCGCTCTTTCAGCCTGTGTCTCTGCCGCTCTCCTCGCACTCGTTTATCCTTTGTGTCTCCACTCTCCTCGTGCTCTTTTATCCTGTGTCTTCGCTCTCATCGCGCTCTTTTATCCTGTGTCTCCCCTCTCCTCGCGTTCTTTTATCCAGTTTCTCCGCCGCTCTCCACGCACTCTTTTACCCTGTGTCTCCACTCTCCTCGTGCTCTTTTATCCTGTGTCTCCTTCACTCTCCTCGTGCTCTTTTATCCTGTGTCTCCGCCGCTCTCCTCACGTTCTTTTATGCCGTGTCTCCGCTCTCCTCGCGCTCCTATATCCTGTTTGTCTCCACTCTCCTCGTGCTCTTTTATCCTGTGTCTTCGCTCTCATCGCGCTCTTTTATCCTGTGTCTCCCCTCTCCTCGCGTTCTTTTATCCTGTTTCTCCGCCGCTCTCCACGCGCTGTTTTACCCTGTGTCTCCACTCTCCTCGTGCTCTTTTATCCTGTGTCTCCACTCTCCTTGTGCTCTTTTACCCCGTGTCTCTGCTCTCCGCCTCTTCTTTTATCCTGTGTCTCCACCACTCTCTCGCGCTCTTTTAGCCTGTGTCTCTGCACTCCTCGCCCTCTTTTATCCTGTGTCTCTGCTCTCCTCATGCTCTTTTATCCTGTGTGTCTCCGCTCTCCACGTGCTCTTTTAACTTGTGCATCCGCACTCCTCAGGCTCTATTATCCTGTGTCTCCACTCTCCTTGTGCTCTTTTATCCTGTGTCTCCGCTCTCCTCGTGCTCTTTTAACATGTGTATCCACCACTCTCCTCTTCCTCTTTTATCCTGTTTCTCCGCTGTCTTCGTGCTCTTTAATCCTGTGTTTCTACTCTCCTCATGCTCTTTTATCCTGTGTCTCCTTCAGTCTCCTCGTGCTTTTTATCCTGTGACTCCACCGCTCTCCTCAAGTTCTTTTATCCTGTGTCTCCGCTCTCCTCGCGCTCTTTCAGCCTGTGTCTCTGCCGCTCTCCTCGCACTCTTTTATCCTGTGTCTCCCCTCTACTCGCGTTCTTTTATCCAGTTTCTCCGCCGCTCTCCACGCGCTCTTTTACCCTGTGTCTCCACTCTCCTCGTGCTCTTTTATCCTGTGTCTCCTTCACTCTCCTCGGGCTCTTTTATCCTGTGTCTCCACCGCTCTCCTCACGTTGTTTTATGCTGTGTCTCCGCTGTCCTCGTGCTCTTTTAACATGTGTATCCACCAAGCTCCTCGTACTCTTTTATCCTGTGTCTCCCCTTTCCTCGCGCTCTTTTATCCTGTTTCTCCACCGCTCTCCTCGCGCTCTTTTATCCTGTGTCTCCGCACTCCTCTCCCTCTTTTATCCTGTGTCTCTGCTCTCCTCACGCTCTTTTATCCTGTGTCTCCACCGCTCTCCTCGCGCACTTTTTTCCTGTCTCTCCACCACTCACCTCGTGCTCTTTTATCCTGTTTCTCCGCTCTCTTCGTGTTCTTTTATCCTGTGTCTCTACTCTCCTCGTGCTCTTTTATCCTGTGTCTCCTTCAGTCTCCTCGTGCTCTTTTATCCTGTGTCCCCGCTCTCCTCGCGCTCTTTTATCCTGTGTATCCACCAAGCTCCTCGCACCCTTTTATCCTGTGTCTCCCCTTTCCTCGCGCTCTTTTATCCTGTTTCTCCACCTCTCTCCACGTGCTCTTTTATCCTGTGTCTCTGCACTCCTCGTGCTCTTTTATCCTGTGTCTCCGCACTCCTCGCCCTCTTTTATCCTGTGTCTCCGCTCTCCTCATGCTCTTTTATCCTGTGTCTCCACCGCTCTCATCGCGCTCTTTCTTCCTGTCTCTCCACTACTCTATCGCGCTCTTATATCCTGTGTCTCCGCTCTCCTCACGCTTTTTTACACTGTGTCTCCCCTCTCCTCGCGTTCTTTTATCCTGTTTCTCCGCTCTCACCGCGCTCTTTTATCCTGTGTCTCCGCTTTCCTCATGCTCTTTTATACTGTGTCTCTGCACTCCTCACGCTCTTTTATCCGTTGTCTCCACTCTCCTTGTGCTCTTTTACCCTGTGTCTCCGCTCACCTCGCGATCTTTTATCCTGTGTCTCCGCTGCTCTCCTCGTGCTCTTTTATCCTTTATCTCCGCTCTCCAAGTGCTCATTTATCCTGTGTCTCCGCTCTCCTCACGCTCTTTTATTCTGTGTCTCTACTCTTTTCGTGCCCTTTTATCATATGTCTCAGCTCTCCTCGTGCTCTTTTATACTGTGTCTCCCCTCTCCTCACACTCTTTTCTCCTGTGTCTCTGCCACTCTCTCGTGCTCTTATATCCTGTGTCTCCGCACACCTCACCCTCTTTTATCCTGTGTCTCCGCTCTCCTCACGCTTTTTTACCCTGTGTCTCCCCTCTCCTCGCGTTCTTTTATCCTGTTTCTCCACCGCTCTCCACGCGCTATTTTACACTGTGTCTCCACTCTCCTCGTGCTCTTTTATCCTGTGTCTCCGCTCTCACGGCGCTCTATTATCCTGTGTCTCCGCTTTCCTCATGCTCTTTTATCCTTTGTCTCTGCACTCCTCACGCTCTTTTATCTAGTGTCTCCACTCTCCTTTTGCTCTTTTACCCTGAGTCTCCGCTCACCTCGCGATCTTTTATCCTGTGTCTCCACTCTCCTCGTGCTCTTTTATACTGTGTCTCCGCTGGTCTCCTCACGCACTTTTATCCTGTGTCTCATTCACTCTCCTTGTGCTCTTTTATCCTGTGTCTCTGCTCTTCTCATACTCTTTTATCCTGTGACTCCACCGCGCTCATCGTGCTCTTTCTTCCTGTCTCTTCACTACTCTATCGCGCTCTTTTTTCCTGAGTATCCGCACTCCTCTCGCTCTTTAATCCTGTGTCTCCACCACTCTCTCGCGCTCTTATATCCTGTGTCTCCGCACTCCTCACCCTCTTTTATCCTGTGTCTCCGCTCTCCTCACGCTTTTTTACCCTGTGGCTCCGCTGTCCTCGCCCTCTTTTATCCTGTGTCTCCTTAACTCTCCTCGTGCTCTTTTGTCCTGTGTCTCCGGCGCTCTCCTCACGCTCTTTTATCCTGTGTGTCTCCACTCTCCTCGTGCTGTTTTATTCTGTTTCTTCGCACTCTTCATGCTCTTTTATCCTGTGTCTCCTCTCTACTCGCCCTCTTTTATCCTGTGTCTCCTTCATTCCCCTCGTGCTTTTTATCCTGTGACTCCACCGCTCTCCTCAAGTTCTTTTATCCTGTGTCTCCGCTCTCCTCGCGCTCTTTCAGCCTGTGTCTCTGCCGCTCTCCTCGCGCTCTTTTATCCTTTGTGTCTCCACTCTCCTCGTGCTCTTTTATCCTGTGCCTTCGCTCTCATCGCGCTCTTTTATCCTGTGTCTCCCCTCTCCTCGCGTTCTTTTATCCAGTTTCTCCGCCGCTCTCCACGCACTCTTTTACCCTGTGTCTCCACTCTCCTCGTGCTCTTTTATCCTGTGTCTCCTTCACTCTCCTCGTGCTCTTTTATCCTGTGTCTCCGCCGCTCTCCTCACGTTCTTTTATGCTGTGTCTCCGCTCTCCTCGCGCTCCTTATTCCTGTTTGTCTCCACTCTCCTCGTGCTCTTTTATCCTGTGTCTTCGCTCTCATCGCGCTCTTTTATCCTGTGTCTCCCCTCTCCTCGCGTTCTTTTATCCTGTTTCTCTGCCGCTCTCCACGTGCTGTTTTACCCTGTGTCTCCACTCTCCTCGTGCTCTTTTATCCTGTGTCTCCACTCTCCTCATGCTCTTTTATCCTGTGTGTCTCCGCTCTCCACGTGCTCTTTTAACCTGTGCATCCGCACTCCTCAGGTTCTATTATCCTGTGTCTCCACTCTCCTTGTGCTCTTTTATCCTGTGTCTCCGCTCTCCTCGTGCTCTTTTAACATGTGTATCCACCACTCTCCTCTTCCTCTTTTATCCTGTTTCTCCGCTGTCTTCGTGCTCTTTAATCCTGTGTTTCTACTCTCCTCATGCTCTTTTATCCTGTGTCTCCTTCAGTCTCCTCGTGCTCTTTTATCCTGTGTCTCTGCTTTCCTTGCGCTCTTTTATCCTGTGTATCCACCAAGCTCCTTGCACTTTTTTATCCTGTGTCTCCCCTTTCCTCGCGCTCTTTTATCCTGTTTCTCCACCGCTCTCCTCGCACTCTTTTATCCTGTGTCTCTGCACTCCTCGTGCTCTTTTATCCTGTATCTCCGCACTCCTTGCCCTCTTTTATCCTGTGTCTCTGCTCTCCTCATGCTCTTTTATCCTGTGTCTCCACCGCTCTCATCGCGCTCTTTTTTCCTGTCTCTCCACTACTCTATCACGCTCTTTTTTCCTGTGTCTCCACACTCCTATCGCTCTTTAATCCTGTGTCTCCACCACTCTCTCGCGCTCTTATATCCTGTGTATCCGCACTCCTCACCCTCTTTTATCCTGTGTCTCTGCTCTCCTCACGCTTTTTTACCCTGTGTCTCCCCTCTCCTCACGTTCTTTTATCCTGTTTCTCCACCGCTCTCCACGCGCTATTTTACACTGTGTCTCCACTCTCCTCGTGCTCTTTTATCCTGTGTCTCCGCTCTCTCCGCGCTCTTTTATCCTGTGTCTCCGCTTTCCTCATGCTCTTTTATCCTGTGTCTCTGCACTCCTCACGCTCTTTTATCCGCTGTCTCCACTCTCCTTGAGCTCTTTTACCCTGTGTCTCTGCTCTCCTCCTGTTCTTTTATCCTGTGTTTCCTCCACTCTCTCGTGCTCTTTTATCCTGTGTCTCCACACTGCTCGCCCTCTTTTATCCTGTGTCTCTGCTCTCCTCATGCTTTGTGTCTCAGCTCTCCATTTGCTCTTTTATCCTGTGCCTCATTCACTCTCCTCACGCTCTTTTACCCTGTGTCTCCCCTGTCCTCTCCCTCTTTTATCCTGTGTCTCCTTCACTGTCCTCATGGTCTTTTATCCTGTGTCTCCGCTACTCTCCTCATGCTCTTTTATCCTGTGTGTTTCCACTCTCCTCGCGCTCGTTTATCCTGTGTCTCCGCTCTCCTCGTGCTCTTTTATACTGTGTCTGCATTCTCCTTGCACTCTTTTCTCCTGTGTCTCTGCTCTCCTTGCGCTCTTTTATCCTGTGTCTCCGCTGCTCTCCTCACGCACTTTTATCCTGTGTCTCCACTCTCCTTGCGCTCTTTTATGCTGTGTTTCCTCTCTCCTCGTGCTCTTTTATGCTGTGCCTCCGCTTTCCTCATGCTCCTTTCTCCTGTGTCTCCGCTCTCCTCGCGCTCTTTTATCCTGTGTCTCCGCTCACCTCGCGATCTTTTATCCTGTGTCTCCGCTGCTCTCCTCGTGCTCTTTTATCCTTTATCTCCGCTCTCCAAGTGCTCATTTATCCTGTGTCTCCGCTCTCCTCACGCTCTTTTATTCTGTGTCTCTACTCTTTTCGTGCCCTTTTATCATAAGTCTCAGCTCTCCTCGCACTTTTTATCTTGCGTCTCCCCTCTCCTCGCGCTCTTTTATCCTGTGTCTCTGCTCTCCTCGTGCTCTTTTATACTGTGTCTGCACTCTCCTCACACTCTTTTCTCCTTTGTCTCTGCTCTCCTCACGCTCTTTTATCCTGTGTCTTCGCTCTCCTCATGCTCTTTTATCCTGTGTCTCCGCTCTCCTCGCGCTCTTTCATCCTGTGTCTCCGCTGGTCTCCTCACACACTTTTATCCTGTGTCTCATTCACTCTCCTTGTGCTCTTTTATCCTGTGTCTCCGCTCTCCTCATGCTCTTTTATCCTGTGTCTCTGTTCTCCTCATGCTATTTTATCCTGTGTCTCTACTCTCCTTGTGCTCTTTTATCCTGTGTCTCCGCTCTCCTCGTGCTCTTTTATCCTTTGTCTCCGCCCTCCACATGCTCTTTTACCCTGGGTCACCGCTCTCCTCGCACTCTTTTATCCTGTGTCTCCACTCTCCTCTTGCTCTTTTATCCTGTGTCTCTGCACTCTTTGCACTCATTTTTCTGGGGTCTCCGCTCTCCTAGTGCTCTTTTATCATGTGTCACTACCACTCTCCTCGTACTCTCTTATCCTGTGTCTCCGCTCTCCTCACGCTCTTTTAACCTTTGACTCCTCTCTCCTCACGCTCTTTTATCCTGTGTATCTGCTCTCCTCGTGCTCTTTGATCCTGTGTCTCCGCTCTCCTCACGCTCTTTTATCCTGTGTCTTCGCTCTCATCGTGCTCTTTTATCCTGTTTCTCCGCTCTCCTCATGCTCTTTAATTCTGTGTCTCCGCTCACCTCATGCTCTTTTATCCTGTGTCTCAAAAGCCTTTGCGCTCTTCTTTCCTGTGTCTGCTCACTCCTCGCGCACTTTTATCCTGTGTCTACGCTCTCCTCGCAGTCTTTTATCCTGTGTCTCCACTCTCCTTGCGCCCTTTTATCTTGTGTCTCCACTCTCCTCTTGCTCTTTTATCCTGTGTCTCCGCTCTCCGCGAGCTCTTTTATCTTGTGTCTCCACTCTCCTCCTGCTCTAATATCCTGTGTCTCTGCTCCCCTCGCGCTATTATATCCTGTGTCTCAGCTCTCCTCGTGCTCTTTGATCCTGTGTCTCCACTGTCCTCGTGCTCTTTTATCCTGTGTCTCCGCTCTCCTTGCGCTCTTTTATCCTGTGTCTCCGCTCTTCTCGCGATCCTTTATCCTGTGTCTCCTCGCGCTCATTTATCCTGTGTCTCCAATCTCCTCGTGCTCTTTTATCCTGTGTGTCGGCTCTCTTTGCACTCTTTTATCCGGTGTCTCCGCTCTCCTTGTGCTCTTTTATCTTCTGTCTCTACGGTTCTCCTCGTGCTCTCTTATCCGGTGTCTCCGCTCTCCTCGCGCTCTTTTATCCTCTGTCTCCGCTCTCCTCGCGCTCTTTTATCCTGTGTTTCTGCTCTCCTCACGCTCTTTTATCCTGTGTCACCGTGCTCCTCGCTCTCTTTTATCCTGTGTTTCCGCTGCTCTCCTCACGCACTTTTATCCTGTGTCTCCGCTCACCTCGCGCTCTTTTATGCTGTGTTTCCTCTCTCCTCGCGCTCTTTTATGCTGTGCCTCCGCTTTCCTCATGCTCTTTTATCCTGTGTCTGTGCTCTCCTCACGCTCCTTTCTCCTGTGTCTCCGCTCTCCTCACGCTCTTTTATCCTGTGTCTCCGCTCACCTCGCGATCTTTCATCCTGTGTCTCCGCTGCTCTCCTCGTGCTCTTTTATCCTTTATCTCCGCTCTCCAAGTGCTCATTTATCCTGTGTCTCCACTCTCCTCACGTTCTTTTATTCTGTGTCTCTGCTCTTTTCGTGCCCTTTTATCATATATCTCCCCTCTCCTCGCACTTTTTATCCTGTGTCTCCCCTCTCCTCGCGCTCTTTTATCCTGTGTCTCCGCTCTCCTCGTGCTCTTTTATACTGTGTCTGCATTCTCCTTGCACTCTTTTCTCCTGTGTCTCTGCTCTCCTCGCGCTCTTTTATCCTGTGTCTTCGCTCTCCTTGAGCTCTTTTATCCTGTGTCTCCGCTGCTCTCCTCACGCACTTTTATCCTGTGTCTCCACTCTCCTTGCGCTCTTTTATGCTGTGTTTCCTCTCTCCTCGTGCTCTTTTATGCTGTGCCTCCGCTTTCCTCATGCTCCTTTCTCCTGTGTCTCCGCTCTCCTCGCGCTCTTTTATCCTGTGTCTCCGCTCACCTCGCGATCTTTTATCCTGTGTCTCCGCTGCTCTCCTCGTGCTCTTTTATCCTTTATCTCCGCTCTCCAAGTGCTCATTTATCCTGTGTCTCCGCTCTCCTCACGCTCTTTTATTCTGTGTCTCTACTCTTTTCGTGCCCTTTTATCATAAGTCTCAGCTCTCCTCGCACTTTTTATCTTGCGTCTCCCCTCTCCTCGCGCTCTTTTATCCTGTGTCTCCGCTCTCCTCGTGCTCTTTTATACTGTGTCTGCACTCTCCTCACACTCTTTTCTCCTTTGTCTCTGCTCTCCTCACGCTCTTTTATCCTGTGTCTTCGCTGGTCTCCTCACACACTTTTATCCTGTGTCTCATTCACTCTCCTTGTGCTCTTTTATCCTGTGTCTCCGCTCTCCTCATGCTCTTTTATCCTGTGTCTCTGTTCTCCTCGTGCTCTTTTATCCTGTGTTTCCACTCTCCTCGTGCTCTTTTAACTTGTGTCTCCGCTCTCCTCACGCTCTTTTATCCTGTGTCTCCTCTCTCCTTGTGCTCTTTTATCCTGTTTCTCTGCTCTCTTCATGCTCTTTTATCCTGTGTCTCTACTCTCCTCATGCTATTTTATCCTGTGTCTCTACTCTCCTTGTGCTCTTTTATCCTGTGTCTCCGCTCTCCTCGTGCTCTTTTATCCTTTGTCTCCGCCCTCCACATGCTCTTTTACCCTGGGTCACCGCTCTCCTCGCACTCTTTTATCCTGTGTCTCCACCAAGCTCATCGCCCTCTTTTATCCTGTGTCTCCCCTTTCCTCGTGCTCTTTTATCCTGTTTCTCCACCACTCTCCTCGCGCTCTTATATCCTGTGTCTCTGCACTCCTCACACTGTTTTATCCTGTGTCTCCGCACTCCTCGCCTTCTTTTATCCTGTGTCTCCACTCTCCTCACGCTTTTTTACCCTGTGTCTCCGCTGTCCTCGCCCTCTTTTATCCTGTGTCTCCTTCACTATCCTCGTGATCTTTTGTCCTGTGTCTCCGACGCTCTCCTCACGCTCTTTTTTCCTGTGTGTTTCCACTCTCCTCATGCTCTTTTATCCTGTGTCTTCACTCTCCTCGAGCTATTTTATCCTGTGTCTCAGCTCTCCTCGTGCTCTTTCATCCTTTGTCTCCGCTGGTCTCCTCAAGCACTTTTATCCTGTGTCTCCTTCACTCTCCTTGTGCTCTTTTATCCTGTGTCTCCGCTCTCCCCATGCTCTTTTATCCTGTGTCTCTGTTCTCCTCGTGCTCTTTTATCCTGTGTCTCCACTCTTCTCGCACTCTTTTAACTTGTGTCTCCGCACTCCTCATGCTCTTTAATTCTGTGTCTCTGCTCTCCTCATGCTCTTTTATCCTGTGTCTCTGTTCTCCTCGTGCTCTTTTATCCTGTGTCTCCACTCTCCTCGCGCTCTTTTAACTTGTGTCTCCGCTCTCCTCATGCTCCTTAATTCTGTGTCTCCGCTCTCCTCACGCTCTTTTATCCTGTGTCTCCGCCGCTCTCCTCGTGCTCTTTTATCGTGTGTCTCAACACCCCTTGCGCTCTTCTCTCCTGTGTCTGCTCTCTCCTCGTGCACTTTTATCCCGTGTCTACACTCTCCTCACACTCTTTTATCCTGTGTCTCCGCTCTCAGCGCAATCTTTTATCCTGTGTCTCCGCTCTCCTTGCGCCCTTTTGTCTTGTGTCTCCGCTCTCCTCTTGCTCTTTTATCCTGTGTCTCCACTCTCCTCGAGCTCTTTTATCCTGTGTCTCTGCTCTCTTTGCACTCATTTTTCCGGGGTCTCCGCTCTCCTAGTGCTCTTTTATCATGTGTCACTACCACTCTCCTCATACTCTCTTATCCTGTGTCTCGGCTCTCCTCACGCTCTTTTAACCTTTGACTCCTCTCTCCTCACGCTCTTTTATCCTCTGTATCTGCTCTCCTCGTGCTCTTTGATCCTGTGTCTCCGCTCTCCTCACGCTCTTTTATCCTGTGACTCCGCTCTCCTCATGCTCTTTTATCTTGTGTCTCTGCCCTCCTCACGGTCTTTAATTCTGTGTCTGTGCTCTCCCCATGCTCTTTTATCCTGTGTCTCCACCGCTCTTATCGCGCTCTTTTATACTGGGTCTCTGCTCTCCTCACGCTCTTTTATCCTGTGTCTCCATTCTCCTCGTGCTCTTTTATCCTGTGTCTCCACTTTCCACGCGCTCTTTTAACTTGTGTCTCCGCTCTCCTCACACTCTTAAATTCTGTGTCTCCCCTCACCTCGTGCTCTTTTATCCTGTGTCTCTGCTCTCCTCACGCTCTTTTATCCTGTGACTCCGCTCTCCTCATGCTCTTTTATCTTGTGTCTCTGCTCTCCTCACGGTCTTTAACTCTGTGTCTGTGCTCTCCCCATGCTCTTTTATCCTGTGTCTCCACCGCTCTTATCGCGCTCTTTTATACTGTGTCTACGCTCTCCTCACGCTCTTTTATCCTGTGTCTCCATTCTCCTCGTGCTCTTTTATTCTGTGTCGCCACTCTCCACGCGCTCTTTTAACTTGTGTCTCCGCTCTCCTCACCTCGTGCTCTTTTATCCTGTGTCTCAACACCCCTTGCGCTCTTCTTTCCTGTGTCTGCTCTCTCATCACGCACTTTTGTCCTGTGTCGAAGCTCTCGTCGAACTCTTTTATCCTGTGACTCTGCTCTCATCGTGCTCTTTTATCCTGTGTCTCCGCTCTCCTTACGCCCTTTTATATTGTGTCTCCACTCTCCTCGTGCTCTTTTATCCTGTATCTCCGCTCTCCTCGAGCTCTTTTATCTTGTGTCTCCACTCTCCTCGTGCTCTATTATCCTGTGTCTCCGCTCCCCTCGCGCTATAATATCCTGTGTCTCAGCTCTCCTCATGCTCTTTTATCCTGTGTCTCCTCTGTCCTCGTGCTCTTTTATCCTGTGTCGCCACTCTCCTCGCGCACTTTTATCCTGTGTCTCCGCTCTTCTTGTGATCCTTTATCCTGTGTCTCCTCGCGCTCATTTATTCTGTGTCTCCGCTCTCCTTGTGCTCTTTTATCCTGTGTCTCTTTCAGTCTCCTCGTGCTCTTTTATCCTGTGTCTCTGCACTCCTCGCGCTCTTATCCTGTGTCTCCGCACTCCTTGCCCTCTTTTATCCTGTGTCTCCGCTCTCCTCATGCTCTTTTATCTTGTGTCTCCACCGCTCTCATCGCGCTCTTTTTTCCTGTCTCTCCACTACTCTATCGCGCTCATTTTCCTGTGTCTCCACACTTCTCACCCTCTTTTATCCTGTGTCTCCGCTCTCCTTACGCTTTTTTACTCTGTGTCTCCGCTGTCCTCACCCTCTTTTATCCTGTGTCTCCTTCACTCTCCTCGTGCTCTTTTGTCCTGTGTCTCCGCCGCTCTCCTCATGCTCTTTTATCCTGTGTCTCCGACGCTCTCCTCGCGCTCTTTTATCCTGTGTGTCTCCAATCTCCTCGTGCTCTTTTATCCTGTGTCTCCTTCACTCTCCTCGTGCGCTTTTATCCTGAGTCTCCGCAGCTCTCCTCATGATTTTTTTGTCCTGTGTCTCCCCTCTCCTCGCGCTCTTTTAGCCTTTGTCTCTGCCGCTCTCCTCGCACTTTTTTATCCTGTGTGTCTCCACTCTCCTCGTGCTCTTTTATCCTGTGTCTTCACTTCATCACGCTCTTTTATCCTGTGTCTCCCCTCTCCTCACGCTCTTTTATCCTGTTTCTCCACCGCTCTCCACGCACTATTTTACAATCTGTCTCCACTCTCCTCGTGCTCTTTTATCCTGTGTCTCTGCTCTCACCGCGCTCTTTTATCCTGTGTCTCCACTTTCCTCAGGCTCTTTTACCCTGTGTCTCTGCTCTCCTCCTGTTCTTTTATCCTATGTCTCCACCACTCTCTCGCGCTCTTTTATCCTCTGTCTCCGCACTCCTCACCCTCTTTTATCCTGAGACTCTGCTCTCCTCATGCTCTTTTATCCTGTGTGTCTCAGGTCTCCGCGTGCTCTTTTATCCTGTGCCTCCTTCACTCTCCTCAGGCTCTTTTACCCTGTGTCTCCCCTGTCCTCGCCCTCTTTTATCCTGTGTCTCCTTCACTGTCCTCATGCTCTTTTATCCTGTGTCTCTGCCGCTCTTCTCATGCTCTTTTATCCTGTGTGTTTCCACTCTCCTCGTGCTCTGTTATCCTGTGTCTCCGCTCTCATCGCGCTCTTTTATCCTCTGTCTCCTCTCTCCTCGCGTTCTTTTATCCTGTTTTTCCGCCGCTCTCCACGCGCTCTTTTACCCTGTGTCTATGCTCTCCTCGTGCTCTTTTATCCTGTGTCTCCGCTCTCCTCGCGCTCTTTTATCCTGTGTCTCTGCCGCTCTCGTCGCGCTCTTTTATCCTGTGTGTCTCCACTCTCCTCGTGCTCTTTTATCCTGTGTCTTCGTTCTCATCGCGCTCTTTTATCCTGTGTCTCCCCTCTCCTCGCGTTCTTTTATCCTGTTTCTCCACTGCTCTCCACGCGCTCTTTTACCCTGTGTCTCCTCTGACTCATGCTCTTTTATCCTTTGTCTCCACTCTCATCGCGCTCTTTTATCCTGTGTCTCTGCTCTCTGCGCGTTCTTTTATCCTGTGTCTATGCGCTCCTCATGCTCTTTTATCATGTGTCTCCACTCTCCTTGTGCTCTTTTACCTTGTGTCTCTGCTCTCCTCCTGTTCTTTTATCCTGTTTCTCCGCCGCTCTCGTCACGCTCTTTTATCCTGTGTGTCTCCACTCTCCTCGTGCTCTTTTATCCTGTGTCTCCACTCTCCTTGCCCTCTTTTATCCTGTGTCTCCGCTCTCACCGCGCTCTTTTATCCTGTGTCTCCACTTTCCTCAGGCTCTTTTACCCTGTGTCTCTGCTCTCCTCCTGTTCTTTTATCCTATGTCTCCACCACTCTCTCGCGCTCTTTTATCCTCTGTCTCCGCACTCCTCACCCTCTTTTATCCTGTGTCTCTGCTCTCCTCATGCTCTTTTATCCTGTGTGTCTCAGGTCTCCGCGTGCTCTTTTATCCTGTGCCTCCTTCACTCTCCTCAGGCTCTTTTACCCTGTGTCTCCCCTGTCCTCGCCCTCTTTTATCCTGTGTCTCCTTCACTGTCCTCATGCTCTTTTATCCTGTGTCTCTGCCGCTCTCCTCATGCTCTTTTATCCTGTGTGTCTCCACTCTCCTCGTGCTCTGTTATCCTGTGTCTCCGGTCTCATCGCGCTCTTTTATCCTCTGTCTCCTCTCTCCTCGCGTTCTTTTATCCTGTTTTTCCGCCGCTCTCCACGCGCTCTTTTACCCTGTGTCTATGCTCTCCTCGTGCTCTTTTATCCTGTGTCTCCGCTCTCCTCGCGCTCTTTTATCCTGTGTGTCTCCACTCTCCTCGTGCTCTTTTATCCTGTGTTTTCGTTCTCATCGCGCTCTTTTATCCTGTGTCTCCCCTCTCCTCGCGTTCTTTTATCCTGTTTCTCCACTGCTCTCCACGCGCTCTTTTACCCTGTGTCTCCTCTTACTCATGCTCTTTTATCCTTTGTCTCCACTCTCATCGCGTTCTTTTATCCTGTGTCTCTGCTCTCCGCGCGTTCTTTTATCCTGTGTCTCTGCTCTCCTCCTGTTCTTTTATCCTGTTTCTCCGCCGCTCTCGTCACGCTCTTTTATCCTGTGTGTCTCCACTCTCCTCGTGCTCTTTTATCCTGTGTCTCCACTCTCCTTGCCCTCTTTTATCCTGTGTCTCCACTGCTCCAGTCGCGCTCTTTTATCCTGTGTGTCTCTACTCTCCTTGTGCTCTTTTATCCTGTGTCTCCCCTCTCCTCGCGTTCTTTTATTCTGTTTCTCCGCCGCTCTCCACGCGCTCTTTTACCCTGTGTCTCGACTCTCCTCATGCTCTTTTATCCTTTGTCTCCGCTCTCATCGCGCTCTTTTATCCTGTGTCTATGCGCTCCTCATGCTCTTTTATCCTGTGTCTCCACTCTCCTTGTGCTCTTTTACCCTGTGTCTCTGCTCTCCTCCTGTTCTTTTATCCTGTGTCTCCACCACTCTCTCACGCTCTTTTATCCTGTGTCTCCGCACTCCTCGCCCTCTTTTATCCTGTGTCTCCGCTCTCTTCGCGTTCTTTTATCCTGTTTCTCTGCCGCTCTCCATGCGCTCTTTTACCCTGTGTCTCCACTCTCCTCGTGCTCTTTTATCTTGTGTCTCCGCTCTCATCACGCTCTTCTATTGTTTGTCTCCGCTCTCCTCATGCTCTTTGATCCTATCTCTCCACCGCTCTCCTCGCACTCTTTTTTCCTGTCTCTCCACCACTCTCCTCGCGCTCTTTTATCCTTTGTTTCTCCACTCTCCTCGTGCTCTTTTATGCTGTGTCTCTACTCGCCTCGTGCTCTTTTATCCTGTGTCTCCTTCACTCTCCTCGTGCTCTTTTATCCTGTGTCTTCCCTTTCTTCGCGCTCTTTTATACTGTTTCTCCACCGCACTCCTCGCCCTCTTTTATCCTGTGTCTCCGCTCTCCTCTCGCTCTTTTATCCTTTGTCTGCACCACTCTCCTAGCGCTCTTTTATCCTTTGTGTCTCTGCTCTCCTCGTGTTCTTTTATCCCGCTTCTCTGCTCTCTTCGTGCTCTTTTATCCTGTGTCTCTACTCTCCTCATGCTCTTTTATCCTGTGTCTCCTTCACTCTCCTCCTGCTCTTTTATCCTGTGTATACACCAAGCTCCTCGCACTCTCTTATGGTGTGTCTCCCCTTTCCTCGCGCTCTTTTATCCTGCTTCTCCACCGCTCTCCTCGCGCTCTTTTATCCTGTGTCTCCACTCTCCTCGTGCTCTTTTATCCTGTGTGTTCGCTCTCATCATGCTCTTTTATCCTGTGTCTCCGTTCTCCTCACGCTCTTTTACCCTGTGTCTCCGCTGTCAACGCCCTGTTTTATCCTGTGTCTCCTTCACTCTCCTCGTGCTCTTTTATCCTGTCTCTCCACCGCTCTCCTCGCACTCTTTTTTCCTGTCTCTCCACCACTCTCCTCGCGCTCTTTTATCCTTTGTTTCTCCACTCTCCTCGTGCTCTTTTATGCTGTGTCTCTACTCTCCTCGTGCTCTTTTATCCTGTGTCTCCTTCACTCTCCTCGTGCTCTTTTATCCTGTGTCTTCCCTTTCTTCACGCTCTTTTATACTGTTTCTCCACCGCACTCCTCGCCCTCTTTTATCCTGTGTCTCCGCTCTCTTTGCGTTCTTTTATCCTGTTTCTCTGCCGCTCTCCACGCGCTCTTTTACCCTGTGTCTCCACTCTCCTCGTGCTCTTTTATCTTGTGTCTCCGCTGTCATCGCGCTCTTTTATTGTTTGTCTCCGCTCTCCTCATGCTCTTTTATCCTATCTCTCCACCATTCTCCTCGCGCTCTTTTATCCTTTGTTTCTCCACTCTCCTCGTGCTCTTTTACGCTGTGTCTCTACTCTTCTCGTGCTCTTTTATCCTGTGTCTCCTTCACTCTCCTCGTGCTCTTTTATCCTGTGTCTTCCCTTTCTTCACGTTCTTTTATATTGTTTCTCCACCGCACACCTCGCCATCTTTTATCCTGTGTCTCCGCTCTCCTCTCGTTCTTTTATCCTTTGTCTGCACCACTCTCCTAGCGCTCTTTTATCCTTTGTGTCTCTGCTCTCCTCGTGTTCTTTTATCCTGTTTCTCCGCTCTCTTCGTGCTCTTTTATCCTGTGTCTCTACTCTCCTCGTGCTCTTTTATCCTGTGTCTCCTTCACTCTCCTCCTGCTCTTTTATCCTGTGTCTCCGCTCTCCTCGCGCTCTTTTATCCTGTGTATACACCAAGCTCCTCGCACTCTCTTATGGTGTGTCTCCCCTTTCCTCGCGCTCTTTTATCCTGCTTCTCCACCGCTCACCTCGCGCTCTTTTATCCTGTGTCTCCACTCTCCTCATGCTCTTTCATCCTGTGTGTTCGCTCTCATCATGCTCTTTTATCCTGTGTCTCCATTCTCCTCACGCTCTTTTACCCTGTGTCTCTGCTGTCAACGCCCTGTTTTATCCTGTGTCTCCTTCACTCTCCTCGTGCTCTTTTATCCTGTGTGTCTCCACTCTCCTCGTGCTCATTTATCCTGTGTCCCCGCCGCCCTCCTCACGTTCTTTTGTCCTGTCTCCGCTCTGTTCGCGCTCTGTTAGCCTGTGTCTCCGCCACTCTCCTCGCGCTCTTTTATCCTGTGTGTCTCCACTCTCCTCGTGCTCTTTTATCCTGTGTCTTCGCTCTCATCGCGCTCTTTTATCCTGTGTCAACCCCTCCTCGCGTTCTTTTATCCTGTTTCTCCACCGCTCTCCACGCGCTATTTTACACTGTGTCTCCACTCTCCTCATGCTCTTTTATCCTGTATCTCCGCTCTCACCGCGCTCTTTTATCCTGTCCTTCCGCTTTCCTCATGCTCTTTTATCCTCTGTCTCTGCACTCCTCACGATCTTTTATCTGGTGTCTCCACTCTCCTTGTGCGCTTTTAACCTGTGTCTCTGCTCTCCTCCTGTTCTTTTATCCTGTGTCTCCACCACTCTCTTGTGCTCTTTTACCCTGTGTCTCCGCACTCCTCGCCCTCTTTTATCCTGTGTCTCTGCTCTCCTCATGCTCTTTTATCCTGTGTGTCTCAGGTCTCCGCGCGCTCTTTTATCCTGTCTCTCCACCACTCTCCTTGTTCTCTTTTATCCTTTGTGTCTCCACTCTCCTCGTGCTCTTTTATCCTGTGTCTCTACTCTCCTCGTACTCTTTTATCCTGTGTCTCCTTCACAATCCTCGTGCTCTTTTATCCTGTGTCTCCCCTTTGCTCGTGGTCTTTTATACTGTTTCTCCACCGCACTCCTCGCCCTCTTTTATCCTGTGTCTCCGCTCTCCTCTCGCTCTTTTATCCTGTGTCTCCACCACTCTCCTCGTGCTCTTTTATCCTGTTTCTCCGTTCTCTTCGTGCTCTTTTATCCTGTGTCTCTACTCTCCTCGTGCTCTTTTATCCTGTGTCTCTTTCAGTCTCCTCGTGCTCTTTTATCCTGTGTCTCCGCTCTCCTCGCGCTCTTTTATCCTGTGTCTCCGCCCTCCTCGCCCTCTTTTATCCTGTGTCTCTGCTCTCCTCATGCTCTTTTATCCTGTGTGTCTCAGGTCTCCGCGCGCTCTTTTATCCTGTCTCTCCACCACTCTCCTTGTTCTCATTTATCCTTTGTGTCTCCACTCTCCTCGTGCTCTTTTATCCTGTGTCTCTACTCTCCTCGTACTCTTTTATCCTGTGTCTCCTTCACAATCCTCGTGCTCTTTTATCCTGTGTCTCCCCTTTGCTCGTGGTCTTTTATACTGTTTCTCCACCGCACTCCTCGCCCTCTTTTATCCTGTGTCTCCGCTCTCCTCTCGCTCTTTTATCCTGTGTCTCCACCACTCTCCTCGTGCTCTTTTATCCTGTTTCTCCGTTCTCTTCGTGCTCTTTTATCCTGTGTCTCTACTTTCCTCGTGCTCTTTTATCCTGTGCCTCTTTCAGTCTCCTCGTGCTCTTTTATCCTGTGTCTCCGCTCTCCTCGTGCTCTTTTATCCTGTGTCTCTGCACTCCTCGCGCTCTTTTATCCTGTGTCTCCGCACTCCTCGCCCTCTTTTATCCTGTGTCTCCACCGCTCTCATCGCGCTCTTTTTTCCTATCTCTCCACTACTCTATCGCGCTCATTTTTCCTGTGTCTCCACACTCCTCACCCTCTTTTATCCTGTGTGTCTCCACTCGCATCGTGCTCTTTTATCCTGTGTCTCCAATCTCCTCACGCTCTTTTACCCTGAGTCTCCGCTGTCCTCGCCCTCTTTTATCCTGTGTCTCCTTCACTCTCCTCGTGCACTTTTATCCTGAGTCTCCGCAGCTCTCCACATGATTTTTTTGTCCTGTGTCTCCCCTCTCCTCGCGCTCTTTTAGCCTTTGTCTCTGCCGCTCTCCTCGCGCTTTTTTATCCTGTGTGTCTCCACTCTCCTCGTGCTCTTTTATCCTGTTTCTCTGCCCTCCTCAGGCTCTTTTATCCTGTGTCTATGCTCTCCTCGTGCTCTTTTATCCTGTGTCTCCGCTCTCCTCACCCTCTTTTATCCTGTGTCTCCACTGCTATCCTCGCGCTCTTTTTTCCTGTCTCTCCACCACTCTCCTCGCGCTCTTTTATCCTTTGTGTCTCCGCTCTCCTCATGCTCTTTTATCCTGTTTCTCCGCTCTCTTCATGCTCTTTTATCCTGTGTCTCTACTCTCCTCATGCTCTTTTATCCCGTGTCTCCTTCAGTCTCCTCGTGCTCTTTTATCCTGTGTCCCCGCACTTCTCGCCCTTTTATCCTGCGTCTCCGCACTACTCACGCTCTTTTATCCTGTGTCTCCACCGCTCTCCTCGCGCTCTTTCTTCCTGTCTCTCCACCACTCTATCATCCTCTTTTATCCTGTGTCTCTGCTCTCCTCATGCTCTTTTATCATGTTTGTCTCAGCTCTCCGCGCGCTCTTTTATCCTGTGCCTCCTTCACTCTCCTCACGCTCTTTTACCCTGTGTATCCCCTGTCCTCGCCCTCTTTTATCCTGTGTCTCCTTCACTGTCCTCATGCTCTTTTATCCTGTGTCTCCGCCGCTCTCCTCACGCTCTTTTATCCTGTGTGTCAGCACTTCTCGCCCTCTTTTATCTGTGTCTCCGCTCTCTTCGCGTTCTTTAATCCTGTTTCTCCGCCGCTCTCCACGCGCTCTTTTACCCTGTGTCTCCACTCTCCTCGTGCTCTTTTACCTTGTGTCTCCGCTGTCATCGCGCTCTTTTATCGTGTGTCTCCACTCTCCTCACGCTCTTTTATCCTGTGTCTCCATCACACTCCTCGCGCTCTTTTTTCCTGTCTCTCCACCACTCTCCTCGCGCTCTTTTATCCTTTGTATCTCCACTCTCCTCGTGCTCTTTTATCCTGTGTCTCTACTCTCCTCATGCTCTTTTATCCTGTGTCTCCTTCACTCTCCTCGTGCTATTTTATACTGTGTCTCCCCTTTCCTCGTGCTCTTTTATACTCTTTCTCCACCGAACACCTCGCCCTCTTTTATCCTGTGTCTCCGCTCTCCTCTCGCTCTTTTATCCTATGTCTCCACCACTCTCCTCGCGCTCTTTTATCCTTTGTGTCTCCGACCTCCTCGTGCTCTTTTATCCTGTTTCTCCACTCTCATGGTGCTCTTTTATCCTGTGTCTCTACTCTCCTCATGCTCTTTTATCCTGTGTCTCCTTCAGTCTCCTCGTGCTCTTTTATCCTGTGTCTCCGCTCTCCTCACGCTCTTTTATCCTGCGTATACACCAAGCTCCTCGCACTCTTTTATCCTGTGTCTCTACTCTCCTCGTGCTCTTTTATCCTGTTTCTCCACCGCTCTGCTCGCGCTCTTTTATCCTGTGCCTCCTTCACTCTCCTCACGCTCTTTTACCCTGTGTCTCCCCTGTCCTCGCCCTCTTTTATCCTGTGTCTCCACCGCTCTCCTCGCGCTCTTTTTTCCTGTCTCTCCACCACTCTCCTAGAGCTCTTTTATCTTTTGTGCCTCCGCTCTCCTCGTGCTCTTTTATTCTGTGTCTCCTTCACTCTCCTCGTGCTCTTTTATCCTGTGTCTCCACTCTCATCGCGCCATTTTATCCTGTGTCTCGACTCTCCTCACGCCCTTTTATTCTGTTTCTCCACCGCTCTCCACACATTCTTTTAACCTGTTTCTCCACTCTCCTCACGTTCTTTAATCCTTTGTCTCCGCACTACTTGTGCTCTTTTATCCTGTGTCTCCGCACTCCTCAGGCTCTTTTATCCTGTGTATCCATGAAGCTCCTCGCACTCTTTTATCCTGTGTCTCCCCTTTCCTCCCGCTCTTTCTTCCTGTCTCTCCACCAATCTATTGCGCTCTATTATCCTGTGTCTCCGCACTCCTCTCGCTCTTTTATCCTGTTTCTCCACCACTCTCTCGCGCTCTTATATCCTGTGTCTCCGCACTCCTCACCCTCTTTTATCCTGTGTCTCCAATCTCCTCATGCTTTTTTACCCTGTGTCTCCGCTGTCCTCGCCCTCTTTTATCCTGTGTCTCCTTCACTCTCCTCGTGCTCTTTTATCCTGTGTCTCCCCTCTCCTCGCGTTCTTTAATCCTGTTTCTCCGCCGCTCTCCACGCGCTCTTTTACCCTGTGTCTCCAATCTCCTCATGCTCTTTTACCCTTTTTCTCCACTATCATCGCGCTCTTTTATCCTGTGTCTCCGCTCACCGCGCGCTCTTTTATCCTGTCTCTATGCGCTCCTCATGCTCTTTTATCCTGTGTCTCCACTCTCCTTGTGCTCTTTTACCCTGTGTCTCTGCTCTCCTCCTGTTCTTTTATCCTGTGTCTCCACCACTCTCTCGCGCTCTTTTATCCTGTGTCTCCGCACTCCTCGCCCTCTTTTATCCTGTGTCTCCGCTCTCTTCGCGTTCTTTTATCCTGTTTCTCCGCCGCTCTCCACGCGCTCTTTTACCCTGTGTCTCCACTCTCCTCGTGCTCTTTTACCTTGTGTCTCCGCTCTCATCGCGCTCTTTTATCCTGTTTCTCCGCCCTCCTCAGGCTCTTTTACCCTGTGTCTATGCTCTCCTCGTGCTCCTTTATCCTGTGTCTTCGCTCTCATCGCGCCCTTTTATCCTGTGTCTCGACTCTCCTCACGCCCTTTTATTCTGTTTCTCCACCGCTCTCCACACGTTCTTTTAGTCTGTTTCTCCACTCTCCTCACGTTCTTTAATCCTTTGTCTCCGCACTACTTGTGCTCTTTTATCCTGTGTCTCCGCACTCCTCAGGCTCTTTTATACTGTGTCTCCGCTCTCCTTGTGCTCTTTTATCCTGTGTCTCCGCTCTCCTCACGCTCTTTTATCCTCTGTCACCGCCCTCCTCATGCTCTTTTACCCTGTGTCTGCGCTCTCCTCGCATTCTTTTATCCTGTGTATCCACGAAGCTCCTCGCACTCTTTTATCCTGTGTCTCCCCTTTCCTCCCGCTCTTTCTTCCTGTCTCTCCACCACTCTATAGCGCTCTATTATCCTGTGTCTCCGCACTCCTCTCGCTCTTTTATCCTGTTTCTCCACCGCTCTCCTCGCGCTCTTTTATCCTGTGCCTCCTTCACTCTTCTCACGCTCTTTTACCCTGTGTCTCCCCTGTCCTCGCCCTCTTTTATCCTGTGTCTCCGCTCTCTTCGCGTTCTTTTATCCTGTTTCTCCGCCGCTCTCCACGCGCTCTTTTACCCTGTGTCTCCACTCTCCTCGTGCTCTTTTACCTTGTGTCTCCGCTCTCATCACGCTCTTTTATCGTGTGTCTCCGCTCTCCTCACGCTCTTTTATCCTGTGTCTCCACCTTTCTCCTCGCGCTCTTTTTTCCTGTCTCTCCACCACTCTCCTCGCGCTCTTTTATCCTTTGTGTCTCCACTCTCCTCGTCCTCTTTTATCCTGTGTCTCTACTCTCCTCGCGCTCTTTTATCCTGTGTTTCTCCATTCTCCTCATGCTCTTTCATCCTGTGTCTTCGCTCTCATTGCTCTCTTTTATCCTGTGTCTCCCCTCTCCTCGCGTTCTTTAATCCTGTTTCTCCGCCGCTCTCCACGCGCTCTTTTACCCTGTGTCTCCACTCTCCTCGTGCTCTTTTACCTTGTGTCTCCGCTCTCATCGCGCTCTTTTATCCTGTGTCTCCGCTCTCCTCGCGTTCTATTATCCTGTTTTTCCGCCGCTCTCCACGCGCTCTTTTACCCTGTGTCTCCACTCTCCTCGTGCTCTTTTATCCTGTTTCTCCGCCCTCCTCAGGCTCTTTTACCCTGTGTCTATGCTCTCCTCGTGCTCTTTTATCCTGTGTCTCCGCTCTCCTCGCGCTCTTTTATCCTGTGTCTCCGCCGCTCTCGTCGCGCTCTTTTATCCTGTGTTTCTCCATTCTCCTCATGCTCTTTCATCCTGTGTCTTCGCTGTCATTGCTCTCTTTTATCCTGTGTCTCCCCTCTCCTCGCGTTCTTTAATCCTGTTTCTCCGCCGCTCTCCACGCGCTCTTTTACCCTTTGTCTCGACTCTCCTCATGCTCTTTTATCCTTTGTCTCCACTCTCATCGCGCTCTTTTAACCTGTGTCTCCGCTCACCTCGCACTCTTTTATCCTGTATCTATGCGCTCCTCATGCTCTTTTATCCTGTGTGTCTCCACACTCCTCCTGTTCTTTTATCCTGTGTCTCCACCACTCTCTCGCACTCTTTTATCCTGTGTCTCCACACTCCTCGCCCTCTTTTATCCTGTGTCTCCTTCACTCTCCTCGTGCTATTTTATCCTGTGTCTCCCCTTTCCTCGTGCTCTTTTATATTGTTTCTCCACCGCACTCCTCGCCCTCTTTTATCCTGTGTCTCCGCTCTCCTCGCGCTCTTTTATCCTATGTCTCCACCACTCTCCTCGCGCTCTTTTATCCTTTGTGTCTCCGCTCTCCTCGTGCTCTTTTATCCTGTTTCTCCGCTCTCTTCGTGCTCTTTTATCCTGTGTCTCTACTCTCCTCATTCTCTTTTATCCTGTGTCTCCTTCAGTCTCCTCGTGCTCTTTTATCCTGTGTCTCCGCTCTCCTCGCGCTCTTTTATCCTGCGTATACACCAAGCTCCTCGCACTCTTTTATCCTGTGTCTCCCCTTTCCTCGCGCTCTTTTATCCTGTTTCTCCACCGCTCTCCTCGCGCTCTTTTATCCTGTGCCTCCTTCACTCTTCTCACGCTCTTTTACCCTGTGTCTCCCCTGTCCTCGCCCTCTTCTATCCTGTGTCTCCACCGCTCTCCTCGCACTCTTTTTTCCTGTCTCTCCACCACTCTCCTCGAGCTATTTTATCCTGTGTCTCCGCTCTCATCGCGCTCTTTTATCCTGTGTCTCCACTCTCCTCCCACCCTTTTATTCTGTTTCTCCACTGCTCTCCACACGTTCTTTTAGCCTGTTTCTCCACACTCCTCACGTTCTTTAATCCTTTGTCTCCGCACTACTTGTGCTCTTTTATCCTGTGTTTCCACTCTCCTCAGGCTCCTTTATCCTGTGCCTCCGCTCTCACTTGTGCTCTTTTATCCTGTGTCTCCGCTCTCCTCACGCTCTTTTATCCTTTGTCACCACCCTCCTCATGCTCTTTTACCCTGTGTCTCCGCTCTCCTCGCACTCTTTTATCCTGTGTATCCACCAAGCTCCTCGCACTCTTTTATCCCGTGTCTCCCCTTTCCTCGCGCTATTTCTTCCGGTCTCTCCACCACTCTATCGCACTCTATTATCCTGTGTCTCCGCGCTCCTCTCGCTCTTTTATCCTGTTTCTCTACCACTCTCTCGTGCTCTTTTATCCTGTCTCCGCACTCCTCGCCCTCTTTTATCCTGTGTGGCCAATGTCCTCACGGTTTTTTACCCTGTGTCTCCGCTGTCTTCGCTCTCTTTTATCCTGTGTATCCTTCACTCTCCTTGTGCTCTTTTGTCCTGCATCTCCGGCGCTCTCCTCACGCTCTTATATCCTGTGTGTCTCCACTCTCCTCGTGCTCCTTTATCCTGTGTCTTCGCTCTCATCGCACCCTTTTATCCTGTGTCTCGACTCTCCTCACGCCCTTTTATTCTGTTTCTCCACCGCTCTCCACACGTTCTTTTAGTCTGTTTCTCCACTCTCCTCACGTTCTTTAATCCTTTGTCTCCGCACTACTTGTGCTCTTTTATCCTGTGTCTCCGCACTCCTCAGGCTCTTTTATACTGTGTCTCCACTCTCCTTGTGCTCTTTTATCCTGTGTCTCCGCTCTCCTCACGCTCTTTTATCCTCTGTCACCGCCCTCCTCATGCTCTTTTACCCTGTGTCTGCGCTCTGCTCGCATTCTTTTATCCTGTGTATCCACGAAGCTCCTCGCACTCTTTTATCCTGTGTCTCGCCTTTCCTCACGCTCGTTCTTCCTGTCTCTCCACCACTCTATTGCTCTCTATTATCCTGTGTCTCCGCACTCCTCTCGCTCTTTTATCCTGTTTCTCCACCACTCTCTCGCGCTCATATATCCTGTGTCTCCGCACTCCTCACCCTCTTTTATCCTGTGTCTCCAATCTCCTCACGCTTTTTTACCCTGTGTCTCCGCTGTCCTCGCCCTCTTTTATCCTGTGTCTCCTTCACTCTCCTTGTGCTCTTTTGTCCTGCGTCTCCGGCGCACTCCTCACGCTCTTTTATCCTGTGTGTCTCCACACTCCCCGTGCTCTTTTATCCTGTTTCTCCGCCCTCCTCAGGCTCTTTTACCCTGTGTCAATGCTCTCCTCGTGCTCTTTTATCCTGTGTCTCCACTCTCCTCACGCTCTTTTATCCTGTGTCTCCGCCGCTCTCCTCGCGCTCTTTTATCCTGTGTTTCTCCATTCTCCTCATGCTCTTTCATCCTGTGTCTTCGCTCTGATTGCTCTCTTTTATCCTTTGTCTCCCCTCTCCTCGCGTTCTTCAATCCTGTTTCTCCGCCGCTCTCCACGCGCTCTTTTACCCTGTGTCTCGACTCTCCTCATGCTCTTTTATCCTTTGTCTCCAGTCTCATCGCGCTCTTTTAACCTGTGTCTCCGCTCACCTCGCACTCTTTTATCCTGTATCTATGCGCTCCTCATGCTCTTTTATCCTGTGTGTCTCCACACTCCTCCTGTTCTTTTATCCTGTGTCTCCACCACTCTCTCGCACTCTTTTATCCTGTGTCTCCACACTCCTCGCCCTCTTTTATCCTGTGTCTCCGCTCTCTTCGCGTTCTTTTATCCTGTCTCTCCGCCGCTCTCCACGTGCTCTTTTACCCTGTGTCTCCACTCTCCTCGTGCTCTTTTACCTTGTGTCTCCGCTCTCATCGCGCTCTTTTATCGTGTGTCTCCGCTCTCCTCACGCTTTTATCCTGTGTCTCCACCTTTCTCCTCGCGCTCTTTTTTCCTGTCTCTCCACCACTCTCCTCGCGCTCTTTTATCCTTTGTGTCTCCACTCTCCTCGTCCTCTTTTATCCTGTGTCTCTACTCTCCTCGTGCTCTTTTATCCTGTGTCTCCTTCACTATCCTCGTGCTATTTTATCCTGTGTCTCCCCTTTCCTCGTACTCTTTTATACTGTTTCTCCACCGCACTCCTCGCCCTCTTTTATCCTGTGTCTCCGCACTCCTCGCGCTCTTTTAGCCTATGTCTCCACCACTCTCCTCGCGCTCTTTTATCCTTTGTGTCTCCGCTCTCCTCGTGCTCTTTTATCCTGTTTCTCCGCTCTCTTCGTGCTCTTTTATCCTGTGTCTCTACTCTCCTCATTCTCTTTTATCCTGTGTCTCCTTCAGTCTCCTCGTGCTCTTTTATCCTGTGACTCCGCTCTCCTCGCGCTCTTTTATCCTGCGTATACACCAAGCTCCTCGCACTCTTTTATCCTGTGTCTCCCCTTTCCTCGCACTCTTTTATCCTGTTTCTCCACCGCTCTCCTCGCGCTCTTTTATCCCTTGCCTCCTTCACTCTTCTCACGCTCTTTTACCCTGTGTCTCCCCTGTCCTCGCCCTCTTTTATCCTGTGTCTCCACCGCTCTCCTCGCGCTCTTTTTTCCTGTCTCTCCACCACTCTCCTCGTGCTCTTTTATCCTTTGTGTCTCCGCTCTCCTCGTGCTCTTTTATCCTGTGTCTCCTTCACTCTCCTCGTGCTCTTTTATCCTGTGTCTCCGCTCTCATCGTGCTCTTTTATCCTGTGTCTCCACTCTCCTCACGCCCTTTTATTCTGTTTCTCCACCGCTCTCCACACGTTCTTTTAGCCTGTTTCTCCATACTCCTCACGTTCTTTAATCCTTTGTCTCCGCACTACTTGTGCTCTTTTATCCTGTGTCTCCACTCTCCTCAGGCTCCTTTATCCTGTGTCTCCGCTCTCCTCGCCCTCTTTTATCCTGTGTCTCCGCTCTCCTCGCGCTCTTTTATCCTATGTCTCCACCAATCTCCTCGCGCTCTTTTATCCTTTGTGTCTCCGCTCTCCTCGTGCTCTTTTATCCTGTGTCTCCTTCACTCTCCTCGTGCTCTTTTATCCTGTGTCTCCGCTCTCATCGCGCTCTTTTATCCTGTGTCTCCACTCTCCTCACGCCCTTTTATTCTGTTTCTCCACCGCTCTCCACACGTTCTTTTAGCCTGTTTCTCCACACTCCTCACGTTCTTTAATCCTTTGTCTCCGCACTACTTGTGCTCTTTTATCCTGTGTCTCCACTCTCCTCAGGCTCCTTTATCCTGTGTCTCTGCTCTCACTTGTGCTCTTTTATCCTGTGTCTCCGCTCTCCTCACGCTCTTTTATCCTTTGTCACCGCCCTCCTCATGCTCTTTTACCCTGTGTCTCCGCTCTCCTCGCACTCTTTTATCCTGTGTATCCACCAAGCTCCTCGCACTCTTTTATCCTGTCTCCCCTTTCCTCGCGCTCTTTCTTCCTGTCTCTCCACCATTCTATCGTGCTCTATTATCCTGTGTCTCCGCGCTCCTCTTGCTCTTTTATCCTGTTTCTCCACCACTCTCTCGTGCTCTTTTATCCTGTCTCCGCACTCCTCGCCCTCTTTTATCCTGTGTGGCCAATCTCCTCACGGTTTTTTACCCTGTGTCTCCGCTGTATTCACTCTCTTTTATCCTCTGTCTCCTTCACTCTCCTTGTGCTCTTTTGTCCTGCATCTCCGGCACTCTCCTCACGCTCTTTTATCCTGTGTGTCTCCACTCTCCTCGTGCTCCTTTATCCTGTGTCTTTGCTCTCATCGCGCCCTTTTATCCTGTGTCTCCACTCTCCTCACGCCCTTTTATTCTGTTTCTCCACCGCTCTCCACACGTTCTTTTAGCCTGTTTCTCCACTCTCCTCACGTTCTTTAATCCTTTGTCTCCGCACTACTTGTGCTCTTTTATCCTGTGTCTCCGCACTCCTCAGCCTCTTTTACACTGTGTCTCCGCTCTCCATGTGCTCTTTTATCCTGTGTCTCCGCTCTCCTCACGCTCTTTTATCCTCTGTCACCGCCCTCCTCATGCTCTTTTGCCCTGTGTCTCCGCTCTCCTCGCACTCTTTTATCCTGTGTATCCACCAAGCTCCTCGCACTCTTTTATCCTGTGTCTCCCCTTTCCTCGCGCTCTTTTATCCTGTTTCTCCACCACTCTCCTCGCGCTCTTTTATCCTGTGCCTCCTTCACTCTTCTCACGCTCTTTTACCCTGTGTCTCCCCTGTCCTCGCCCTCTTTTATCCTGTGTCTCCACCGCTCTCCTCGCACTCTTTTTTCCTGTCTCTCCACCACTCTCTTCGAGCTCTTTTATCCTTTTTGTCTCCGCTCTCCTCGTGCTCTTTTATCCTGTGTCTCCGCTATCATCACGCTCTTTTGTCCTGTGTCTCCACTCTCCTCACGCCCTTTTATTGTGTTTCTCCACCGCTCTCCACACGTTCTTTTAGCCTGTTTCTCCATACTCCTCACGTTCTTTAATCCTTTGTCTCCGCACTACTTGTGCTCTTTTATCCTGTGTCTCCACTCTCCTCAGGCTCCTTTATCCTGTGTCTCCGCTCTCCTCGCCCTCTTTTATCCTGTGTCTCCGCTCTCCTCGCGCTCTTTTATCCTATGTCTCCACCAATCTCCTCGCGCTCTTTTATCCTTTGTGTCTCCGCTCTCCTCGTGCTCTTTTATCCTGTGTCTCCTTCACTCTCCTCGTGCTCTTTTATCCTGTGTCTCCGCTCTCATCGCGCTCTTTTATCCTGTGTCTCCACTCTCCTCACGCCCTTTTATTCTGTTTCTCCACCGCTCTCCACACGTTCTTTTAGCCTGTTTCTCCACACTCCTCACGTTCTTTAATCCTTTGTCTCCGCACTACTTGTGCTCTTTTATCCTGTGTCTCCACTCTCCTCAGGCTCCTTTATCCTGTGTCTCTGCTCTCACTTGTGCTCTTTTATCCTGTGTCTCCGCTCTCCTCACGCTCTTTTATCCTTTGTCACCGCCCTCCTCATGCTCTTTTACCCTGTGTCTCCGCTCTCCTCGCACTCTTTTATCCTGTGTATCCACCAAGCTCCTCGCACTCTTTTATCCTGTCTCCCCTTTCCTCGCGCTCTTTCTTCCTGTCTCTCCACCATTCTATCGTGCTCTATTATCCTGTGTCTCCGCGCTCCTCTTGCTCTTTTATCCTGTTTCTCCACCACTCTCTCGTGCTCTTTTATCCTGTCTCCGCACTCCTCGCCCTCTTTTATCCTGTGTGGCCAATCTCCTCACGGTTTTTTACCCTGTGTCTCCGCTGTCTTCACTCTCTTTTATCCTCTGTCTCCTTCACTCTCCTTGTGCTCTTTTGTCCTGCATCTCCGGCACTCTCCTCACGCTCTTTTATCCTGTGTGTCTCCACTCTCCTCGTGCTCCTTTATCCTGTGTCTTTGCTCTCATCGCGCCCTTTTATCCTGTGTCTCCACTCTCCTCACGCCCTTTTATTCTGTTTCTCCACCGCTCTCCACACGTTCTTTTAGCCTGTTTCTCCACTCTCCTCACGTTCTTTAATCCTTTGTCTCCGCACTACTTGTGCTCTTTTATCCTGTGTCTCCGCACTCCTCAGCCTCTTTTACACTGTGTCTCCGCTCTCCATGTGCTCTTTTATCCTGTGTCTCCGCTCTCCTCACGCTCTTTTATCCTCTGTCACCGCCCTCCTCATGCTCTTTTGCCCTGTGTCTCCGCTCTCCTCGCACTCTTTTATCCTGTGTATCCACCATGCTCCTCGCACTCTTTTATCCTGTGTCTCCCCTTTCCTCGCGCTCTTTTATCCTGTTTCTCCACCGCTCTCCTCGCGCTCTTTTATCCTGTGCCTCCTTCACTCTTCTCACGCTCTTTTACCCTGTGTCTCCCCTGTCCTCGCCCTCTTTTATCCTGTGTCTCCACCGCTCTCCTCGCACTCTTTTTTCCTGTCTCTCCACCACTCTCTTCGAGCTCTTTTATCCTTTTTGTCTCCGCTCTCCTCGTGCTCTTTTATCCTGTGTCTCCGCTATCATCACGCTCTTTTGTCCTGTGTCTCCACTCTCCTCACGCCCTTTTATTGTGTTTCTCCACCGCTCTCCACACGTTCTTTTAGCCTGTTTCTCCATACTCCTCACGTTCTTTAATCCTTTGTCTCCGCACTACTTGTGCTCTTTTATCCTGTGTCTCCACTCTCCTCAGGCTCCTTTATCCTGTGTCTCCGCTCTCCTCGCCCTCTTTTATCCTGTGTCTCCGCTCTCCTCGCGCTCTTTTATCCTATGTCTCCACCAATCTCCTCGCGCTCTTTTATCCTTTGTGTCTCCGCTCTCCTCGTGCTCTTTTATCCTGTGTCTCCTTCACTCTCCTCGTGCTCTTTTATCCTGTGTCTCCGCTCTCATCGCGCTCTTTTATCCTGTGTCTCCACTCTCCTCACGCCCTTTTATTCTGTTTCTCCACCGCTCTCCACACGTTCTTTTAGCCTGTTTCTCCACACTCCTCACGTTCTTTAATCCTTTGTCTCCGCACTACTTGTGCTCTTTTATCCTGTGTCTCCACTCTCCTCAGGCTCCTTTATCCTGTGTCTCTGCTCTCACTTGTGCTCTTTTATCCTGTGTCTCCGCTCTCCTCACGCTCTTTTATCCTTTGTCACCGCCCTCCTCATGCTCTTTTACCCTGTGTCTCCGCTCTCCTCGCACTCTTTTATCCTGTGTATCCACCAAGCTCCTCGCACTCTTTTATCCTGTCTCCCCTTTCCTCGCGCTCTTTCTTCCTGTCTCTCCACCATTCTATCGTGCTCTATTATCCTGTGTCTCCGCGCTCCTCTTGCTCTTTTATCCTGTTTCTCCACCACTCTCTCGTGCTCTTTTATCCTGTCTCCGCACTCCTCGCCCTCTTTTATCCTGTGTGGCCAATCTCCTCACGGTTTTTTACCCTGTGTCTCCGCTGTCTTCACTCTCTTTTATCCTCTGTCTCCTTCACTCTCCTTGTGCTCTTTTGTCCTGCATCTCCGGCACTCTCCTCACGCTCTTTTATCCTGTGTGTCTCCACTCTCCTCGTGCTCCTTTATCCTGTGTCTTTGCTCTCATCGCGCCCTTTTATCCTGTGTCTCCACTCTCCTCACGCCCTTTTATTCTGTTTCTCCACCGCTCTCCACACGTTCTTTTAGCCTGTTTCTCCACTCTCCTCACGTTCTTTAATCCTTTGTCTCCGCACGACTTGTGCTCTTTTATCCTGTGTCTCCGCACTCCTCAGCCTCTTTTACACTGTGTCTCCGCTCTCCATGTGCTCTTTTATCCTGTGTCTCCGCTCTCCTCACGCTCTTTTATCCTCTGTCACCGCCCTCCTCATGCTCTTTTGCCCTGTGTCTCCGCTCTCCTCGCACTCTTTTATCCTGTGTATCCACCAAGCTCCTCGCACTCTTTTATCCTGTGTCTCCCCTTTCCTCGCGCTCTTTTATCCTGTTTCTCCACCGCTCTCCTCGCGCTCTTTTATCCTGTGCCTCCTTCACTCTTCTCACGCTCTTTTACCCTGTGTCTCCCCTGTCCTCGCCCTCTTTTATCCTGTGTCTCCACCGCTCTCCTCGTGCTCTTTTTTCCTGTCTCTCCACCACTCTCTTCGATCTCTTTTATCCTTTTTGTCTCCGCTCTCCTCGTGCTCTTTTATCCTGTGTCTCCGCTATCATCACGCTCTTTTATCCTGTGTCTCCACTCTCCTCACGCCCTTTTATTGTGTTTCTCCACCGCTCTCCACACGTTCTTTTAGCCTGTTTCTCCATACTCCTCACGTTCTTTAATCCTTTGTCTCCGCACTACTTGTGCTCTTTTATCCTGTGTCTCCACTCTCCTCAGGCTCCTTTATCCTGTGTCTCCGCTCTCCTCGCCCTCTTTTATCCTGTGTCTCCGCTCTCCTCGCGCTCTTTTATCCTATGTCTCCACCAATCTCCTCGCGCTCTTTTATCCTTTGTGTCTCCGCTCTCCTCGTGCTCTTTTATCCTGTGTCTCCTTCACTCTCCTCGTGCTCTTTTATCCTGTGTCTCCGCTCTCATCGCGCTCTTTTATCCTGTGTCTCCACTCTCCTCACGCCCTTTTATTCTGTTTCTCCACCGCTCTCCACACGTTCTTTTAGCCTGTTTCTCCACACTCCTCACGTTCTTTAATCCTTTGTCTCCGCACTACTTGTGCTCTTTTATCCTGTGTCTCCACTCTCCTCAGGCTCCTTTATCCTGTGTCTCTGCTCTCACTTGTGCTCTTTTATCCTGTGTCTCCGCTCTCCTCACGCTCTTTTATCCTTTGTCACCGCCCTCCTCATGCTCTTTTACCCTGTGTCTCCGCTCTCCTCGCACTCTTTTATCCTGTGTATCCACCAAGCTCCTCGCACTCTTTTATCCTGTCTCCCCTTTCCTCGCGCTCTTTCTTCCTGTCTCTCCACCATTCTATCGTGCTCTATTATCCTGTGTCTCCGCGCTCCTCTTGCTCTTTTATCCTGTTTCTCCACCACTCTCTCGTGCTCTTTTATCCTGTCTCCGCACTCCTCGCCCTCTTTTATCCTGTGTGGCCAATCTCCTCACGGTTTTTTACCCTGTGTCTCCGCTGTCTTCACTCTCTTTTATCCTCTGTCTCCTTCACTCTCCTTGTGCTCTTTTGTCCTGCATCTCCGGCACTCTCCTCACGCTCTTTTATCCTGTGTGTCTCCACTCTCCTCGTGCTCCTTTATCCTGTGTCTTTGCTCTCATCGCGCCCTTTTATCCTGTGTCTCCACTCTCCTCACGCCCTTTTATTCTGTTTCTCCACCGCTCTCCACACGTTCTTTTAGCCTGTTTCTCCACTCTCCTCACGTTCTTTAATCCTTTGTCTCCGCACTACTTGTGCTCTTTTATCCTGTGTCTCCGCACTCCTCAGCCTCTTTTACACTGTGTCTCCGCTCTCCATGTGCTCTTTTATCCTGTGTCTCCGCTCTCCTCACGCTCTTTTATCCTCTGTCACCGCCCTCCTCATGCTCTTTTGCCCTGTGTCTCCGCTCTCCTCGCACTCTTTTATCCTGTGTATCCACCATGCTCCTCGCACTCTTTTATCCTGTGTCTCCCCTTTCCTCGCGCTCTTTTATCCTGTTTCTCCACCGCTCTCCTCGCGCTCTTTTATCCTGTGCCTCCTTCACTCTTCTCACGCTCTTTTACCCTGTGTCTCCCCTGTCCTCGCCCTCTTTTATCCTGTGTCTCCACCGCTCTCCTCGCACTCTTTTTTCCTGTCTCTCCACCACTCTCTTCGAGCTCTTTTATCCTTTTTGTCTCCGCTCTCCTCGTGCTCTTTTATCCTGTGTCTCCGCTATCATCACGCTCTTTTATCCTGTGTCTCCACTCTCCTCACGCCCTTTTATTGTGTTTCTCCACCGCTCTCCACACGTTCTTTTAGCCTGTTTCTCCATACTCCTCACGTTCTTTAATCCTTTGTCTCCGCACTACTTGTGCTCTTTTATCCTGTGTCTCCACTCTCCTCAGGCTCCTTTATCCTGTGTCTCCGCTCTCCTCGCCCTCTTTTATCCTGTGTCTCCGCTCTCCTCGCGCTCTTTTATCCTATGTCTCCACCAATCTCCTCGCGCTCTTTTATCCTTTGTGTCTCCGCTCTCCTCGTGCTCTTTTATCCTGTGTCTCCTTCACTCTCCTCGTGCTCTTTTATCCTGTGTCTCCGCTCTCATCGCGCTCTTTTATCCTGTGTCTCCACTCTCCTCACGCCCTTTTATTCTGTTTCTCCACCGCTCTCCACACGTTCTTTTAGCCTGTTTCTCCACACTCCTCACGTTCTTTAATCCTTTGTCTCCGCACTACTTGTGCTCTTTTATCCTGTGTCTCCACTCTCCTCAGGCTCCTTTATCCTGTGTCTCTGCTCTCACTTGTGCTCTTTTATCCTGTGTCTCCGCTCTCCTCACGCTCTTTTATCCTTTGTCACCGCCCTCCTCATGCTCTTTTACCCTGTGTCTCCGCTCTCCTCGCATTCTTTTATCCTGTGTATCCACCAAGCTCCTCGCACTCTTTTATCCTGTCTCCCCTTTCCTCGCGCTCTTTCTTCCTGTCTCTCCACCATTCTATCGTGCTCTATTATCCTGTGTCTCCGCGCTCCTCTTGCTCTTTTATCCTGTTTCTCCACCACTCTCTCGTGCTCTTTTATCCTGTCTCCGCACTCCTCGCCCTCTTTTATCCTGTGTGGCCAATCTCCTCACGGTTTTTTACCCTGTGTCTCCGCTGTCTTCACTCTCTTTTATCCTCTGTCTCCTTCACTCTCCTTGTGCTCTTTTGTCCTGCATCTCCGGCACTCTCCTCACGCTCTTTTATCCTGTGTGTCTCCACTCTCCTCGTGCTCCTTTATCCTGTGTCTTTGCTCTCATCGCGCCCTTTTATCCTGTGTCTCGACTCTCCTCACGCCCTTTTATTCTGTTTCTCCAGCGCTCTCCACACGTTCTTTTAGCCTGTTTCTCCACTCTCCTCACGTTCTTTAATCCTTTGTCTCCGCACTACTTGTGCTCTTTTATCCTGTGTCTCCGCACTCCTCAGCCTCTTTTACACTGTGTCTCCGCTCTCCATGTGCTCTTTTATCCTGTGTCTCCGCTCTCCTCACGCTCTTTTATCCTCTGTCACCGCCCTCCTCATGCTCTTTTACCCTGTGTCTGCGCTCTCCTCGCATTCTTTTATCCTATGTATCCACGAAGCTCCTCGCACTCTTTTATCCTGTGTCTCCCCTTTCCTCCCGCTCTTTCTTCCTGTCTCTCCAACACTCTATTGCGCGCTATTATCCTGTGTCTCCGCACTCCTCTCGCTCTTTTATCCTGTTTCTCCACCGCTCTCCTCGCGCTCTTTTATCCTGTGCCTCCTTCACTCTCCTCACGCTCTTTTACCCTGTGTCTCCCCTGTCCTCGCCCTCTTTTATCCTGTGTCTCCGCTCTCTTTGCGTTCTTTTATCCTGTTTATCCGCCGCTATCCACGCGCTCTTTTACCCTGTGTCTCGACTCTCCTCATGCTCTTTTATCCTTTGTCTCCACTCTCATCGCGCTCTTTCAACCTGTGTCTCCACTCACCTCGCACTCTTTTATCCTGTATCTATGCGCTCCTCATGCTCTTTTATCCTGTGTGTCTCCACACTCCTCCTGTTCTTTTATCCTGTGTCTCCACCACTGTCTCGCACTCTTTTATCCTGTGTCTCCACACTCCTCGCCCTCTTTTATGCTGTGTCTCCGCTCTCTTCGCGTTCTTTTATCCTGTCTCTCCGCCGCTCTCCACGCGCTCTTTTACCCTGTGTCTCCACTCTCCTCGTGCTCTTTTACGTTGTGTCTCCGCTCTCATCGCGCTCTTTTATCGTGTGTCTCCGCTCTCCTCACGCTCTTTTATCCTTTGTCTCCACCTTTCTCCTCGCGCTCTTTTTTCCTCTCTCTCCAGCACTCTCCTCGCGCTCTTTTATCCTTTGTGTCTCCACTCTCCTCGTCCTCTTTTATCCTGTGTCTCTACTCTCCTCGTGCTCTTTTATCCTGTGTCTCCTTCACTCTCCTCGTGCTCTTTTATCCTGTTTCTCCGCTCTCTTCGTGCTCTTTTATCCTGTGTCTCTACTCTCCTCATTCTCTTTTATCCTGTGTCTCCTTCAGTCTCCTCGTGCTCTTTTATCCTGTGTCTCCGCTCTCCTTGTGCTCTTTTATCCTGCGTATACACCAAGCTCCTCGGACTCTTTTATCCTGTGTCTCCCCTTTCCTCGCGCTCTTTTATCCTGTTTCTCCACCGCTCTCCTCGCGCTCTTTTATCCTGTGCCTCCTTCACTCTTCTCACGCTCTTTTACCCTGTGTCTCCCCTGTCCTCGCCCTCTTTTATCCTGTGTCTCCACCGCTCTCCTCGCACTCTTTTTTCCTGTCTCTCCACCACTCTCTTCGAGCTCTTTTATCCTTTGTGTCTCCGCTCTCCTCGTGCTCTTTTATCCTGTGTCTCCGCTATCATCACGCTCTTTTATCCTGTGTCTCCACTCTCCTCACGCCCTTTTATTGTGTTTCTCCACCGCTCTCCACACGTTCTTTTAGCCTGTTTCTCCACACTCCTCACGTTCTTTAATCCTTTGTCTCCGCACTACTTGTGCTCTTTTATGCTGTGTCTCCACTCTCCTCAGGCTCCTTTATCCTGTGTCTCCACTCTCCTCGCCCTCTTTTATCCTGTGTCTCCGCTCTCCTCGCGCTCTTTTATCCTATGTCTCCACCAATCTCCTCGCGCTCTTTTATCCTTTGTGTCTCCGCTCTCCTCGTGCTCTTTTATCCTGTTTCTCCGCTCTCTTCGTGCTCTTTTATCCTGTGTCTCTACTCTCCTCATTCTCTTTTATCCTGTGTGTCCTTCAGTCTCCTCGTGCTCTTTTATCCTGTGTCTCCGCTCTCCTCGCGCTCTTTTATCCTGCGTATACACCAAGCTCCTCGCACTCTTTTATCCTGTGTCTCCCCTTTCCTCGCGCTCTTTTATCCTGTTTCTCCACTGTTCTCCTCGCACTCTTTTATCCTGTGTATCCACCAAGCTCCTCGCACTCTTTTATCCTGTCTCCCCTTTCCTCGCGCTCTTTCTTCCTGTCTCTCCACTATTCTATCGCGCTCTATTATCCTGTGTCTCCGCGCTCCTCTCGCTCTTTTATCCTGTTTCTTAACCACTCTCTCGTGCTCTTTTATCCTGTCTCCGCACTCCTCGCCCTCTTTTATCCTGTGTCTCCAATCTCCTCACGGTTTTTTACCCTGTGTCTCCGCTGTCTTCACTCTCTTTTATCCTGTGTCTCCTTCACTCTCCTTGTGCTCTTTTGTCCTGCATCTCCGGCACTCTCTTCACGCTCTTTTATCCTGTGTGTTTCCACTCTCCTCGTGCTCCTTTATCCTGTGTCTTCGCTCTCATCGCGCCCTTTTATCCTGTGTCTCGACTCTCCTCACGCCCTTTTATTCTGTTTCTCCACTGCTCTCCACACGTTCTTTTAGCCTGTTTCTCCACTCTCCTCACGTTCTTTAATCCTTTGTCTCCGCACTACTTGTGCTCTTTTATCCTGTGTCTCCGCACTCCTCAGCCTCTTTTACACTGTGTCTCCGCTCTCCATGTGCTCTTTTATCCTGTGTCTCCGCTCTCCTCACGCTCTTTTATCCTCTGTCACCACCCTCCTCATGCTCTTTTACCCTGTGTCTGCGCTCTCCTCGCATTCTTTTATCCTGTGTATCCACGAAGCTCCTCGCACTCTTTTATCCTGTGTCTCCCCTTTCCTCCCGCTCTTTCTTCCTGTCTCTCCAACACCCTACTGCGCGCTATTATCCTGTGTCTCCGCACTCCTCTCGCTCTTTTATCCTGTTTCTCCACCGCTCTCCTCGCACTCTTTTATCCTGTGCCTCCTTCACTCTTCTCACGCTCTTTTACCCTGTGTCTCCCCTGTCCTCGCCCTCTTTTATCCTGTGTCTCCACTCTCGTTGCGTTCTTTTATCCTGTTTATCCGCCGCTCTCCACGCGCTCTTTTACCCTGTGTCTCCACTCTCCTCGTGCTCTTTTACCTTGTGTCTCCGCTCTCATGGCGCTCTTTTATCCTGTGTCTCCGCTCTCCTCGCGTTCTTTTATCCTGTTTTTCGGCCGCTCTCCACGCGCTCTTTTACCCTGTGTCTCCACTCTCCTCGTGTTCTTTTATCCTGTTTCTCCGCCCTCCACAGGCTCTTTTACCCTGTGTCTATGCTCTCCTCGTGCTCTTTTATCCTGTGTCTCCGCTCTCCTCGCGCTCTTTTATTCTGTGTCTCCGCCGCTCTCGTCGCGCTCTTTTATCCTGTGTTTCTCCATTCTCCTCATGCTCTTTCATCCTGTGTCTTCGCTCTCATTGCTCTCTTTTATCCTGTGTCTCCCCTCTCCTCGCGTTCTTTAATCCTGTTTCTCCGCCGCTCTCCACGCGCTCTTTTACCTTGTGTCTCGACTCTCCTCATGCTCTTTTATCCTTTGTCTCCACTCTCATCGCGCTCTTTTAACCTGTGTCTCCGCTCACCTCGCACTCTTTTATCCTGTATCTATGCGCTCCTCATGCTCTTTTATCCTGTGTGTCTCCACACTCCTCCTGTTCTTTTATCCTGTGTCTCCTCCACGCTCTTGCACTCTTTTATCCTGTGTCTCCACACTCCTCGCCCTCTTTTATCCTGTGTCTCCGCTCTCTTCGCGTTCTTTTATCCTGTTTCTCCGCCGCTCTCCACGCGCTCTTTTACCCTGTGTCTCCACTCTCCTCGTGCTCTTTTACCTTGTGTCTCCGCTCTCATCGCGCTCTTTTATCATGTGTCTCCGCTCTCCTCACGCTCTTTTATCCTGTGTCTCCACCTTTCTCCTCGCACTCTTTTTTCCTGTCTCTGCACCACTCTCCTCGCGCTCTTTTATCCTTTCTGTCTCCACTCTCCTCGTCCTCTTTGATTCTGTGTCTCTACTCTCCTCCTACTCTTTTATCCTGTGTCTCCTTCACTCTCCTCATAATATTTTATCCTGTGTCTCCCCTTTTCTCGTGCTCTTTTATACTGTTTCTCCACTGCACTCCTCGCCCTCTTTTATCCTGTGTCTCCGCTCTCCTCGTGCTCTTTTATCCTGTTTCTCCGGTCCCTTCGTGCTCTTTTATCCTGTGTCTCTACTCTCCTCATTCTCTTTTATCCTGTGTCTCCTTCAGTCTCCTAGTGCTCTTTTATCCTGTGTCTCCGCTCTCCTCGTGCTCTTTTATCCTGCGTATACACCAAGCTCCTCGCACTCTTTTATCCTGTGTCTCCCCTTTCCTCGCGCTCTTTTATCCTGTTTCTCCACCGCACTCCTCGCGCTCTTTTATCCTGTGCCTTCTTCACTCTTCTCACGCTCTTTTACCCTGTGTCTCCCCTGTCCTCGCCCTCTTTTATCCTGTGTCTCCACCGCTCTCCTCGCAATCTTTTTTCCTGTCTCTCCACCACTCTCCTCGAGCTATTTTATCCTTTGTGTCTCCGCTCTCCTCGTGCTCTTTTATCCTGTGTCTCCTTCAATCTCCTCGTGCTTTTTTATCCTGTGTCTCCGCTCTCATCGTGCTCTTTTATCCTGTGTCTCCACTCTCCTCACGCCCTTTTATTCTGTTTCTCCACCGCTCTCCACTCGTTCTTTTAGCCTGTTTCTCCACACTCCTCACGTTCTTTAATCCTTTGTCTCCGCACTACTTGTGCTCTTTTATCCTGTGTCTCCACTCTCCTCAGGCTCCTTTATCCTGTGTCTCCGCTCTCCTTGTGCTCTTTTATCCTGTGTCTCCGCTCTCCTCGTGCTCTTTTATCCTTTGTCACCGCCCTCCACATGCTCTTTTACCCTGTGTCTCCGCTCTCCTCGCACTCTTTTATCCTGTGTATCCACCAAGCTCCTCGCAATCTTTTATCCTGTGTCTCCCCTTTCCTCGCGCTCTTTTATCCTGTTTCTCCACCGCTCACCTCGCACTCTTTTACCCTGTGTCTCCCCTGTCCTTGCCCTCTTTTATCCTGTGTCTCCACCGCTCTCCTCGCACTCTTTTTTCCTGTCTCTCCACCACTCTCCTCGAGCTCTTTTATCCTTGGTGTCTCCGCTCTCCTCGTGCTCTTTTATCCTGTGTCTCCGCTCTCATCATGCTCTTTTATCCTGTGTCTCCACTCTCCTCACACCCTTTTATTCTGTTTCTCCACTGCTCTCCAAAGGTTCTTTTAGCCTGTTTCTCCACACTCCTCACGTTCTTTAATCCTTTGTCTCCGCACTACTTCTGCACTTTTATCCTGTGTCTCCACTCTCCTCAGGCTCCTTTATCCTGTGTCTCCGCTCTCCTCGCCCTCTTTTATCCTGTGTCTCCGCTCTCCTCGCGCTCTTTTATCCTATGTCTCCAGCACTCTCCTCGCGCTCTTTTATCCTTTGTCTCTCCGCTCACCTCGTTCTCTTTTATCCTGTTTCTCCGCTCTCTTCGTGCTCTTTTATCCTGTGTCTCTACTCTCCTCATTCTCTTTTATCCTGTGTCTCCTTCAGTCTCCTCGTGCTCTTTTATCCTGTGTCTCCGCTCTCCTCGCGCTCTTTTATCCTGCGTATACACCAAGCTCCTCGCACTCTTTTATACTGTGTCTCCCCTTTCCTCGCGCTCTTTTATCCTGTGCCTCCTTCACTCTTCTCACGCTCTTTTACCCTGTGTCTCCCCTGTCCTCGCCCTCTTTTATCCTGTGTCTCCACCGCTCTCCTCGCACTCTTTTTTCCTGTCTCTCCACCACTCTCTTCGAGCTCTTTTATCCTTTGTGTCTCCGCTCTCCTCGTGCTCTTTTATCCTGTGTCTCCTTCACTCTCCTCGTGCTCTTTTATCCTGTGTCTCCGCTCTCATCGCGCTCTTTTATCCTGTGTCTCCACTCTCCTCACGCCCTTTTATTCTGTTTCTCCACCGCTCTCCACACGTTCTTTTAGCCTGTTTCTCCACTCTCCTCACGTTCTTTAATCCTTTGTCTCCGCACTACTTGTGCTCTTTTATCCTGTGTCTCCGCACTCCTCAGGCTCTTTTACACTGTGTCTCCGCTCTCCATGTGCTCTTTTATCCTGTGTCTCCGCTCTCCTCACGCTCTTTTATCCTTTGTCACCGCCCTCCTCATGCTCTTTTACCCTGTGTCTGCGCTCTCCTCGCATTCTTTTATCCTGTGTATCCACGAAGCTCCTCGCAGTCTTTTATCCTGTGTCTCCCCTTTCCTCCCGCTCTTTCTTCCTGTCTCTCCAACACTCTATTGCGCGCTATTATCCTGTGTCTCCGCACTCCTCTCGCTCTTTTATCCTGTTTCTCCACCGCTCTCCTCGTGCTCTTTTACCCTGTGCCTCCTTCACTCTTCTCATGCTCTTTTACCCTGTGTCTCCCCTGTCCTCGCCCTCTTTTATCCTGTGTCTCCGCTCTCTTCGCGTTCTTGTATCCTGTTTATCCGCCGCTCTCCACGCGCTCTTTTACCCTGTGTCTCCACTCTCCTCGTGCTCTTTTACCTTGTGTCTCTGCTCTCATCGCGCTCTTTTATCCTGTATCTCCGCTCTCCTCGCGTTCTTTTATCCTGTTTTTCCGCCGCTCTCCACGCGCTCTTTTACCCTGTGTCTCCACTCTCCTCGTGCACTTTTATCCTGTTTCTCCGCCCTCCTCAGGCTCTTTTACCCTGTGTCTATGCTCTCCTCGTGCTCTTTTATCCTGTGTCTCCGCTCTCCTCGCGCTCTTTTATTCTGTGTCTCCGCCGCTCTCGTCGCGCTCTTTTATCCTGTGTTTCTCCATTCTCCTCATGCTCTTTCATCCTGTGTCTTCGCTCTCATTGCTCTCTTTTATCCTGTGTCTCCCCTCTCCTCGCGTTCTTTAATCCTGTTTCTCCGCCGCTCTCCACGCGCTCTTTTACCCTGTGTCTCGACTCTCCTCATGCTCTTTTATCCTTTGTCTCCACTCTCATCGCGCTCTTTTAACCTGTGTCTCCGCTCACCTCGCACTCTTTTATCCTGTATCTATGCGCTCCTCATGCTCTTTTATCCTGTGTGTCTCCACACTCCTCCTGTTCTTTTATCCTGTGTCTCCACCACGCTCTCGCACTCTTTTATCCTGTGTCTCCACACTCCTCGCCCTCTTTTATCCTGTGTCTCCGCTCTCTTCGCGTTCTTTTATCCTGTTTCTCCGCCGCTCTCCACGCGCTCTTTTACCCTGTGTCTCCACTCTCCTCGTGCTCTTTTACCTTGTGTCTCCGCTCTCATCACGCTCTTTTATCGTGTGTCTCCGCTCTCCTCACGCTCTTTTATCCTGTGTCTCCACCTTTCTCCTCGCGCTCTTTTTTCCTGTCTCTCCACCACTCTCCTCGCACTCTTTTATCCTTTGTGTCTCCACTCTCCTCGTCCTCTTTTATCCTGTGTCTCTACTCTCCTCCTACTCTTTTATCCTGTGTCTCCTTCACTCTCCTCGTAATATTTTATCCTGTGTCTCCCCTTTCCTCGTGCTCTTTTATACTGTTTCTCCACCGCACTCCTCGCCCTCTTTTATCCTGTGTCTCCGCTCTCCTCGCGCTCTTTTATCCTATGTCTCCACCACTCTCCTCGCGCTCTTTTATCCTTTGTGTCTCCGCTCTCCTCGTGCTCTTTTATCCTGTTTCTCCGGTCTCTTCGTGCTCTTTTATCCTGTGTCTCTACTCTCCTCATTCTCTTTTATCCTGTGTCTCCTTCAGTCTCCTAGTGCTCTTTTATCCTGTGTCTCCGCTCTCCTCGCGCTCTTTTACCCTGCGTATACACCAAGCTCCTCGCACTCTTTTATCCTGTGTCTTCTTCACTCTTCTCACGCTCTTTTACCCTGTGTCTCCCCTGTCCTCGCCCTCTTTTATCCTGTGTCTCCACCGCTCTCCTCGCAATCTTTTTTCCTGTCTCTCCACCACTCTCTTCGAGCTATTTTATCCTTTGTGTCTCCGCTCTCCTCGTGCTCTTTTATCCTGTGTCTCCTTCAATCTCCTCGTGCTCTTTTATCCTGTGTCTCCGCTCTCATCGTGCTCTTTTATCCTGTGTCTCCACTCTCCTCACGCCCTTTTATTCTGTTTCTCCACCGCTCTCCACACGTTCTTTTAGCCTGTTTCTCCACACTCCTCACGTTCTTTAATCCTTTGTCTCTGCACTACTTGTGCTCTTTTATCCTGTGTCTCCACTCTCCTCAGGCTCCTTTATCCTGTGTCTCCGCTCTCCTTGTGCTCTTTTATCCTGTGTCTCCGCTCTCCTCACGCTCTTTTATCCTTTGTATCCACCAAGCTCCTCGCACTCTTTTATCCTGTGTCTCCCCTTTCCTCGCGCTCTTTCTTCCTGTCTCTCCACTATTCTATCGCGCTCTATTTTCCTGTGTCTCCGCGCTCCTCTCGCTCATTTATCCTGTTTCTCTACCACTCTCTCGTGCTCTTTTATCCTGTCTCCGCACTCCTCGCCCTCTTTTATCCTGTGTCTCCAATCTCCTCACGGTTTTTTACCCTGTGTCTCTGCTGTCTTCACTCTCTTTTATCCTGTGTCTCCTTCACTCTCCTTGTGCTCTTTTGTCCTGCGTCTCCGGCACTCTCCTCATGCTCTTTTATCCTGTGTGTCTCCACTCTCCTCGTGCTCCTTTATCCTGTGTCTTCGCTCTCATCGCGCCCTTTTATCCTGTGTCTCGACTCTCCTCACGCCCTTTTATTCTGTTTCTCCAGCGCTCTCCACACGTTCTTTAATCCTTTGTCTCCGCACTACTTGTGCTCTTTTATCCTGTGTCTCCGCACTCCTCAGGCTGTTTTTCACTGTGTCTCCGCTCTCCATGTGCTCTTTTATCCTGTGTCTCCGCTCTCCTCACGCTCTTTTATCCTCTGTCACCGCCCTCCTCATGCTCTTTTACCCTGTGTCTGCGCTCTCCTCGCATTCTTTTCTCCTGTGTATCCACGAAGAACCTCGCACTCTTTTATCCTGTGTCTCCCCTTTCCTCCCGCTCTTTCTTCCTGTCTCTCCACCACTCTATTGCGCTCTATTATCCTGTGTCTCCGCACTCCTCTCGCTCTTTTATCCTGTTTCTCCACCGCTCTCCTCGTGCTCTTTTATCCTGTGCCTCCTTCACTCTTCTCACGCTCTTTTACCCTGTGTCTCCCCTGTCCTCGCCCTCTTTTACCTTGTGTCTCCGCTCTCATCGCGCTCTTTTATCCTGTATCTCCGCTCTCCTCGCGTTCTTTTATCCTGTTTTTCCGCCGCTCTCCACGCGCTCTTTTACCCTGTGTCTCCACTCTCCTCGTGCACTTTTATCCTGTTTCTCCGCCCTCCTCAGGCTCTTTTACCCTGTGTCTATGCTCTCCTCGTGCTCTTTTATCCTGTGTCTCCGCTCTCCTCGCGCTCTTTTATTCTGTGTCTACGCCGCTCTCGTCGCGCTCTTTTATCCTGTGTTTCTCCATTCTCCTCATGCTCTTTCATCCTGTGTCTTCGCTCTCATTGCTCTCTTTTATCCTGTGTCTCCCCTCTCCTCGCGTTCTTTAATCCTGTTTCTCCGCCGCTCTCCACGCGCTCTTTTACCCTGTGTCTCGACTCTCCTCATGCTCTTTTATCCTTTGTCTCCACTCTCATCGCGCTCTTTTAACCTGTGTCTCCGCTCACCTCGCACTCTTTTATCCTGTATCTATGCGCTCCTCATGCTCTTTTATCCTGTGTGTCTCCACACTCCTCCTGTTCTTTTATCCTGTGTCTCCACCACGCTCTCGCACTCTTTTATCCTGTGTCTCCACACTCCTCGCCCTCTTTTATCCTGTGTCTCCGCTCTCTTCGCGTTCTTTTATCCTGTTTCTCCGCCGCTCTCCACGCGCTCTTTTACCCTGTGTCTCCACTCTCCTCGTGCTCTTTTACCTTGTGTCTCCGCTCTCATCGCGCTCTTTTATCGTGTGTCTCCGCTCTCCTCACCCTCTTTTATCCTGTGTCTCCACCTTTCTCCTCGCGCTCTTTTTTCCTGTCTCTCCACCACTCTCCTCGCGCTCTTTTATCCTTTGTGTCTCCACTCTCCTCGTCCTCTTTTATCCTGTGTCTCTACTCTCCTCGTGCTCTTTTATCCTGTGTCTCCTTCACTCTCCTCGTAATATTTTATCCTGTGTCTCCCCTTTCCTCGTGCTCTTTTATACTGTTTCTCCACCGCACTCCTCGCCCTCTTTTATCCCGTGTCTCCGCTCTCCTCGCGCTCTTTTATCCTATTTCTCCACCACTCTCCTTGCGCTCTTTTATCCTTTGTGTCTCCGCTCTCCTCGTGCTCTTTTATACTGTTTCTCCGGTCTCTTCGTGCTCTTTTATCCTGTGTCTCTACTCTCCTCATTCTCTTTTATCCTGTGTCTCCTTCAGTCTCCTCGGGCTCTTTTATCCTGTGTCTCCGCTCTCCTCGCGCTCTTTTACCCTGCGTATACACCAAGCTCCTCGAACTCTTTTATCCTGTGTCTCCCCTTTCCTCGCGCTCTTTTATCCTGTTTCTCCACCGCACTCCTCGCGCTCTTTTATCCTGTGCCTTCTTCACTCTTCTCATGCTCTTTTACCCTGTGTCTCCCCTGTCCTCGCCCTCTTTTATCCTGTGTCTCCACCGCTCTCCTCGCAGTCTTATTTCCTGTCTCTCCACCACTCTCCTCGAGCTATTTTATCCTTTGTGTCTCCGCTCTCCTCGTGCTCTTTTATCCTGTGTCTCCTTCAATCTCCTCGTGCTCTTTTATCCTGTGTCTCCGCTCTCATCGTGCTCTTTTATCCTGTGTCTCCAGTCTCCTCACGCCCTTTTATTCTGTTTCTCCACCGCTCTCCACACGTTCTTTTAGCCTGTTTCTCCACAATCCTCACGTTCTTTAATCCTTTGTCTCCGCACTACTTTGCTCTTTTATCCTGTGTCTCCACTCTCCTCAGGCTCCTTTATCCTGTGTCTCCGCTCTACTTGTGCTCTTTTATCCTGTGTCTCCGCTCTCCTCACACTCTTTTATCCTTTGTCACCACCCTCCACATGCTTTTTTACCCTGTGTCTCCGCTCTCCTCGCACTCTTTTATCCTGTGTATCCACCAAGCTCCTCGCACTCTTTTATCCTGTGTCTCACCTTTCCTCGCGCTCTTTTATCCTGTTTCTCCACCGCTCTCCTCGCACTCTTTTACCCTGTGTCTCCCCTGTCCTCGCCCTCTTTTATCCTGTGTCTCCACCGCTCTCCTCGCCCTCTTTTTTCCTGTCTCTCCACCACTCTCCTCGACCTCTTTTATCCTTTGTGTCTCCGCTCTCCTCGTGCTCTTTTATCCTGTGTCTCCGCTCTCATCACGCTCTTTTATCCTGTGTCTCCACTCTCCTCACGCCCTTTTATTCTGTTTCTCCACCGCTCTCCACACGTTCTTTTAGCCTGTTTCTCCACACTCCTCACGTTCTTTAATCCTTTGTCTCCGCACTACTTCTGCACTTTTATCCTGTGTCTCCACTCTCCTCAGGCTCCTTTATCCTGTGTCTCCGCTCTCCTCGCCCTCATTTATCCTGTGTCTCCGCTCTCCTCGCGCTCTTTTATCCTATGTCTCCAGCACTCTCCTCGTGCTCTTTTATCCTTTGTGTCTCCGCTCACCTCGTGCTCTTTTATCCTGTTTCTCCGCTCTCTTCGTGCTCTTTTATCCTGTGTCTCTACTCTCCTCATTCTCTTTTATCCTGTGTCTCCTTCAGTCTCCTCGTGCTCTTTTATCCTGTGTCTCCGCTCTCCTCGCGCTCTTTTATCCTGCGTATACACCAAGCTCCTCGCACTCTTTTATCCTGTGTCTCCCCTTTCCTCGCGCTCTTTTATCCTGTTTCTCCACCGTTCTCCTCGTGCTCTTTTATCCTGTGCCTCCTTCACTCTTCTCACGCTCTTTTACACTGTTTCTCCCCTGTCCTCGCCCTCTTTAATCCTGTGTCTCCACCGCTCTCCTCGCACTTTTTTTTCCTGTCTCTCCACCACTCTCCTCGAGCTCTTTTATCCTTTGTGTCTCCGCTCTCCTCGTGCTCTTTTATCCTGTGTCTCCTTCACTCTCCTTGTGCTCTTTTATCCTGTGTCTCCGCTCTCATCGCGCACTTTTGTCCTGTGTCTCCACTCTCCTCACGCCCTTTTATTCTGTTTCTCCACCGCTCTCCACACGTTCTTTTAGCCTGTTTCTCCACACTCCTCACGTTCTTTAATCCTTTGTCTCCGCACTACTTGTGCTCTTTTATCCTGTGTCTCCGCACTCCTCAGCCTCTTTTACACTGTGTCTCCGCTCTCCATGTGCTCTTTTATCCTGTGTCTCCGCTCTCCTCACGCTCTTTTATCCTCTGTCACCGCCCTCCTCATGCTCTTTTGCCCTGTGTCTCCGCTCTCCTCGCACTCTTTTATCCTGTGTATCCACCAAGCTCCTCGCACTCTTTTATCCTGTCTCCCCTTTCCTCGCGCTCTTTCTTCCTGTCTCTCCACTATTCTATCGCGCTCTATTATCCTGTGTCTCCGCGCTCCTCTCGCTCTTTTATCCTGTTTCTCTACCACTCTCTCGTGCTCTTTTATCCTGTCTCCGCACTCCTCGCCCTCTTTTATCCTGTGTCTCCAATCTCCTCACGGTTTTTTACCCTGTGTCTCCGCTGTCTTCACTCTCTTTTATCCTGTGTCTCCTTCACTCTCCAGCGCTCTCCACACGTTCTTTTAGCCTGTTTCTCCACTCTCCTCACGTTCTTTAATCCTTTGTCTCCGCACTACTTGTGCTCTTTTATCCTGTGTCTCCGCACTCCTCAGGCTCTTTTTCATTGTGTCTCCGCTCTCCATGTGCTCTTTTATCCTGTGTCTCTGCTCTCCTCACGCTCTTTTATCCTCTGTCACCGCCCTCCTCATGCTCTTTTACCCTGTGTCTGCGCTCTCCTCGCATTCTTTTCTCCTGTGTATCCACGAAGAACCTCGCACTCTTTTATCCTGTGTCTCCCCTTTCCTCCCGCTCTTTCTTCCTGTCTCTCCACCACTCTATTGCGCTCTATTATCCTGTGTCTCCGCACTCCTCTCGCTCTTTTATCCTGTTTCTCCCCTGTCCTCGCGCTCTTTTAGCCTGTGTCTCCGCTCTCTTCGCGTTCTTTTATCCTGTTTATCCGCCGCTCTCCATGCGCTCTTTTACCCTGTGTCCCCACTCTCCTCGTGCTCTTTTACCTTTTGTCTCCGCTCTCATCGCGCTCTTTTATCCTGTGTCTCCGCTCTCCTCGCGTTCTTTTATCCTGTTTTTCCGCCGCTCTCCACGCGCTCTTTTATCCTGTGTCTCCACTCTCCTCGTGCTCTTTTATCCTGTTTCTCCGCCCTCCTCAGGCTCTTTTACCCTGTGTCTATGCTCTCCTCGTGCTCTTTTATCCTGTGTCTCCGCTCTCCTACGCGCTCTTTTATCCTGTGTCTCCGCTGCTCTCGTCGCGCTCTTTTATCCTGTGTTTCTCCATTCTCCTCATGCTCTTTCATCCTGTGTCTTCGCTCTCATTGCTCTCTTTTATCCTGTGTCTCCCCTCTCCTCGCGTTCTTTAATCCTGTTTCTCCGCCGCTCTCCACGCGCTCTTTTACCCTGTGTCTCGACTCTCCTCATGCTCTTTTATCCTTTGTCTCCACTCTCATCGCGCTCTTTTAACCTGTGTCTCCGCTCACCTCGCACTCTTTTATCCTGTATCTATGCGCTCCTCATGCTCTTTTATCCTGTGTGTCTCCACACTCCTCCTGTTCTTTTATCCTGTGTCTCCACCACGCTCTCGCACTCTTTTATCCTGTGTCTCCACACTCCTCGCCCTCTTTTATCCTGTGTCTCCGCTCTCTTCGCGTTCTTTTATCCTGTTTCTCCGCCGCTCTCCACGCGCTCTTTTACCCTGTGTCTCCACTCTCCTCGTGCTCTTTTACCTTGTGTCTCCGCTCTCATCGCGCTCTTTTATCGTGTGTCTCCGCTCTCCTCACCCTCTTTTATCCTGTGTCTCCACCTTTCTCCTCGCGCTCTTTTTTCCTGTCTCTCCACCACTCTCCTCGCGCTCTTGTATCCTTTGTGTCTCCACTCTCCTCGTCCTCTTTAATCCTGTGTCTCTACTCTCCTCGTGCTCTTTTATCCTGTGTCTCCTTCACTCTCCTCGTGCTATTTTATCCTGTGTCTCCCCTTTCCTCGTGCTCTTTTATACTGTTTCTCCACCGCACTCCTCACCCTCTTTTATCCTGTGTCTCCGCTCTCTTCGTGCTCTTTTATCCTGTGTCTCTACTCTCCTCATTCTCTTTTATCCTGTGTCTCCTTCAGTGTAATCGTGCTCTTTTATCCTGTGTCTCCGCTCTCCTCGCTCTCTTTTATCCTGCGTATACACCAAGCTCCTCGCACTCTTTTATCCTGTGTCTCCCCTTTCCTCGCGCTCTTTTATCCTGTTTCTCCACCGCTCTCCTCGCGCTCTTTTATCCTGTGCCTCCCCTGTCCTCGCCCTCTTTTATCCTGTGTCTCCACCGCTCTCCTCGCAATCTTTTTTCCTGTCTCTCCACCACTCTCCTCGAGCTATTTTATCCTTTGTGTCTCCGCTCTCCTCGTGCTCTTTTATCCTGTGTCTCCTTCAATCTCCTCGTGCTCTTTTATCCTGTGTCTCCGCTCTCATCGTGCTCTTTTATCCTGTGTCTCCACTCTCCTCACGCCCTTTTATTCTGTTTCTCCACCGCTCTCCACACGTTCTTTTAGCCTGTTTCTCCACACTCCTCACGTTCTTTAATCCTTTGTCTCCGCACTACTTGTGCTCTTTTATCCTGTGTCTCCACTCTCCTCAGGCTCCTTTATCCTGTGTCTCCGCTCTCCTTGTGCTCTTTTATCCTGTGTCTCCGCTCTCCTCACGCTCTTTTATCCTTTGTCTCCGCTCTACTCGCACTCTTTTATCCTGTGTATCCACCAAGCTCCTCGCACTCTTTTATCCTGTGTCTCCCCTTTCCTCGCGCTCTTTCTTCCTGTCTCTCCACCACTCTATCGCGCTCTATTATCCTGTGTCTCCGCGCTCCTCTCGCTCTTTTATCCTGTTTCTCCACCACTCTCTCGAGCTCTTTTATCCTGTCTCCGTACTCCTCGCCCTCTTTTATCCTGTGTGGCCAATCCCATCACGGTTTTTTACCCTGTGTCTCCGCTGTCTTCGCGCTCTTTTAGCCTGTGTCTCCTTCACTCTCCTTGTGCTCTTTTGTCCTGCGTCTCCGGCGCTCACCTCACGCTCTTTTATCCTGTGTGTCTCCACTCTCCTCGTGCTCCTTTATCCTGTGTCTTCGCTCTCATCGCGCCCTTTTAAACTGTGTCTCGACTCTCCTCACGCCCTTTTATTCTGTTTCTCCACCGCTCTCCACACGTTCTTTTAGCCTGTTTCTCCACTCTCCTCACGTTCTTTAATCCTTTGTCTCCGCACTACTTGTGCTCTTTTATCCTGTTTCGCCGCACTCCTCAGGCTCATTTATCCTGTGTCTCCGCTCTCCTTGTGCTCTTTTATCCTGTGTCTCCCCTTTCCTCGCGCTCTTTTATCCTGTTTCTCCACCGCTCTCCTCGCGCTCTTTTACCCTGTGCCTCCTTCACTCTTCTCACGCTCTTTTACACTGTGTCTCCCCTGTCCTCGCCCTCTTTTATCCTGTGTCTCCACCGCTCTCCTCGCACTCTTTTTTCCTGTCTCTCCACCACTCTCCTCGAGCTCTTTTATCCTTTGTGTCTCCGCTCTCCTCGTGCTCTTTTATCCTGTGTCTCCGCTCTCATCACGCTCTTTTATCCTGTGTCTCCACTCTCCTCACGCCCTTTTATTCTGTTTCTCCACCGCTCTCCACACGTTCTTTTAGCCTGTTTCTCCACACTCCTCACGTTCTTTAATCCTTTGTCTCCGCACTACTTCTGCACTTTTATCCTGTGTCTCCACTCTCCTCAGGCTCCTTTATCCTGTGTCTCCGCTCTCCTCGCCCTCTTTTATCCTGTGTCTCCGCTCTCCTCGCGCTCTTTTATCCTATGTCTCCAGCACTCTCCTCATTCTCTTTTAAGCTGTGTCTCCTTCAGTCTCCTCGTGCTCTTTTATCCTGTGTCTCCGCTCTCCTCGCGCTCTTTTATCCTGCGTATACACCAAGCTCCTCGCACTCTTTTATCCTGTGTCTCCCCTTTCCTCGCGCTCTTTTATCCTGTTTCTCCACCGTGCTCCTCGCGCTCTTTTATCCTGTGCCTCCTTCACTCTTCTCACGCTCTTTTACCCTGTGTCTCCCCTGTCCTCGCCCTCTTTTATCCTGTTTCTCCACCGCTCTCCTCGCACTCTTTTTTCCTGTCTCTCCACCACTCTCCTCGAGCTCTTTTATCCTTTGTGTCTCCGCTCTCCTCGTGCTCTTTTATCCTGTGTCTCCTTCACTCTCCTCGTGCTCTTTTATCCTGTGTCTCCGCTCTCATCGCGCTCTTTTATCCTGTGTCTCCACTCTCCTCACGCCCTTTTATTCTGTTTCTCCACCGCTCTCCACACGTTCTTTTAGCCTGTTTCTCCACACTCCTCACGTTCTTTAATCCTTTGTCTCCGCACTACTTGTGCTCTTTTATCCTGTGTCTCCACTCTCCTCAGGCTCCTTTATCCTGTGCCTCCGCTCTCACTTGTGCTCTTTTATGCTGTGTCTCCGCTCTCCTCACGCTCTTTTATCCTTTGTCACCGCCCTCCTCATGCTCTTTTACCCTGTGTCTCCGCTCTCCTCGCACTCTTTTATCCTGTGTATCCACCAAGCTCCTCGCACTCTTTTATCCTGTCTCCCCTTTCCTCGCGCTCTTTCTTCCTGTCTCTCCACTATTCTATCGCGCTCTATTATCCTGTGTCCCCGCGCTCCTCTCGCTCTTTTATCCTGTTTCTCTACCACTCTCGTGCTCTTTTATCCTGTCTCCGCACTCCTCGCCCTCTTTTATCCTGTGTCTCCAATCTCCTCACGGTTTTTTACCCTGTGTCTCCGCTGTCTTCACTCTCTTTTATCCTGTGTCTCCTTCACTCTCCTTGTGCTCTTTTGTCCTGCGTCTCCGGCACTCTCCTCATGCTCTTTTATCCTGTGTGTCTCCACTCTCCTCGTGCTCCTTTATTCTGTGTCTTCGCTCTCATCGCGCCCTTTTATCCTGTGTCTCGACTCTCCTCACGCCCTTTTATTCTGTTTCTCCACCGCTCTCCACACGTTCTTTTAGCCTGTTTCTCCACTCTCCTCACGTTCTTTAATCCTTTGTCTCCGCACTACTTGTGCTCTTTTATCCTGTGTCTCCGCACTCCTCAGGCTCTTTTACACTGTGTCTCCGCTCTCCATGTGCTCTTTTATCCTGTGTCTCCGCTCTCCTCACGCTCTTTTATCCTCTGTCACCGCCCTCCTCATGCTCTTTTACCCTGTGTCTGCGCTCTCCTCGCATTCTTTTATCCTGTGTATCCACGAAGAACCTCGCACTCTTTTATCCTGTGTCTCCCCTTTCTTCCCGCTCTTTCTTCCTATCTCTCCACCACTCTATTGCGCTCTATTATCCTGTGTCTCCGCACTCCTCTCGCTCTTTTATCCTGTTTCTCCACCGGTCTCCTCGCGCTCTTTTATCCTGTGCCTCCTTCACTCTTCTCGCACTCTTTTACCCTGTGTCTCCCCTGTCCTCGCCCTCTTTTATCCTGTGTCTCCACTCTCTTCGCGTTCTTTTATCCTGTTTATCCGCCGCTCTCCACGCGCTCTTTTACCCTGTGTCTCCACTCTCCTCGTGCTCTTTTACCTTTTGTCTCCGCTCTCATCGCGCTCTTTTATCCTGTTTCTCCGCCCTCCTCAGGCTCTTTTACCCTGTGTCTATGCTCTCCTCGTGCTCTTTTATCCTGTGTCTCCGCTCTCCTCGCGCTCTTTTATTCTGTGTCTACGCCGCTCTCGTCGCGCTCTTTTATCCTGTGTTTCTCCATTCTCCTCATGCTCTTTCATCCTGTGTCTTCGCTCTCATTGCTCTCTTTTATCCTGTGTCTCCCCTCTCCTCGCGTTCTTTAATCCTGTTTCTCCGCCGCTCTCCACGCGCTCTTTTACCCTGTGTCTCGACTCTCCTCATGCTCTTTTATCCTTTGTCTCCACTCTCATCGCGCTCTTTTAACCTGTGTCTCCGCTCACCTCGCACTCTTTTATCCTGTATCTATGCGCTCCTCATGCTCTTTTATCCTGTGTGTCTCCACACTCCTCCTGTTCTTTTATCCTGTGTCTCCACCACGCTCTCGCACTCTTTTATCCTGTGTCTCCACACTCCTCGCCCTCTTTTATCCTGTGTCTCCGCTCTCTTCGCGTTCTTTTATCCTGTTTCTCCGCCGCTCTCCACGCGCTCTTTTACCCTGTGTCTCCACTCTCCTCGTGCTCTTTTACCTTGTGTCTCCGCTCTCATCACGCTCTTTTATCGTGTGTCTCCGCTCTCCTCACGCTCTTTTATCCTGTGTCTCCACCTTTCTCCTTGCGCTCTTTTTTCCTGTCTCTCCACCACTCTCCTCGCGCTCTTTTATCCTTTGTGTCTCCACTCTCCTCGTCCTCTTTTATCCTGTGTCTCTACTCTCCTCGTGCTCTTTTATCCTGTGTCTCCTTCACTCTCCTCGTGCTATTTTATCCTGTGTCTCCCCTTTCCTCGTGCTCTTTTATACTGTTTCTCCACCGCACTCCTTGCCCTCTTTTATCCTGTGTCTCCGCTATCCTCGCGCTCTTTTATCCTATGTCTCCACCACTCTCCTCGCGCTCTTTTATCCTTTGTGTCTCCACTCTCCTCGTGCTCTTTTATCCTGTTTCTCCGCTTTCTTCGTGCTCTTTTATCCTGTGTCTCTGCTCTCCTCATTCCCTTTTATCCTGTGTCTCCTTCAGTCTCCTCGTGCTCTTTTATCCTGTGTCTCCGCTCTCCTCGCTCTCTTTTATCCTGCGTATACACCAAGCTCCTCGCACTCTTTTATCCTGTGTCTCCCCTTTCCTCGCGCTCTTTTATCCTGTTTCTCCACCGCTCTCCTCGCGCTCTTTTATCCTGTGCCTCCTTCACTCTTCTCACGCTCTTTTACCCTGTGTCTCCCCTGTCCTCGCCCTCTTTTATCCTGTGTCTCCACCGCTCTCCTCGCAATCTTTTTTCCTGTCTCTCCACCACTCTCCTCGAGCTATTTTATCCTTTGTGTCTCCGCTCTCTTCGTGCTCTTTTATCCTGTGTCTCCTTCAATCTCCTCGTGCTCTTTTATCCTGTGTCTCCGCTCTCATCGTGCTCTTTTATCCTGTGTCTCCACTCTCCTCACGCCCTTTTATTCTGTTTCTCCACTGCTCTCCACACATTCTTTTAGCCTGTTTCTCCACACTCCTCACGTTCTTTAATCCTTTGTCTCCGCACTACTTGTGCTCTTTTATCCTGTGTCTCCACTCTCCTCAGGCTCCTTTATCCTGTGTCTCCGCTCTCCTTGTGCTCTTTTATCCTGTGTCTCCGCTCTCCTCATGCTCTTTTATCCTTTGTCACCGCCCTCCACATGCTCTTTTACCCTGTGTCTCCGCTCTACTCGCACTCTTTTATCCTGTGTATCCACCAAGCTCCTCGCACTCTTTTATCCTGTGTCTCCCCTTTCCTCGCGCTCTTTCTTCCTGTCTCTCCACCACTGTATCGCGTTCTATTATCCTGTGTCTCCGCGCTCCTCTCGCTCTTTTATCCTGTTTCTCCACCACTCTCTCGAGCTCTTTTATCCTGTCTCCGTACTCCTCGCCCTCTTTTATCCTGTGTGGCCAATCCCATCACGGTTTTTTACCCTGTGTCTCCGCTGTCTTCGCTCTCTTTTATCCTGTGTCTCCTTCACTCTCCTTGTGCTCTTTTGTCCTGCGTCTCCGGCGCTCACCTCACGCTCTTTTATCCTGTGTGTCTCCACTCTCCTCGTGCTCCTTTATCCTGTGTCTTCGCTCTCATCGCGCCCTTTTATCCTGTGTCTCGACTCTCCTCACGCTCTTTTATTCTGTTTCTCCACCGCTCTCCACACGTTCTTTTAGCCTATTTCTCCACTCTCCTCACGTTCTTTAATCCTTTGTCTCCGCACTACTTGTGCTCTTTTATCCTGTTTCTCCGCACTCCTCAGGCTCTTTTATCCTGTGTCTCCGCTCTCCTTGTGCTCTTTTATCCTGTGTCTCCGCTCTCCTCACGCTCTTTTATCCTCTGTCACCGCCCTCCTCATGCTCTTTTACCCTGTGTCTGCGCTCTCCTCGCATTCTTTTATCCTGTGTATCCACGAAGCTCCTCGCACTCTTTTATCCTGTGTCTCCCCATTCCTCCCTCTCTTTCTTCCTGTCTCTCCACCACTCTATTGCGCTCTATTATCCTGTGTCTCCGCACTCCTCTCGCTCTTTTATCCTGTTTCTCCACCACTCTCTCGCGCTCTTATATCCTGTGTCTCCGCACTCCTCACCCTCTTTTATCCTGTGTCTCCAATCTCCTCACGATTTTTTACCCTGTGTCTCCGCTGTGCTCGCCCTCTTTTATCCTGTGTCTCCTTCACTCTCCTTGTGCTCTTTTGTCCTGCGTCTCCGGCGCACTTCTCACGCTCTTTTATCCTGTGTGTCTCCACACTCCTCGTGCTCTTTTATCCTGTGTCTCCCCTCTCCTCGCGTTCTTTAATCCTGTTTCTCCGCCACTCTCCACGCGCTCTTTTACCCTGTGTCTCCAATCTCCTCATGCTCTTTTACCCTTTTTCTCCACTCTCATCGCGCTCTTTTATCCTGTGTCTCCGCTCACCGTGCGGTCTTTTATCCTGTGTCTATGCGCTCCTCATGCTCTTTTATCCTGTGTCTCCACTCTCCTTGTGCTCTTTTACCCTGTGTCTCTGCTCTCCTCCTGTTCTTTTATCCTGTGTCTCCACCGCTCTCATCGCGCTCTTTTATCCTGTTTCTTCGCTCTCATCGCGCCCTTTTATCCTGTGTCTCGACTCTCCTCACGCCCTTTTATTCTGTTTCTCCACCGCTCTCCACACGTTCTTTTAGCCTGTTTCTCCACTCTCCTCACGTTCTTTAATCCTTTGTCTCCGCACTACTTGTGCTCATTTATCCTGTTTCTCCGCACTCTTTTACCCTGTGTCTCTGCTCTCCTCCTGTTCTTTTATCCTGTGTCTCCGCACTAGTCGCCCTCTTTTATCCTGTGTCTCCGCTCTCTTCGCGTTCTTTTATCCTCTTTCTCCGCCGCTCTCCAAGCGCTCTTTTACCCTGTGTCTCCACTCTCCTCGTGCTCTTTTATCCTGTTTCTCCGCCCTCCTCAGGCTCTTTTACCCTGTGTCTATGCTCTCCTCGTGCTCTTTTATCCTGTGTCTCCGCTCTCCTCACGCTCTTTTATCCTGTGTCTCCGCCGCTCTCGTCGCGCTCTTTTATCCTTTTTTCTCCATTCTCCTCATGCTCTTTCATCCTGTGTCTTCGCTCTGATTGCTCCCTTTTATCCTGTGTCTCCCCTCTCCTCGCGTTCTTTAATCCTGTTTCTCCGCCGCTCTCCACGCGCTCTTTTACCCTGTGTCTCGACTCTCCTCATGCTCTTTTATCCTTTGTCTCCACTCTCATCGCGCTCTTTTAACCTGTGTCTCCGCTCACCTCGCACTCTTTTATCCTGTATCTATGCGCTCCTCATGCTCTTTTATCCTGTGTGTCTCCACACTCCTCCTGTTCTTTTATCCTGTGTCTCCACCACTCTCTCGCACTCTTTTATCCTGTGTCTCCACACTCCTCGCCCTCTTTTATCCTGTGTCTCCGCTCTCTTCGCGTTGTATTATCCTGTTTCTCCGCCGCTCTCCACGCGCTCTTTTACCCTGTGTCTCCACTCTCCTCGTGCTCTTTTACCTTGTGTCTCCGCTCTCATCGCGCTCTTTTATCGTGTGTCTCCGCTCTCCTCACGGTCTTTTATCCTGTGTCTCCACCTTTCTCCTCGCGCTCTTTTTTCCTGTCTCTCCACCACTCTCCTCGCGCTCTTTTATCCTTTGTGTCTCCACTCTCCTCGTCCTCTTTTATCCTGTGTCTCTACTCTCCTCGTGCTCTTTTATCCTGTGTCTCCTTCACTCTCCTCGTGCTATTTTATCCTGTGTCTCCCCTTTCCTCGTACTCTTTTATACTGTTTCTCCACCGCACTCCTCGCCCTCTTTTATCCTGTGTCTCCGCTCTCCTCGCGTTATTTTAGCCTATGTCTCCACCACTCTCCTCGCGCTCTTTTATCCTTTGTGTCTCCGCTCTCCTCGTGCTCTTTTATCCTGTTTCTCCGCTCTCTTCGTGCTCTTTTATCCTGTGTCTCTACTCTCCTCATTCTCTTTTATCTTGTGTCTCCTTCAGTCTCCTCGTGCTCTTTTATCCTGTGACTCCGCTCTCCTCGCGCTCTTTTATCCTGCGTATACACCAAGCTCCTCGCACTCTTTTATCCTGTGTCTCCCCTTTCCTCGCGCTCTTTTATCCTGTTTCTCCACCGCTCTCCTCGCGCTCTTTTATCCTGTGCCTCCTTCACTCTTCTCACGCTCTTTTATCCTGTGTCTCCCCTGTCCTCGCCCTCTTTTATCCTGTGTCTCCACCGCTCTCCTCGCACTCTTTTTTCCTGTCTCTCCACCACTCTCCTCGAGCTATTTTATCCTTTGTGTCTCCGCTCTCCTCGTGCATTTTTATCCTGTGTCTCCTTCACTCTCCTCGTGCTCTTTTATCCTGTGTCTCCGCTCTCATCGCGCTCTTTTATCCTGTGTCTCCACTCTCCTCACGCCCTTTTATTCTGTTTCTCCACCGCTCTCCACACGTTCTTTTAGCCTGTTTCTCCACACTCCTCACGTTCTTTAATCCTTTGTCTCCGCACTACTTGTGCTCTTTTATCCTGTGTCTTCACTCTCCTCAGGCTCCTTTATCCTGTGTCTCCGCTCTCACTTGTGCTCTTTTATCCTGTGTCTCCGCACTCCTCAGGCTCTTTTATCCTGTGTCTCCGCTCTCCTTGTGCTCTTTTATCCTGTGTCTCCGCTCTCCTCACGCTCTTTTATCCTCTGTCACCGCCCTCCTCATGCTCTTTTACCGTGTCTGCGCTCTCCTCGCATTCTTTTATCCTGTGTATCCACCAAGCTCCTCACACTCTTTTATCCTGTGTCTCCCCTTTCCTCCCGCTCTTTCTTCCTGTCTCTCCACCACTCTATTGCGCTCTATTATCCTGTGTCTCCGCACTCCTCTCGCTCTTTTATCCTGTTTCTCCACCACTCTCTCGCGCTCTTATATCCTGTGTCTCCGCACTACTCACCCTCTTTTATCCTATGTCTCCAATCTCCTCACGCTTTTTTACCCTGTGTCTCCACTGTCCTCGCCCTCTTTTATCCTGTGTCTCCTTCACTCTCCTTGTGCTCTTTTGTCCTGCGTCTCCGGCGCACTCCTCACACTCTTTTATCCTGTGTGTCTCCACACTCCTCGTGCTCTTTTATCCTGTGTCTCCCCTCTCCTCGCGTTCTTTAATCCTGTTTCTCCGCCGCTCTCCACGCGCTCTTTTACCCTGTGTCTCCAATCTCCTCATGCTCTTTTACCCTTTTTCTCCACTCTCATCGCGCTCTTTTATGCTGTGTCTCCGCTCACCGCGCGCTCTTTTATCCTGTGTCTATGCGCTCCTCATGCTCTTTTATCCTGTGTCTCCACTCTCCTTGTGCTCTTTTACCCTGTGTCTCTGCTCTCCTCCTGTTCTTTTATGCTGTGTCTCCACCACTCTCTCGCGCTCTTTTATCCTGTGTCTCCGCACTCCTCGCCCTCTTTTATCCTGTGTCTCCGCTCTCTTCGCGTTCTTTTATCCTGTTTCTCCGCCGCTCTCCACGCGCTCTTTTACCCTGTGTCTCCACTCTCCTCGTGCTCTTTTACCTTGTGTCTCCGCTCTCATAGCGCTCTTTTATCCTGTGTCTCCGCTCTCCTCGCGATCTTTTATCCTGTTTTTCCGCCGCTCTCCAAGCGCTCTTTTACCCTGTGTCTCCACTCTCCTCGTGCTCTTTTATCCTGTTTCTCCGCCCTCCTCAGGCTCTTTTACCCTGTGTCTATGCTCTCCTCGTGCTCTTTTATCCTGTGTCTCCGCTCTCCTCGTGCTCTTTTATCCTGTGTTTCTCCATTCTCCTCATGCTCTTTCATCCTGTGTCTTCGCTCTCATTGCTCTCTTTTATCCTGTGTCTCCCCTCTCCTCGCGTTCTTTAATCCTGTTTCTCCGCCGCTCTCCACGCGCTCTTTTACCCTGTGTCTCGACTCTCCTCATGCTCTTTTATGCTTTGTCTCCAGTCTCATCGCGCTCTTTTAACCTGTGTCTCCGCTCACCTCGCACTCTTTTATCCTGTATCTATGCGCTCCTCATGCTCTTTTATCCTGTGTGTCTCCACACTCCTCCTGTTCTTTTATCCTGTGTCTCCACCACTCTCTCGCACTCTTTTATCCTGTGTCTCCACACTCCTCGCCCTCTTTTATCCTGTGTCTCCGCTCTCTTCGCGTTCTTTTATCCTGTCTCTCCGCCGCTCTCCACGCGCTCTTTTACCCTGTGTCTCCACTCTCCTCGTGCTCTTTTACCTTGTGTCTCCGCTCTCATCGCGCTCTTTTATCGTGTGTCTCCGCTCTCCTCACGCTCTTTTATCCTGTGTCTCCACCTTTCTCCTCGCACTCTTTTTTCCTGTCTCTCCACCACTCTCCTCGCGCTCTTTTATCCTTTGTGTCTCCACTCTCCTCGTCCTCTTTTATCCTGTGTCTCTACTCTCCTCGTGCTCTTTTATCCTGTCTCCTTCACTCTCCTCGTGCTATTTTATCCTGTGTCTCCCCTTTCCTCGTGCTCTTTTATACTGTTTCTCCACCGCACTCCTCGCCCTCTTTTATCCTGTGTCTCCGCTCTCCTCGCGCTCTTTTAACCTATGTCTCCACCACTCTCCTCGCGCTCTTTTATCCTTTGTGTCTCCGCTCTCCTCGTGCTCTTTTATCCTGTTTCTCCACTCTCTTCGTGCTCTTTTATCCTGTGTCTCTACTCTCCTCATTCTCTTTTATCCTGTGTCTCCTTCAGTCTCCTCGTGCTCTTTTATCCTGTGTCTTCGCTCTCCTCACGCTCTTTTATCCTCCGTATACACCAAGCTCCTCGCACTCTTTTATCCTGTGTATCCCCTTTCCTCGCGCTCTTTTATCCTGTTTCTCCAACGCTCTCCTCGCGCTCTTTTACCCAGTGCCTCCTTCACTCTTCTCACGCTCTTTTACCCTGTGTCTCCCTTGTCCTCGCCCTCTTTTATCCTGTGTCTCCACCGCTCTCCTCGCACTCTTTTTTCCTGTCTCTCCACCACTCTCCTCGAGCTCTTTTATCCTTTGTGTCTCCGCTCTCCTCGTGCTCTTTTATCCTGTGTCTCCGCTCTCATCACGCTCTTTTATCCTGTGTCTCCGCTCACCGCGCGCTCTTTTATTCTGTGTCTATGCGCTCCTCATGCTCTTTTATCCTGTGTCTCCACTCTCCTTGTGCTCTTTTACCCTGTGTCTCTGCTCTCCTCCTGTTCTTTTATGCTGTGTCTCCACCACTCTCTCGCGCTCTTTTATCCTGTGTCTGCGCACTCCTCGCCCTCTTTTATCCTGTGTCTCCGCTCTCTTCGCGTTCTTTTATCCTGTTTCTCCGCCGCTCTCCAAGCGCTCTTTTACCCTGTGTCTCCACTATCCTCGTGCTCTTTTACCTTGTGTCTCCGCTCTCATCGCGCTCTTTTATCCTGTGTCTCCGCTCTCCTCGCGATCTTTTATCCTGTTTTTCCGCCGCTCTCCAAGCGCTCTTTTACCCTGTGTCTCCACTCTCCTCGTGCTCTTTTATCCTGTTTCTCCGCCCTCCTCAGGCTCTTTTACCCTGTGTCTATGCTCTCCTCGTGCTCTTTTATCCTGTGTCTCCGCTCTCCTCGCGCTCTTTTATACTGTGTCTCCACCGCTCTCGTCGCGCTCTTTTATCCTGTGTTTCTCCATTCTCCTCATGCTCTTTCATCCTGTGTCTTCGCTCTCATTGCTCTCTTTTATCCTGTGTCTCCCCTCTCCTCGCGTTCTTTAATCCTGTTTCTCCGCCGCTCTCCACGCGCTCTTTTACCCTGTGTCTCGACTCTCCTCATGCTCTTTTATCCTTTGTCTCCAGTCTCATCGCGCTCTTTTAACCTGTGTCTCCGCTCACCTTGCACTCTTTTATCCTGTATCTATGCGCTCCTCATGCTCTTTTATCCTGTGTGTCTCCACACTCCTCCTGTTCTTCTTTCCTGTGTCTCCACCACTCTCTCACACTCTTTTATCCTGTGTCTCCACACTCCTTGCCCTCTTTTATCCTGTGTCTCCGCTCTCTTCGCGTTCTTTTATCCTGTCTCTCCGCCGCTCCCTACGCGCTCTTTTACCCTGTGTCTCAACTCTCCTCGTGCTCTTTTACCTTGTGTCTCCGCTCTCATCGCGCTCTTTTATCATGTGTCTCCGCTCTCCTCACGCTCTTTTATCCTGTGTCTCCACCTTTCTCCTCGCACTCTTTTTTCTGTCTCTCCACCAATCTCCTCGCGCTCTTTTATCCTTTGTGTCTCCACTCTCCTCGTCCTCTTTTATCCTGTGTCTCTACTCTCCTCGTGCTCTTTTATCCTGTGTCTCCTTCACTCTCCTCGTGCTATTTTATCCTGTGTCTCCCCTTTCCTCATGCTCTTTTATACTGTTTCTCCACCGCACTCCTCGCCCTCTTTTATCCTGTGTCTCCGCTCTCCTCGCGCTCTTTTATCCTATGTCTCCACCACTCTCCTCGCGCTCTTTTATCCTTTGTGTCTCCGCTCTCCTCGTGCTCTTTTATCCTGTTTCTCCGCTCTCTTCGTGCTCTTTTATCCTGTGTCTCTACTCTCCTCATTCTCTTTTATCCTGTGTCTCCTTCAGTCTCCTCGTGCTCTTTTATCCTGTGTCTCCGCTCTCCTCGCGCTCTTTTATCCTGTGTATACACCAAGCTCCTCGCACTCTTTTATCCTGTGTCTCCCCTTTCCTCGCGCTCTTTTATCCTGTTTCTCCAACGCTCTCCTCGCGCTCTTTTACCCAGTGCCTCCTTCACTCTTCTCACACTCTTTTACCCTGTGTCTCCCCTGTCCTCGCCCTCTTTTATCCTGTGTCTCCACCGCTCTCCTCGCACTCTTTTTTCCTGTCTCTCCACCACTCTCCTCGAGCTCTTTTATCCATTGTGTCTCCGCTCTCATCACGCTCTTTTATCCTGTTTCTCCACACTCCTCACGTTCTTTAATCCTTTGTCTCCGCACTACTTGTGCTCTTTTATCCTTTGTCTCCACTCTCCTCAGGCTCCTTTATCCTGTGTCTCAGCTCTCCTTGTGCTCTTTTATCCTGTGTCTCCGCTCTCCTCATGCTCTTTTATCCAGTGCCTTCGCTCTCATCGCGCCCTTTTATCCTGTGTCTCGACTCTCCTCACGCCCTTTTATTCTGTTTCTCCACCGCTCTCCACACGTTCTTTTAGCCTGTTTCTCCACTCTCCTCACGTTCTTTAATTCTTTGTCTCCGCACTACTTGTGCTCTTTTATCCTGTGTTTCCGCACTCCTCAGGCTCTTTTATACTGTGTCTCCGCTCTCCTTGTGCTCTTTTACCCTGTGTCTGCGCTCTCCTCGCATTCTTTTATCTTGTGTATCCACGAAGCTCCTCGCACTCTTTTATCCTGTGTCTCCCCTTTCCTCGCGCTCTTTCTTCCTGTCTCTCCACCACTCTATTGCGCTCTATTATCCTCTCTCTCCGCAGTCCTCTCGCTCTTTTATCCTATTTCGCCACCACTCTCTCGCGCTCTTATATCCTGTGTCTCCGCACTCCTCACCCTCTTTTATCCTGTGTCTCCAATCTCCTCACGCTTTTTTACCCTGTGTCTCCGCTGTCCTCGCCCTCTTTTATCCTGTGTCTCCTTCACTCTCCTTGTGCTCTTTTGTCCTGCGTCTCCGGCGCACTCCTCATGCTCTATTATCCTGTGTGTCTCCACACTCCTCGTGATCTTTTATCCTCGTGTCTCCCCTCTCCTCGCGTTCTTTAATCCTGTTTCTCCGCCGCTCTCAACGCGGTCTTTTACTCTGTGTCTCCAATCTCCTCATGCTCTTTTACCCTTTTTCTCCACTCTCATCGCGCTCTTTTATCCTGTGTCTCCGCTCACCGCGCGCTCTTTTATCCTGTGTCTATGCGCTCCTCATGCTCTTTTATCCTGTGTCTCCACTCTCCTTGTGCTCTTTTACCCTGTGTCTCTGCTCTCCTCCTGTTCTTTTATCCTGTGTCTCCACAACTCTCTCACGCTCTTTTATCCTGTGTCTCCGCACTCCTCGCCATCTTTTATCCTGTGTCTGTGCTCTCTTCGCGTTCTTTTATCCTGCTTCTCCGCCGCTCTCCACACGCTCCTTTACCCTGTGTCTCCGCTCTCCTCGTGCTCTTTTACCTTGTGTATCCCCTCTCATCGCGCTCTTTGATCCTGAATCTCCGCTCTCTTCGCGTTCTTTTATCCTGTTTCTCCGCCGCTCTCCACGCGCTATTTTACCCTGTCTCTCCACTCTCTCGTGCTCTTTTATCCTGTTTCTCCGCCCTCCTCAGTCTCTTTTACCCTGTGTCTATGCTCTCCTCACGCTCTTTTATCCTGTGTGTCTCCACTCTCCTCGTGCACCTTTATCCTGTGTCTTCGCTCTCATCGCGCCCTTTTATCCTGTGTCTCGACTCTCCTCACGCCCTTTTATTCTGTTTCTCCAGCGCTCTCCACACGTTCTTTTAGCCTGTTTCTCCACTCTCCTCACGTTCTTTAATCCTTTGTCTCCGCACTACTTGTGCTCTTTTATCCTGTGTCTCCGCACTCCTCAGGCTCTTTTATCCTGTGTCTCCGCTCTCCTTGTGCTCTTTTACCCTGTGTCTGCGCTCTCCTCGCATTCTTTTATCCAGTGTATCCACGAAGCTCCTCGCACTCTTTTATCCTGTGTCTCCCCTTTACTCATGCTCTTTCTTTCTGTCTCTCCACCACTCTATTGCGCTCTATTATCCTGTGTCTCCGCACTCCTCACCCTCTTTTATCCTGTGTCTCCAAGCTCCTCACGCTTTTTTACCCTGTGTCTCCGCTGTCCTCACCCTCTTTTATCCTGTGTCTCCTTCACTCTCCTTGTGCTCTTTTGTCCTGCGTCTCCGGCGCACTCCTCACACTCTTTTATCCTGTGTGTCTCCACACTCCTCGTGCTCTTTTATCCTGTGTCTCCCCTCTCCTCGCGTTCTTTAATCCTGTTTCTCCGCCGCTCTCCACGCGCTCTTTTACCCTGTGTCTCCAATCTCCTCATGCTCTTTTACCCTTTTTCTCCGCTCTCATCGCGCTCTTTTATCCTGTGTCTCCGCTCACCGCGCGCTCTTTTATGCTGTGTCTATGTGCTCCTCATGCTCTTTTATCCTGTGTCTCCACTCTCCTTGTGCTCTTTTACCCTGTGTCTCTGCTCTCCTCCTGTTCTTTTATCCTGTGTCTCCACCACTCTCTCGCGCTCTTTTATCCTGTGTCGCCGCACTCCTCGCCCTTTTTTATCCTCTGTCTAAGCTCTCTTCGCGTTCTTTTATCCTGTTTCTCCGCCGCTCTCCACGCGCTCTTTTACCCTGTGTCTCCACTCTCCTCGTGCTCTTTTATCCTGTTTCTCCGCCCTCCTCAGGCTCTTTTACCCTGTGTCTCTGCTCTCCTCCTTTTCCTTTATCCTGTGTCTCCACCACTCTCTCGCGCTCTTTTATCCTGTGTCTCCGCCCTCCTCGCCCTCTTTTATCCTGTGTCTCCGCTCTCTTCGCGTTCTTTTATCCTGTTTCTCCGCCGCTCTCCACGCGCTCTTTTACCCTCTGTCTCCACTCTCCTCGTGCTCTTTTACCTTGTGTCTCTGCTCTCATCGCGCTCTTATATCCTGTGTCTCCCCTCTCCTCGCGTTCTTTTATCCTGTTTTTCCGCCGCTCTCCACGCGCTCTTTTACCCTGTGTCTCCACTCTCCTCGTGCTCTTTTATCCTGTTTCTCCGCCCTCCTCAGGCTCTTTTACCCTGTGTCTATGCTCTCCTCGTGCTCTTTTATCCTGTGTCTCCACTCTCCTCGCGCTCTTTTATCCTGTGTTTCTCCATTCTCCTCATGCTCTTTCATCCTGTGTCTTCGCTCTCATTGCTCTCTTTTATCCTGTGTCTCCCCTCTCCTCGCGTTCTTTAATCCTGTTTCTCCGCCGCTCTCCACGCGCTCTTTTACCCTGTGTCTCGACTCTCCTCATGCTCTTTTATCCTTTGTCTCCACTCTCATCGCGCTCTTTTAACCTGTGTCTCCGCTCACCTCGCACTCTTTTATCCTGTATCTATGCGCTCCTCATGCTCTTTTATCCTGTGTGTCTCCACACTCCTCCTGTTCTTTTATCCTGTGTCTCCACCACTCTCTCACACTCTTTTATCCTGTGTCTCCGCACTCCTCGCCCTCTTTTATCCTGTGTCTCCGCTCTCTTCGCGTTCTTTTATCCTGTTTCTCCGCCGCTCTCCACGCGCTCTTTTACCCTGTGTCTCCACTCTCCTCGTGCTCTTTTACCTTGTGTCTCCGCTCTCATCGCGCTCTTTTATCGTGTGTCTCCGCTCTCCTCACGCTCTTTTATCCTGTGTCTCCACCTTTCTCCTCGCGCTCTTTTTTCCTGTCTCTCCACCACTCTCCTCGCGCTCTTTTATCCTTTGTGTCTCCACTCTCCTCGTCCTCTTTTATCCTGTGTCTCTACTCTCCTCGTGCTCTTTTATCCTGTGTCTCCTTCACTCTCCTCGTGCTATTTTATCCTGTGTCTCCCCTTTCCTCGTGCTCTTTTATACTGTTTCTCCACCGCACTCCTCGCCCTCTTTTATCCTGTGTCTCTGCTCTCCTCTCGCTCTTTTATCCTATGTCTCCACCACTCTCCTCGCGCTCTTTTATCCTTTGTGTCTCCACTCTCCTCGTGCTCTTTTATCCTGTTTCTCCACTCTCTTCGTGCTCTTTTATCCTGTGTCTCTACTCTCCTCATTCTCTTTTATCCTGTGTCTCCATCAGTCTCCTCGTGCTCTTTTATCCTGTGTCTCCGCTCTCCTTGAGCTCTTTTATCCTGCGTATACACCAAGCTCCTCGCACTCTTTTATCCTGTGTCTCCCCTTTCCTCGCGCTCTTTTATCCTGTTTCTCCACCGCTCTCCTCGGGCTCTTTTATCCTGTGCCTCCTTCACTCTTCTCACGCTCTTTTACCCTGTGTCTCCCCTGTCCTCGCCCTCTTTTATCCTGTGTCTCCACCGCTCTCCTCGCACTCTTTTTTCCTTCTCTCCACCACTCTCCTCGAACTCTTTTATCCTTTGTGTCTCCGCTCTCCTCATGCTCTTTTATCCTGTGTCTCCGCTCTCATCGCTCTCTTTTATCCTGTGTCTCCACTCACCTCACGCCCTTTTATTCTGTTTCTCCACCGCTCTCCACATTTTCTTTTAGCCTGTTTCTCCACACTCCTCACGTTCTTTAATCCTTTGTCTCCGCACTACTTGTGCTCCTTTATCCTGTGTCTCCGCTCTCCTTGTGCTCTTTTATCCTGTGTCTCCGCTCTACTCACGCTTTTTTATCCTTTGTCACCGCCCTCCTCATGCTCTTTTACCCTGTGTCTCCGCTCTCCTCGCACTCTTTTATCCTGTGTATCCACCAAGCTCCTCGCACTCTTTTATCCTGTGTCTCCCCTTTCCTCGCGCTCTTTCTTCCTGTCTCTCCACCACTCTATCGCGCTCTATTATCCTGTGTCTCCGCTCTCCTCGCGCTCTTTTATCCTGCGTATACACCAAGCTCCTCGCACTCTTTTATCCTGTGTCTCCCCTTTCCTCGCGCTCTTTTATCCTGTTTCTCCACCGCTCTCCTCGCGCTCTTTTATCCTGTGCCTCCTTCACTCTTCTCACGCTCTTTTACCCTGTGTCTCCCCTGTCTTCGCCCTCTTTTATCCTGTGTCTCCATCGCTCTCCTCGCGCTCTTTTTTCCTGTCTCTCCACCACGCTCCTCGAGCTCTTTTATCCTTTGTGTCTCCGCTCTCCTCGTGCTCTTTTATCCTGTGTCTCCTTCACTCTCCTCGTGCTCGTTTATCCTGTGTCTCCGCTCTCATCGCTTTCTTTTATCCTGTTTCTCCACCGCTCTCCACACGTTCTTTTAGCCTGTTTCTCCACACTCCTCACGTTCTTTAATCCTTTGTCTCCGCACTACTTGTGCTCTTTTATTCTGTGTCTCCACTCTCCTCAGGCTCCTTTATCCTGTGTCTCCGCTCTCCTTGTGCTCTTTCATCCTGTGTCTCCGCTCTCCTCACGCTCTTTTATCCTTTGTCACCGCCCTCCTCATGCTCTTTTACCCTGTGTCTCCGCTCTCCTCGCACTCTTTTATCCTGTGTATCCACCAAGCTCCTCGCACTCTTTTATCCTGTGTCTCCCCTTTCCTCGTGCTCTTTCTTCCTGTCCCTCCACCACTCTATCGCGCTCTATTATCCTGTGTCTCCGCACTCCTCTCTCTCTTTTATCCTGTTTCTCCACCACTCTCTCGTGCTCTTTTATCCTGTCTCCGCACTCCTCGCCCTCTTTTATCCTGTGTCTCCGATCTCCTCATGCTTTTTCACCCTGTGTCTCCGCTGTCCTCGCTCTCTTTTATCCTGTGTCTCCATCAGTCTCCTCGTGCTCTTTTATCCTGTGTGTCTCCGCACTCCTTGAGCTCTTTTATCCTGCGTATACACCAAGCTCCTCGCACTCTTTTATCCTGTGTCTCCCCTTTCCTCGCGCTCTTTTATCCTGTTTCTCCACCGCTCTCCTCGGGCTCTTTTATCCTGTGCCTCCTTCACTCTTCTCACGCTCTTTTACCCTGTGTCTCCCCTGTCCTCGCCCTCTTTTATCCTGTGTCTCCACCGCTCTCCTCGCACTCTTTTTTCCTTCTCTCCACCACTCTCCTCGAACTCTTTTATCCTTTGTGTCTCCGCTCTCCTCATGCTCTTTTATCCTGTGTCTCCGCTCTCATCGCTCTCTTTTATCCTGTGTCTCCACTCACCTCACGCCCTTTTATTCTGTTTCTCCACCGCTCTCCACATTTTCTTTTAGCCTGTTTCTCCACACTCCTCACGTTCTTTAATCCTTTGTCTCCGCACTACTTGTGCTCCTTTATCCTGTGTCTCCGCTCTCCTTGTGCTCTTTTATCCTGTGTCTCCGCTCTACTCACGCTTTTTTATCCTTTGTCACCGCCCTCCTCATGCTCTTTTACCCTGTGTCTCCGCTCTCCTCGCACTCTTTTATCCTGTGTATCCACCAAGCTCCTCGCACTCTTTTATCCTGTGTCTCCCCTTTCCTCGCGCTCTTTCTTCCTGTCTCTCCACCACTCTATCGCGCTCTATTATCCTGTGTCTCCGCTCTCCTCGCGCTCTTTTATCCTGCGTATACACCAAGCTCCTCGCACTCTTTTATCCTGTGTCTCCCCTTTCCTCGCGCTCTTTTATCCTGTTTCTCCACCGCTCTCCTCGCGCTCTTTTATCCTGTGCCTCCTTCACTCTTCTCACGCTCTTTTACCCTGTGTCTCCCCTGTCTTCGCCCTCTTTTATCCTGTGTCTCCATCGCTCTCCTCGCGCTCTTTTTTCCTGTCTCTCCACCACGCTCCTCGAGCTCTTTTATCCTTTGTGTCTCCGCTCTCCTCGTGCTCTTTTATCCTGTGTCTCCTTCACTCTCCTCATGCTCGTTTATCCTGTGTCTCCGCTCTCATCGCTTTCTTTTATCCTGTTTCTCCACCGCTCTCCACACGTTCTTTTAGCCTGTTTCTCCACACTCCTCACGTTCTTTAATCCTTTGTCTCCGCACTACTTGTGCTCTTTTATCCTGTGTCTCCACTCTCCTCAGGCTCCTTTATCCTGTGTCTCCGCTCTCCTTGTGCTCTTTCATCCTGTGTCTCCGCTCTCCCCACGCTCTTTTATCCTTTGTCACCGCCCTCCTCATGCTCTTTTACCCTGTGTCTCCGCTCTCCTCGCACTCTTTTATCCTGTGTATCCACCAAGCTCCTCGCACTCTTTTATCCTGTGTCTCCCCTTTCCTCGTGCTCTTTCTTCCTGTCCATCCACCACTCTATCGCGCTCTATTATCCTGTGTCTCCGCACTCCTCTCGCTCTTTTATCCTGTTTCTCCACCACTCTCTCGTGCTCTTTTATCCTGTCTCCGCACTCCTCGCCCTCTTTTATCCTGTGTCTCCGATCTCCTCATGCTTTTTCACCCTGTGTCTCCGCTGTCCTCGCTCTCTTTTATCCTGTGTCTCCTTCATTCTCCTTGTGCTATTTTGTCCTGCGTCTCCGGCGCTCTCCTCACGCTCTTTTATCCTGTGTGTCTCCACTCTCCTTGTGCTCTTTTATCCTGTGTCTTCGCTCTCATCGTGCTCTTTTATCCTGTGTCTCCGCTCTCCTCATGCTCTTTTCCCTGAGTCTCCGCTGTCCTCGCCCTCTTTTATCCTGTGTCTCCTTCATTCTCCTCGTGCTCTTTTATCCTGTGTCTCCACCATTCTCCTCAAGTTCTTTTATCATGTGTCTCCGCTCTCCTCGCGCTCTTTTAGCCTGTGTTTCCGCCGCTCTGCTCGCGCTCTTTTATCCTGTGTGTCTCCAATCTCCTCGTGCTCTTTTATCCTGTGTCTCTGCACTCCTCGCCCTCTCTTGTCCTGTGTCTCCGCTCTCCTCACGCTCTTTTATCCTGTGTCTCCACCGCTCTCCTCGCGCTCCTTTTTCCTGTCTCTCCACCACTCTCCTTGAGCTCTTCTATACTTTGTGTCTCCGCTCTCCTCGTGTTCTTTTATCCTGTGTCTCCTTCACTCTCCTCGCGCTCTTTTATCCTGTGTCTCGACTCTCCTCATGCCCTTTTATTCTGTTTCTCCACTGCTCTCCACACGTTCTTTTAGCCTGTTTCTCCACTCTCCTCACGTTCTTTAAACCTTTGTCTCAACACTACTTGTGCTCTTTTATCCTGTGTCTCCGCACTCCGCAGGCTCTTTTATCCTGTGTCTCTGCTCTCCTTGTGCTCTTTTACCCTGTGTCTCCGCTCTCCTCGCATTCTTTTATCCTGTGTATCCACCAAGCTCCTCGCACTCTTTTATCCTGTGTCTCCCCTTTCCTCCCGCTCTTTCTTCCTGTCTCTCCACCACTCTATCGCGCTCTATTATTCTGTGTCTCCGCACTCCTCTCGCTCTTTTATCCTGTTTCTCCACCACTCTCTCGCACTCTTATATCCTGTGTCTCCGCACTCCTCATCCTCTTTTATCCTGTGTCTCTGATCTCCTCGAGCTCTTTTACCCTGTGTCTCCGCTGTCCTCGCCCTCCTTTATCCTGTGTCTCCTTCAATCTGCTTGTGTTCTTTTGTCCTGCGTCTCCGGCGCTCTCCTCAGGCTCTTTTATCCTGTGTGTCTCCACACTCCTCGTGCTCTTTTATCCTGTGTCTCCCCTCTCCTCGCGTTCTTTAATCCTGTTTCTCCGCCGCTCTCCATGTGCTCTTTTACCCTGTGTCTCCACTCTCCTCATGCTCTTTTATCCTTTGTCTCCACACTCATCGCGCTCTTTTATCCTGTGCCTCCTTCACTCTCCTCACGCTCCTTTACCCTGTGTCTCCCCTGTCCTCGCCCTCTTTTATCCTGTGTCTCCACCGCTCTCCTCGCGCTCTTTTTTCCTGTCTCTCCACCACTCTCCTCGAGCTCTTTTATCTTTTGTGTCTCCGCTCTCCTCGTGCTCTTTTATCCTGTGTCTCCTTCACTCTCCTCGTGCTCTTTTATCCTGTGTCTCCACTCTCCTCACGCCCTTTTATTCTGTTTCTCCACCGCTCTCCACACGTTCTTTTAGCCTGTTTCTCCACTCTCCTCACGTTCTTTAATCCTTTGTATCCGCACTACTTGTGCTATTTTATCCTGTGTCTCCGCAGTCCTCAGCCTCTTTTATCCTGTGTCTCCGCTCTCCTTGTGCTGTTTTATCCTGTGTCTCCGCTCTCCTCACACTCTTTTATCCTCTGTCACCGCCCTCCTCATGCTCTTTTACCCTGTGTCTGCGCTCTCCTCGCATTCCTTTATCCTGTGTATCCACGATGCTCCTCGCACTCTTTTATCCTGTGTCTCGCCTTTCCTCCCGCTCTTTCTTTCTGTCTCTCCACCACTCTATTGCGCTCTATTATCCTGTGTCTCCGCACTCCTCTCGCTCTTTTAATCTTTTTCTCCACCACTCTCTAGCGCTCTTATATCCTGTGTCTCCGCACTCCTCACCCTCTTTTATCCTGTGTCTCCAATCTCCTCATGCTTTTTTACCCTGTGTCTCCGCTGTCCTCGCCCTCTTTTATCCTGTGTCTCCTTCACTCTCCTTGTGCTCTTTTGTCCTGCGTCTCCGGCGCACTCCTCACGCTCTTTTATCCTGTGTGTCTCCACACTCCTCGTGCTCTTTTATCCTTTGTCTCCCATCTCCTCGCGTTCTTTAATCCTGTTTCTCCGCCGCTCTCCACGCGCTCTTTTACCCTGTGTCTCCAATCTCCTCATGCTCTTTTACCCTTTTTCTCCACTCTCATCGCGCTCTTTTATCCTGTGTCTCCGCTCACCGCGCGCTCTTTTATCCTGTCTCTATGCGCTCCTCATGCTCTTTTATCCTGTGTCTCCACTCTCCTTGTGCTCTTTTACCCTGTGTCTCTGCTCTCCTCCTGTTCTTTTATGCTGTGTCTCCACCACTCTCTCGCGCTCTTTTATCCTGTGTCTCCGCACTCCTCGCCCTCTTTTATCCTGTGTCTCCGCTCTCTTCGCGTTCTTTTATCCTGTTTCTCCGCCGCTCTCCACGCGCTCTTTTACCCCGTGTCTCCACTCTCCTCGTGCTCTTTTACCTTGTGTCTCTGCTCTCATCGCGCTCTTTTACCCTGTGTCTCCACTCTCCTTGCGTTCTTTTATCCTGTTTTTCCGCCGCTCTCCACGCGCTGTTTTACCCTGTGTCTCCACTCTCCTCGTGCTCTTTTATCCTGTTTCTCCGCCCTCCTCAGGCTCTTTTACCCTGTGTCTATGCTCTCCTCGTGCTCTTTTATCCTGTGTCTCCGCTCTCCTGGCGCTCTTTTATCCTGTGTCTCCGCCGCTCTCGTTGCGCTCTTTTATCCTGTGTTTCTCCATTCTCCTCATGCTCTTTCATCCTGTGTCTTCGCTCTCATTGCTCTCTTTTATCCTGTGTCTCCCCTCTCCTCGCGTTCTTTAATCCTGTTTCTCCGCCGCTCTCCACGCGCTCTTTTACCCTGTGTCTTGACTCTCCTCATGCTCTTTTATCCTTTGTCTCCAGTCTCATCGCGCTCTTTTAACCTGTGTCTCCGCTCACCTCGCACTCTTTTGACCTGTATCTATGCGCTCCTCATGCTCTTTTATCCTGTGTGTCTCCACACTCCTCCTGTTCTTTTATCCTGTGTCTCCACCACTCTCTCGCACTCTTTTATCCTGTTTCTCCGCACTCCTCACCCTCCTTTATGCTGTGTCTCCGCTCTCTTCGCGTTCTTTTATCCTGAATCTCCGCCGCTCTCCACGCGCTCTTTTACCCTGTGTCTCCACTCTCCTCGTGCTCTTTTACCTTGTGTCTCCACTCTCATCGCGCTCTTTTATCCTGTGTCTCCGCTCTCCTCACGCGCTTTTATCCTTTGTCTCCACCTTTCTCCTCGCGCTCTTTTTTCCTGTCTCTCCACCACTCTCCTCGCGCTCTTTTATCCTTTGTGTCTCCACTCTCCTCGTCCTCTTTTATCCTGTGTCTCTACTCTCCTCGTGCTCTTTTAACCTGTGTCTCCTTCACTCTCCTCGTGCTATTTTATCCTGTGTCTCCCCTTTCCTCGTGCTCTTTTATACTGTTTCTCCACCGCACTCCTCGCCCTCTTTTATCCTGTGTCTCCGCTCTCCTCTCGCTCTTTTATCCTATGTCTCCACCACTCTCCTCGCGCTCTTTTATCCTTTGTGTCTCCGCTCTCCTCGTGCTCTTTTATCCTGTGTCTCTACTCTCCTCATGCTCTTTTATCCTGTGTCTCCTTCAGTCTCCTCGTGCTCTTTTATCCTGTGTCTCCTTCACTCTCCTCGCACTCTTTTATCCTGTGTCTCGACTCTCCTCATGCCCTTTTATTCTGTTTCTCCACCGCTCTCCACACGTTCTTTTAGCCTGTTTCTCCACTCTCCTCACGTTCTTTAAACCTTTGTCTCCACACTACTTGTGCTCTTTTATCCTGTGTCTCCGCACTCCTCAGGCTCTTTTATCCTGTGTCTCTGCTCTCCTTGTGCTCTCTTATCCTGTGTCTCTGCTCTCCTCACGCTCTTTTATCCTTTGTCACCGCCCTCCTCATGCTCTTTTACCCTGTGTCTCCGCTCTCCTCGCATTCTTTTATCCTGTGAATCCACCAAGCTCCTCGCACTCTTTTATCCTGTCTCTCCCCTTTCCTCGCGCTCTTTCTTCCTGTCTCTCCACCACTCTATCGCGCTCTATTATTCTGTGTCTCCGCACTGCTCTCGCTCTTTTATCCTGTTTCTCCACCACTTCTTCGCGCTCTTATATCCTGTGTCTCCGCACTCCTCACCCTCTTTTATCCTGTGTCTCTGATCTCCTCGAGCTTTTTTACCCTGTGTCTCCGCTGTCCTCACCCTCCTTTATCCTGTGTCTCCTTCAAACTCCTTGTGCTCTTTTGTCCTGCGTCTCCGGCGCTCTCCTCATGCTCTTTTATCCTGTGTGTCTCCACAGTCCTCCTGCTCTTTTACCCTGTGTCTCCACTCTCCTCATGCTCTTTTATCCTTTGTCTCCACTCTCATCGCACTCTTTTATCCTGTGTCTATGCGCTCCTCATGCTCTTTTATCCTGTGTCTCCACTCTCCTTGTGCTCTTTTACCCTGTGTCTCTGCTCTCCTCCTGTTCTTTTATCCTGTGTCTCCACCACACTCTCGCGCTCTTTAATCCTGTGTCTCTGCACTCCTTGCCCTCTTTTATCCTGTGTCTCCACTCTCCTTGTGCTCTTTTATGCTGTGTCTCTTCTCTCCTCCTGTTCTTTTATCCTGTGTCTCCACCACACTCTCGTGCTCTTTAATCCTGTGTCTCTGCACTCCTTGCCCTCTTTTATCCTGCGCCTCCGCACTCCTTGCCCTCTTTTATCCTGTGTCTCCTTCTCTTCAGGTTCTTTTATTCTGTTTCTCCGCCGCTCTCCATGCGCTCTTTTACCCTGTGTCTCCACTCTCCTCGTGCTCTTTTACATTGTGTCTCCACCCTCATCGCGCTCTTTTATCGTGTGTCTCCGCTCTCCTCTCGCTCTTTTATCCTGTGTCTCCACCGCTCTCCTCGCGGTCTTTTATCCTTTGTGTCTCCACTCTCCTCGTGCTCTTTTATCCTGTGTCTCTACTCTCCTCGTGCTCTTTTATCTTTGTCTCCTTCACTCTCCTCTTGCTATTTTATACTGTGTCTCCCCTTTCCTCGTGCTCTTTTATACTGTTTCTCTACCGCACTCCTCACCCTCTTTTATCCTGTGTCTCCGCTCTCCTCTCGTTCTTTTATCCAATGTCTCCACCACTCTCCTCGCGCTCTTTTATCCTTTGTGTCTCCGCTCTCCTCGTGCTCTTTTATCCTGTGTCTCTACTCTACTCATGCTCTTTTATCCTGTGTCTCCTTCCGTCTCCTCGTGCTCTTTTATCCTGCGTATACACCAAGCTCCTCGCACTCTTTTATCCTGTGTCTCCCCTTTCCTCACGCTATTTTATCCTGTTTCTCCACCGCTCTCCTCGCACTCTTTTATCCTGTGCCTCCTTCACTCTCCTCACGCTCTTTTACCCTGTGTCTCCCCTGTCCTCGCCCTCTTTTATCCTGTGTCTCCACCGCTCTCCTCGCGCTCTTTTTTCCTGTCTCTCCACCACTCTCCTCGAGCTCTTTTATCCTTTGTGTCTCCGCTCTCCTCGTGCTCTTTTATCCTGTGTCTCCTTCACTCCCCTCGTGCTCTTTAATCCTGTGTCTCCGCTCTCATCGCACTCTTTTATCCTGTGTCTCCACTCTCCTCACGCCCTTTTATTCTGTTTCTCCACCGCTTTCCACATGTTCTTTTAGCCTGTTTCTCCACTCACCTCACGTTCTTTAATCCTTTGTCTCCGCACTACTTGTGCTCTTTTATCCTGTGTCTCCGCACTCCTCAGGCTCTTTTATCCTGTGTCTCTGCTCTCCTTGTGCTCTTTTATCCTGTGTCTCCGCTCTCCTCATGCTCTTTTATCCTCTGTCACCGCCCTCCTCATGCTCTTTTACCCTGTGTCTGCGCTCTCCTCGCATTCTTTTATCCTGTGTATCCACGAAGCTCCTCGCACTCTTTTATCCTGTGTCTCGCCTTTCCTCGCGCTCTTTCTTCCTGTCTCTCCACCACTCTATTGCGCTCTATTATCCTGTGTCCCCGCACTCCTCTCGCTCTTTTATCCTGTTTCTCCACCACTCTCTCGCGCTCTTATATCCTGTGTCTCCGCACTCCTCACTCTCTTTTATCCTGTGTCTCCAATCTCCTCACGCATTTTTACCCTGTGTCTCCACTGTCCTTGCCCTCTTTTATCCTGTGTCTCCTTCACTCTCCTTGTGCTCTTTTGTCCTGCGTCTCCGGCGCACTCCTCACGCTCTTTTATCCTGTGTGTCTCCACACTCCTCGTGCTCTTTTATCCTGTGTCTCCCCTCTCCTCGCGTTCTTTAATCCTGTTTCTCCGCCGCTCTCCACGCGTTCTTTTACCCTGTGTCTCCAATCTCCTCGTGCTCTTTTACATTGTGACTCCGCCCTCATCGCGCTCTTTTATCCTGTGTCTCCACTCTCCTTGTGCTCTTTTACCCTGTGTCTCTTCTCTCCTCCTGTTCTTTTATCCTGTGTCTCCACTCTCCTTGTGCTCTTTTACCCTGTGTCTCTGCTCTCCTCCTGTTCTTTTATCCTGTGTCTCCACCACTCTCTCGCGCTCTTTTATCCTGTGTCTCTGCACTCCTCGCCCTCTTTTATCCTGTGTCTCCGCTCTCTTCGCGTTCTTTTATCCTGTTTCTCCGCCGCTCTCCACGCGCTCTTTTACCCTGTGTCTCCACTCTCCTTGTGCTCTTTTACCCTGTGACTCTGCTCTCCTCGTGCTCTTTTATCCTGTGTCTCCTTCACTCTCCTCGCGCTCTTTTATCCTGTGTCTCGACACTCCTCAAGCCCTTTTATTCTGTTTCTCCACCGTTCTCCACACGTTCTTTTAGCCTGTTTCTCCACTCTCCTCACGTTCTTTAAACCTTTGTCTCCACACTTCTTGTGCTCTTTCATCCTGTGTCTCCGCACTCCTCAGGCTCTTTTATCCTGTGTCTCCACTCTCCTTGTGCTCTTTTATCCTGTGTCTCTGCTCTCCTCACGCTCTTTTATCCTTTGTCACCGCCCTCCTCATGCTCTTTTACCCTGTGTCTCCGCTCTCCTCGCATTCTTTTATCCTGTGTATCCACCAAGCTCCTCGCACTCTTTTATCCTGTGTCTCCCCTTTCCTCCCGCTCTTTCTACCTGTCTCTCCACTACTCTATCGTGCTCTATTATTCTGTGTCTCCGCACTCCTCTCGCTCTTTTATCCTGTTTCTCCACCACTCTCTCGCGCTCTTATATCCTGTGTCTCCGCACTCCTCACCCTCTTTTATCCTGTGTCTCTGATCTCCTCGAGCTTTTTTACCCTGTGTCTCCGCAGTGCTCGCCCTCCTTTATCCTGTGTCTCCTTCAAACTCCTTGTGCTCTTTTGTCCTGCGTCTCCGGCGCTCTCCTCATGCTCTTTTATCCTGTTTGTCTCCACAGTCCTCCTGCTCTTTTACCCTGTGTCTCCACTCTCCTCATGCTCTTTTATCCTTTGTCTCCACTCTCATCGCACTCTTTTATCCTGTGTCTATGCGCTCCTCATGCTCTTTTATCCTTGTCTCCACTCTCCTTGTGCTCTTTTACCCTGTGTCTCTGCTCTCCTCCTGTTCTTTTATCCTGTGTCTCCACCACACTCTCGCGCTCTTTAATCCTGTGTCTCTGCACTCCTCGCCCTCTTTTATCCTGTGTCTCCACTCTCCTTGTGCTCTTTTACCCTGTGTCTCTTCTCTCCTCCTGTTCTTTTATCCTGTGTCTCCACCACACTCTCGTGCTCTTTAATCTGTGTCTCTGCACTCCTTGCCCTCTTTTATCCTGCGTCTCCGCACTCCTTGCCCTCTTTTATCCTGTGTCTCCTTCTCTTCAGGTTCTTTTATTCTGTTTCTCCGCCGCTCTCCATGCGCTCTTTTACCCTGTGTCTCCACTCTCCTCGTGCTCTTTTACATTGTGTCTCCGCCCTCATCGCGCTCTTTTATCGTGTGTCTCCGCTCTCCTCTCGCTCTTTTATCCTGCGTCTCCACCGCTCTCCTCGCGCTCTTTTTTCCTGTATCTCCACCACTCTCCTCGCGCTCTTTTATCCTTTGTGTCTCCACTCTCCTCGTGCTCTTTTATCCTGTGTCTCTACTCTCCTCGTGCTCTTTTATCCTTGTCTCCTTCACTCTCCTCTTGCTATTTTATACAGTGTCTCCCCTTTCCTCGTGCTCTTTTATACTGTTTCTCTACCGCACTCCTCACCCTCTTTTATCCTGTGTCTCCGCTCTCCTCTCTTTCTTTTATCCAATGTCTCCACCACTCTCCTCGCGCTCTTTTATCCTTTGTGTCTCCGCTCTCCTCGCGCTCTTTTATCCTGCGTATACACCAAGCTCCTCACACTCTTTTATCCTGTGTCTCCCCTTTCCTCGCGCTATTTTATCCTGTTTCTCCACCGCTCTCCTCGCGCTCTTTTATCCTGTGCCTCCTTCACTCTCCTCACGCTCTTTTACCCTGTGTCTCCCCTGTCCTCGCCCTCTTTTATCCTGTGTCTCCACCGCTCTCCTCGCACTCTTTTTTCCTGTCTCTCCACCACTCTCCTCGAGCTCTTTTATCCTTTGTGTCTCCGCTCTCCTCGTGCTCTTTTATCCTGTGTCTCCTTCACTCTCCTCGTGCTCTTTTATCCTGTGTCTCCGCTCTCATCGCGCTCTTTTATCCTGTGTCTCCACTCTCCTCACGCCCTTTTATTCTGTTTCTCCACCGCTTTCCACATGTTCTTTTAGCCTGTTTCTCCACTCTCCTCACGTTCTTTAAACCTTTGTCTCCACACTTCTTGTGCTCTTTTATCCTGTGTCTCCGCACTCCTCAGGCTCTTTTATCCTGTGTCTCCGCTCTCCTTGTGCTCTTTTACCCTGTGTCTCTTCTCTCCTCCTGTTCTTTTATCCTCTGTCTCCACCACACTCTCGTGCTCTTTAATCTGTGTCTCTGCACTCTTTGCCCTCTTTTATCCTGCGTCTCCGCACTCCTTGCCCTCTTTTATCCTGTGTCTCCTTCTCTTCAGGTTCTTTTATTCTGTTTCTCCGCCGCTCTCCATGCGCTCTTTTATGCTGTGTCTCCACTCTCCTCGTGCTCTTTTAAATTGTGTCTCCGCCCTCATCGCGCTCTTTTATCGTGTGTCTCCGCTCTCCTCTCGCTCTTTTATCCTGCGTCTCCACCGCTCTCCTCGCACTCTTTTTTCCTGTATCTCCACCACTCTCCTCGCGCTCTTTTATCCTTTGTGTCTCCACTCTCCTCGTGCTCTTTTATCCTGTGTCTCTACTCTCCTCGTGCTCTTTTATCTTTGTCTCCTTCACTCTCCTCTTGCTATTTTATACTGTGTCTCCCCTTTCCTCGTGCTCTTTTATACTGTTTCTCTACCGTACTCCTCACCCTCTTTTATCCTGTGTCTCCGCTCTCCTCTCGTTCTTTTATCCAATGTCCCCACCACTCTCCTCGCGCTCTTTTATCCTTTGTGTCTCCGCTCTCCTCGTGCTCTTTTATCCTGTGTCTCTACTCTACTCATGCTCTTTTATCCTGTGTCTCCTTCCGTCTCCTCGTGCTTTTTTATCCTGTGTCTCCGCTCTCCTCGCGCTCTTTTATCCTACGTATACATCAAGCTCCTCGCACTCTTTTATCCTGTGTCTCTACTCTACTCATGCTCTTTTATCCTGTGTCTCCTTCCATCTCCTCGTGCTCTTTTATCCTGTTTCTCTACCGTACTCCTCACCCTCTTTTATCCTGTGTCTCCGCTCTCCTCTCATTCTTTTATCCAATGTCCCCACCACTCTCCTCGCGCTCTTTTATCCTTTGTGTCTCCGCTCTCCTCGTGCTCTTTTATCCTGTGTCTCTACTCTACTCATGCTCTTTTATCCTGTGTCTCCTTCCGTCTCCTCGTGCTCTTTTATCCTGTGTCTCCGCTCTCCTCGCGCTCTTTTATCCTACGTATACATCAAGCTCCTCGCACTCTTTTATCCTGTGTCTCCCCTTTCCTCACGCTATTTTATCCTGTTTCTCCACCGCTCTCCTCGCGCTCTTTTATCCTGTGCCTCCTTCACTCTCCTCACGCTCTTTTACCCTGTGTCTCCCCTGTCCTCGCCCTCTTTTATCCTGTGTCTCCACCGCTCTCCTCGCACTCTTTTTTCCTGTCTCTCCACCACTCTCCTCGAGCTCTTTTATCCTTTGTGTCTCCGCTCTCCTCGTGCTCTTTTATCCTGTGTCTCCTTCACTCCCCTCGTGGTCTTTTATCCTGTGTCTCCGCTCTCATCGCGCTCTTTTATCCTGTGTCTCCACTCTCCTCACGCCCTTTTATTCTGTTTCTCCACCGCTTTCCACATGTTCTTTTAGCCTGTTTCTCCACTCTCCTCACGTTCTTTAATCCTTTGTCTCCACACTACTTGTCCTCTTTTATCCTGTGTCTCCGCACACCTCAGGCTCTTTTATACTTTGTCTCCGCTCTCCTTGTGCTCTTTTATCCTGTGTCTCTGCTCTCCTCACGCTCTTTTATCCTTTGTCACCGCCCTCCTCATGCTCTTTTACCCTGTGTCTCCGCTCTCCTTGCACTCTTTTATCCTGTGTATCCACCAAGCTCCTTGCACTCTTTTATCCTGTGTCTCGCCTTTCCTCGCGCTCTTTCTTCCTGTCTCTCCACCACTCTATCGCGCTCTATTATCCTGTGTCTCCGCGTTCCTCTCGCTCTTTGATCCTGTTTCTCCACCACTCTCTCGTGCTCTTTTATCCTGTCTCCGCACTCCTCGCCCTCTTTTATCCTGTGTCTCCGATCTCCTCACGCTTTTTTACCCTGTGTCTCCGCTGTCCTCGCTCTCTTTTATCCTGTGTCTCCTTCACTCTCCTTGTGCTCTTTTGTCCTGCGTCTCCAGCGCTCTCCTCACGCTCTTTTATCCTGTGTGTCTCCACTCTCCTCGTGCTCTTTTATCCTGTGTCTTCGCTCTCATCGTGCTCTTTTATCCTGTGTCTCCGCTCTCCTCATGCTCTTTTCCCTGAGTCTCCACTGTCCTCGCCCTCTTTTATCCTGTGTCTCCTTCATTCTCCTCGTGCTCTTTTATCCTGTGTCTCCACCATTCTCCTCAAGTTCTTTTATCATGTGTCTCCGCTCTCCTCGCGCTCTTTTAGCCTTTGTTTCCGCCGCTCTGCTCGCGCTCTTTTATCCTGTGTGTCTCCACTCTCCTTGTGCTCTTTTATCCTGTGTCTCTGCACTCCTCGCCCTCTCTTGTCCTGTGTCTCCGCTCTCCTCACGCTCTTTTATCCTGTGTCTCCACCGCTCTCCTTGCACTCTTTTTTCCTATCTCTCCACCAGTCTCCTCGCGCTCTTTTATCCTTTGTGTCTCCACTCTCCTCGTGCTCTTTTATCCTGTTTCTCCACTCTCTTCGTACTCTTTTATCCTGTGTCTCCGCTCTCCTCGCACTCTTTTATCCTGTGCATCCACCATGCTACTCGCATTCTTTTATTCTGTGGCTCCACTTTCCTCGCGCTCTTTTATCCTGTTTCTCCACCGCTCTCCTCGCGCTCTTTTATCCTGTGTCTCTGCACTCCTTGCGCTCTTTTATCCTGTGTCTCCGCACTGCTCATTCTTTTATCCTTTGTCTCCGCACTACTCATGCTCTTTTATCCTGTGTCTCCACCGCTCTCCTTGCACTCTTTTTTCCTATCTCTCCACCAGTCTCCTCGCGCTCTTTTATCCTTTGTGTCTCCACTCTCCTCGTGCTCTTTTATCCTGTGTCTCTGCACTCCTCGCCCTCTCTTGTCCTGTGTCTCCGCTCTCCTCTCGCTCTTTAATCCTGTGTCTCCACCACTCTCTCACGCTCTTATATCCTGTGTCTCCGCACTACTCACGCTCTTTTATCCTATGTCTCCACCGCTCTCCTCGCGCTCTTTCTTCCTGTCCCTCCACCACTCTATCGTGCTCTATTATCCTGTGTCTCCGCACTCCTCTCACTCTTTTATCCTCTTGCTCCACTACTCTCTCACGCTCTTATATCCTGTGTCTCCGCACTCCTCACCCTCTTTTATCCTGTGTCTCCGCTCTCCTCATGCTCTTTTACCCTGTGTCTCCGCTGTCCTCGCCCTCTTTTATCCTGTGTCTCCTTCACTCCCCTCATGTTCTTTTGTCCTGTGTCTCCGGCCCACTCCTCACGCTCTTTTATCCTGTGTGTCTCCAATCTCCTCGTGCTCTTTTATCCTGTGTCTTCGCTCTCATCGTGCTCTTTTATCCTGTGACTCCACTCTCCTCATGTTCTTTTACCCTGTGTGTCCACTGTCCTCGCCCTCTTTTATCCAGTGTGTCTCCACCACTCTCCTCGCAATCTTTTTTCCTGTCTCTCCACCACTCTCCTCACGCTCTTTTATACTTTGTGTCTCCGCTCCCCTTGTGCTCTTTTATCCAGTTTCTCCACTCTCTTCATGTTCTTTTATCCTGTGTCTCTACTCTCCTCATGCTCTTTTATCCTGTGTCTCCTTCAGTCTCCTCGTGCTCTTTTATCCTGTGTCTCCGCTCTCCTCGCGCTCTTTTATCCTTTGTATCCACCAAGCTCCTCGCACTCTTTTATCCTGTGTCTCCCCTTTCCTCGCACTCTTTTATCCTGTTTCTCCACCGCTCTCCTCGCGCTCTTTTATCCTGTGTCTCTGCACTCCTCGCGCTCTTTTATATTGTGTCTCCGCATTCCTCGCTCTTTTATCCTGTGTCTCCGCACTACTCACGCTCTTTTATCCTGTGTCTTCACCGCTCTCCTCGCGCTCTTTCTTCCTGTCCCTCCAACACTCTATCGCGCTGTATTATCCTGTGTCTCCGCACTCCTCTCGCTCTTTTATCCTCTTTCTCCACTACTCTCTCAAGCTCTTATATCCTGTGTCTCCGCACTCCTCACCCACTTTTATCCCGTGTCTCCGCTCTCCTCATGCTCTTTTACCCTGTGTCTCCGCTGTCCTCACCCTCTTTTATCCTGTGTCTCCTTCATTCTCCTCGTGCTCTTTTATCCTGTGTCTCCACCGCTCTCCTCAAGTTCCTTTATCCTGTGTCTCCGCTCTCCTCGCGCTCTTTTAGCCTGTGTCTCTACTCTCCTCGTGCACTTTTATCCTGTGTCTCCGCTCTCCTTGCATCTTTTATCCTGTGTATCCAACAAGCGCCTCTCACTCTTTTATCCTGTGTCTCCCCTTTCCTCGCGCTCTTTTATCCTGTTTCTCCACCGCTCTCCTCGCGCTCTTTTATCCTGTGTCTCTGCACTCCTCGCGCTCTTTTATCCTGTGTTTCCGCTCTCCTCTCGCTCTTTAATCCTGTGTCTCCACCACTCTCTCACGCTCTTTTATCCTGTGTATCCGCTCTCCTCTTGCTTTTTTACCCTGTGTCTCCGCTGTCCTTGCCCTCTTTTAACCAGTGTCTCCTTCACTCTCCGTGTGGTCGTTTTTCCTGTGTCTCTGCTGCTCTCCTCACACTCTTTTATCCTGTGTCTCTGCTCTCCTCACGCTCTTTTATCCTGTGTCTCCGACGCTCTCCTCGTGCTCTTTTATCCTGTGTCGTCGCTCTCATCGTGCTCTTTTATCCTGTGTCTCCGCTCTCCTCATCCTCTTGTACCCTGTCTGTCCGCTGTCCTCGCCCTCTTTTATCCTGTGTCTCCTTCACTCTCCTCTTGCTCTTTTACCCTGTGTCTTCGCCGCTCTCCTCACTTTTTTTGTCCTGTGTCTCCACTCTCCTCGCGCCCTTTTACCATGTGTCTCCGCTATTTCTGCACTATTCTATCCTGTGTCTCCTTCATTCTCCTCGTGCTCTTTTATCCTGTGTATCCACCGCTCTCCTCAAGTTCCTTTATCCTGTCTCTCCGCTCTCCTCGCGCTCTTTTAGCCTGTTTCTCCGCCGCTCTCCTCGCGCTCTTTTAGCCTGTGTCTCCACTCTCCTCGAGCTCTTTTATCCTGTGTCTCTGCACTCCTCGCCCTCTTTTATCCTGTGTCTCCGCTCTCCTCACCCTCTTTCATCCTGGGTCTCCACCGCTCTCCTCGCACTCTTTTTTCCTGTCTCTCTACCACTCTCCTCACGCTCTTTTATCCTTTGTGTCTCCACTCTCCTCGTGCTCTTTTATCCTGTGTCTCTACTCTCCTCGTGCACTTTTATCCTGTGTCTCCTTCACTCTCCTCGTGCTCTTTTATCCTGTGTCTCCGCTCTCCTTGCATCTTTTATCCTGTGTATCCACCAAGCGCCTCGCACTCTTTTATCCTGTGTCTCCCCTTTCCTCGTGCTTTTATCCTGTTTCTCCACCGCTCTCCTCGCGCTTTTTTATCCTGTGTCTCTGCACTCCTCGCGCTCTTTTATCCTGTGTCTCCGCTCTCCTCATGCTCTTTTATCCTGTGTCTCCACCGCTCTCATCGCGCTCTTCTTTTCTGTCACTCCTTTACTCTATCGCGCTCTTTTATCCTGTGTTTCCGCTCTCCTCTCGCTCTTTAATCCTGTGTCTCCACCACTCTCTCACGCTCTTATATCCTGTGTCTCCGCACTCCTCACCCTCTTTTATCCTGTGTCTCCGCTCTCCTCTTGCTTTTTTACCCTGTGTCTCCGCTGTCCTCACGCTCTTTTATCCAGTGTCTCCTTCACTCTCCACGTGGTCGTTTTTCCTGTGTCTCTGCTGCTCTCCTCACACTCTTTTATCCTGTGTCTCTGCTCTCCTCACGCTCTTTTATCCTGTGTCTCCGACGCTCTCCTCGTGCTCTTTTATCCTGTGTCTTCGCTCTCATCGTGCTCTTTCATCCTGTGTCTCCGCTCTCCTCACCCTCTTGTACCCTGTGTGTCCGCTGTCCTCACCCTCTTTTATCCTGTGTCTCCTTCACTCTCCTCTTGCTCTTTTACCCTGTGTCTCCGCCGCTCTCCTCACTTTTTTTGTCCTGTGTCTCCGCTCTCCTCTCACCCTTTTACCATGTGTCTCCGCTATTTCTGCACTCTTCTATCCTGTGTCTCCTTCATTCTCCTCGTGCTCTTTTATCCTGTGTATCCACCGCTCTCCTCAAGTTCCTTTATCCTGTTTCTCCGCTCTCCTCGCGCTCTTTTAGCCTGTTTCTCGGCTGCTCTCCTCGTGCTCTTTTATCCTGTGTGTCTCCACTCTCCTCGCGCTCTTTTATCCTGTGTCTCTGCACTCCTCGCCCTCTTTTATCCTGTGTCTCTGCTCTCCTCACCCTCTTTCATCCTGGGTCTCCACCGCTCTCCTCGCACTCTTTTTTCTTGTCTCTCCACCACTCTCCTCAAGCTCTTTTATCCTTTGTGTCTCTGCTCTCCTCGTGCTCTTTTATCCTGTGTCTCTACTCTCCTCGTGCTCTTTTATGCTGTGTCTCCGCCTTCCTCAAGCTCTTTTACCCTGTGTGTCCGCTGTCCTTGCCCTCTTTTATTCTGTGTCTCCGCCGCTCTCCTCACCTTTTTTGTCCTGTGTCTCCGCTCTGCTCGCGCCCTTTTAGCCTGTGTCTCCGCCGCTCTCCTCGCGCTCTTTTATCCAGTGTGTCTCCACTCTCCTCGTGCTCTTTTATCCTGTGTCTCTGCACTCCTCACGTTCCTTTATCCGGTGTCTCCACTCTCCTCGCACTCTTTTATCCTGTGTCTCCCCCTTCCTCGCGCTCTTTTATACTGTGTCTCTGCACTCCTCGCGCGCTTTTATCCTGTCTCTCTGCACTCCTCTCCCTCTTTTGTCCTGTGTCTCCGCTCTCCACACGCTCTTTAATCCTGTGTCTCCACCGCTCTCCTCATGCTCTTTTTTCCTGTCTCTCCACCACTCTCCTCGAGCTCTTCTATCGTTTGTGTCTCCGCTCTCCTCGTGCTCTTTTATCCTGTGTCTCCACTCTCCTCACGCCCTTTTATTCTGTTTCTCCACCGCTCTCCACACGTTCTTTTAGCCTGTGTCTCCGCTCTCCTCACGCTCTTTTATCCTCTGTCACCGCCCTCCTCATGCTCTTTTACCCTGTGTCTCTGCTCTCCTCGCACTCTTTTATCCTGTGTATCCACCAAGCTCCTCGCACTCTTTTATCCTATGTCTCGCCTTTCCTCGCGCTCTTTCTTCCTGTCTCTCCACCACTCTATCGCACTCTATTATCCTGTGTCTCCGCACTCCTCTCGCTCTTTTATCCTGTTTCTCCACCACTCTCTCGCGCTCTTTTATCCTGTGTCTCCGCACTCCTCGCCCTCTTTTATCCTGTGTCTCCGATCTCCTCACGATTTTTTACCCTGTGTCTCCGCTGTCCTCGCCCTCTTTTATCCTGTGTCTCCTTCACTCTCCTTGTGCTCTTTTGTCCTGCGTCTCCGGCGCTCTCCTCACGCTCTTTTATCCTGTGTGTCTCCACTCTCCTCGTGCTCTTTTATCCTGTGTCTTCACTCTCATCATGCTCTTTTATCCTGTGTCTCTGCTCTCCTCACGCTCTTTTCCCTGAGTCTCCGCTGTCCTCACCCTCTTTTATCCTGTGTCTCCTTCATTCTCCTCGTGCTCTTTTATCCTGTGTCTCCACCATTCTCCTCAAGTTCATTTATCATGTGTCTCCACTCTCATTACGCTCTTTTAGCCTGTGTTTCCGCCGCTCTGCTCGCACTCTTTTATCCTGTGTGTCTCCACTCTCCTCGTGCTCTTTTATCCTGTGTCTCTGCACTCCTCGCCCTCTCTTGTCCTGTGTCTCCGCTCTCCTCACGCTCTTTTATCCTGTGTCTCCACCGCTCTCCTCGTGCTCTTTTTTCCTGTCTCTCCACGACTCTCCTCACGCTCTTTTGTCCTTTGTGTCTCCACTCTCCTCGTGCTCTTTTATCCTGTTTCTCCACTCTCTTCGTACTCTTTTATCCTGTGTCTCAACTCTGCTCGTGCTCTTTTATCCTGTGTCTCCTTCAGTCTCCTCGTGCTCTTTTATCCTGTGTTTCCGCTCTCCTCGCACTCTTTTATCCTGTGTATCCACCATGCTCCTCACATTCTTTTATTCTGTGTCTCCCCTTTCCTCGCGCTCTTTTATCCTGTTTCTCCACCGCTCTCCTCGCGCTCTTTTATCCTGTGTCTCTGCACTCCTTGCGCTCTTTTATCCTGTGTCTCCGCACTGCTCGCTCTTTTATCCTGTGTCTCCGCACTACTCGCTCTTTTATCCTGTGTCTCCACTGCTCTCCTCGCGCTCTTTCTTCCTCTCCCTCCACCACTCTATCGTGCTCTATTATCCTGTGTCTCCGCACTCCTCTCGCTCTTTTCTCCTCTTGCTCCACTACTCTCTCACACTCTTATATCCTGTGTCTCCACACTCCTCACCCTCTTTTATCCTTTGTCTCCGCTCTCCTCACGCTCTTTTACCCTGTGTCTCCGCTGTCCTCACCCTCTTTTATCCTGTGTCTCCTTCACTCCCCTCGTGCTCTTTTGTCCTGTGTCTCCGGCCCACTCCTCACGCTCTTTTAACCTGTGTGTCTCCACTCTCCTCGTGCTCTTTTCTCCTGTGTCTTCACTCTCATCGTGCTCTTTTATCCTGTGTCTCCTTCACTCTCCTCGTGCTCTTTTATCCTGTGTCTCCACTCTCCTCACGCCCTTTTATTCTGTTTCTCCACCGCTCTCCACACGTTCTTTTAGCCTGTTTCTCCACTCTCCTCACGTTCTTTAATCCTTTGTCTCCGCACTACTTGTGCTCTTTTATTTTGTGTCTCCGCACTCCTCAGGCTCTTTTATCCTGTGTCTCCGCTCTCCTTGTGCTCTTTTATCCTGTGTCTCCGCTCTCCTCACGCTCTTTTACCCTGTGTCTCTGCTCTCCTCGCACTCTTTTATCCTGTGTATCCACCAAGCTCCTCGCACTCTTTTATCCTGTGTCTCGCCTTTCCTCGCGCTCTTTCTTCCTGTCTCTCCACCACTCTATCGCGCTCTATTATCCTGTGTCTCCGCACTCCTCTCGCTCTTTTATCCTGTTTCTCCACCACTCTCTCGCGCTCTTTTATCCTTTGTCTCCGCACTCCTCGCCCTCTTTTATCCTGTGTCTCCGAACTCCTCACGAATTTTTACCCTGTGTCTCCGCTGTCCTCGCCCTCATTTATCCTGTGTCTCCTTCACTCTCCTTTTGCTCTTTTGTCCTGCGTCTCCGGCGCTCTCCTCACGCTCTTTTATCCTGTGTGTCTCCACTCACCTCATGCTCTTTTATCCTGTGTCTTCACTCTCATCATGCTCTTTTATCCGGTGTCTCTGCTCTCCTCACGCTCTTTTCCCTGAGTCTCCGCTGTCCTCACCCTCTTTTATCCTGTGTCTCCTTCATTCTCCTCATGCTCTTTTATCCTGTGTCTGCACCATTCTCCTCAAGCTCTTTTATCATGTGTCTCCACTCTCATCGCGCTCTTTTAGCCTGTGTTTCCGCCGCTCTGCTCGCACTCTTTTATCCTGTGTGTCTCCACTCTCCTCGTGCTCTTTTATCCTGTGTCCCTGCACACCTCGCCCTCTCTTGTCCTGTGTCTCCGCTCTCCTCATGCTCTTTTATCCTGTGTCTCCACCGCTCTCCTCGTGCTCTTTTTTCCTGTCTCTCCACGACTCTCCTCACGCTCTTTTGTCCTTTGTGTCTCCACTCTCCTCATGCTCTTTTATCCTGTTTCTCCACTCTCTTCGTACTCTTTTATCCTGTGTCTCTACTCTGCTCGTGCTCTTTTATCCTGTGTCTCCTTCAGTCTCCTCGTGCTCTTTTAGCCTGTGTTTCCGCTCTCCTCGCACTCTTTTATCCTGTGTATCCACCATGCTCCTCACATTCTTTTATTCTGTGTCTCCCCTTTCCTCGCGCTCTTTTATCCTGTTTCTCCACCGCTCTCCTCGCGCTCTTTTATCCTGTGTCTCTGCACTCCTCGCGCTCTTTTCTCCTGTGTCTCCGCACTGCTCGCTCTTCTTTCCTGTTTCTCTGCACTACTCACGCTCTTTTATCCTGTGTCTCCACCGCTCTCCTCGCGCTCTTTCTTCCTGTCCCTCCACCACTCTATCGTGCTCTATTATCCTGTGTCTCCGCACTCCTCTCGCTCTTTGATCCTCTTGCTCCACTACTCTCTCACGCTCTTATATCCTGTGTCTGCGCACTCCTCACTCTCTTTTATCCTTTGTCTCCGCTCTCCTCACGCTCTTTTACCCTGTGTCTCCGCTGTCCTCGCCCTCTTTTATCCTGTGTCTCCTTCACTCCCCTCGTGCTCTTTTGTCCTGTGTCTCCGGCCCACTCCTCACGCTCTTTTAACCTGTGTGTCTCCACTCTCCTCGTGCACTTTTCTCCTGTGTCTTCGCTCTCATCATGCTCTTTTATCCTGTGACTCCGCTCTCCTCACACTCTTTTACCCTGTGTGACCTCTCTCCTCGCCCTCTTTTATCCAGTATGTCTCCACCGCTCTCCTCGCACTCTTATTTCCTGTCTCTCCACCACTCTCCTCGCGCTCTTTTATCCTTTGTGTCTCTGCTCTCCTCGTGCTCTTTTATCCTGTGTCTCTACTCTCCTCGTGCTCTTTTATCCTGTGTCTCCTTCAGTCTCCTCATGCTCTTTTATCCTGTGTCTCCGCTCTCCTCGTGCTCTTTTCTCCTGTGTCTTCGCTCTCATCGTGCTCTTTTATCCTGTGTCTCCTTCACTCTCCTCGTGCTCTTTTATCCTGTGTCTCCACTCTCCTCACGCCCTTTTATTCTGTTTCTCCACCGCTCTCCACACGTTCTTTTAGCCTGTTTCTCCACTCTCCTCACGTTCTTTAATCCTTTGTCTCCGCACTACTTGTGCTCTTTTATCCTGTGTCTCCGCACTCCTCAGGCTCTTTCATCCTGTGTCTCCGCTCTCCTTGTGCTCTTTTATCCTTTGTCTCCGCTCTCCTCACGCTCTTTTATCCTCTGTCACCGCCCTCCTCATGCTCTTTTACCCTGTGTCTCTGCTCTCCTCGCACTCTTTTATCCTGTGTATCCACCAAGCTCATCGCACTCCTTTATCCTGTGTCTCTCCTTTCCTCGCGCTCTTTCTTCCTGTCTCTCCACCATCTATCGCGCTCTGTTATCCTGTGCTCCGCACTCCTCTTGCTCTTTTATCCTGTTTCTCCACCACTCTCTCGCGCTCTTTTATCCTTTGTCTCCGCACTCCTCGCCCTCTTTTATCCTGTGTCTCCGAACTCCTCACGATTTTTTACCCTGTGTCTCCGCTGCCCTCGCCCTCTTTTATCCTGTGTCTCCTTCACTCTCCTTGTGCTCTTTTGTCCTCCGTCTCCGGCGCTCTCCTCACGCTCTTTTATCCTGTGTGTCTCCACTCTCCTCGTGCTCTTTTATCCTGTGTCTTCACTCTCATCATGCTCTTTTATCCTGTGTCTCTGCTCTCCTCACGCTCTTTTCCCTGAGTCTCCGCTGTCCTCACCCTCTTTTATCCTGTGTCTCCTTCATTCTCCTCATGCTCTTTTATCCTGTGTCTCCACCATTCTCCTCAAGTTCTTTTATCATGTGTCTCCACTCTCATCGCGCTATTTTAGCCTGTATTTCCGCCGTTCTGCTCGCACTCTTTTATCCTGTGTGTCTCCACTCTCCTCGTGCTCTTTTATCCTGTGTCTCTGCACTCCTCGCCCTCTCTTGTCCTGTGTCTCCGCTCTCCTCATGCTCCTTTATCCTGTGTCTCCACCGCTCTCCTCGTGCTCTTTTTTCCTGTCTCTCCACCACTCTCCTCACGCTCTTTTGTCCTTTGTGTCTCCACTCTCCTCGTGCTCTTTTATCCTGTTTCTCCACTCTCTTCGTACTCTTTTATCCTGTGTCTCAACTCTGCTCGTGCTCTTTTATCCTGTGTCTCCTTCAGTCTCCTCGTGCACTTTTATCCTGTGTTTCCGCTCTCCTCGCACTCTTTTATCCTGTGTATCCACCATGCTCCTCACATTCTTTTATTCTGTGTCTCCCCTTTCCTCGCGCTCTTTTATCCTGTTTCTCCACCGCTCTCCTCGCGCTCTTTTATCCTGTGTCTCTGCACTCCTCGCCCTCTTTTATCCTGTGTCTCCGAACTCCTCACGAATTTTTACCCTGTGTCTCCGCTGTCCTCGACTTCATTTATCCTGTGTCTCCTTCACTCTCCTTTTGCTCTTTTGTCCTGCGTCTCCGGCGCTCTCCTCACGCTCTTTTATCCTGTGTGTCTCCACTCACCTCGTGCTCTTTTATCCTGTGTCTTCACTCTCATCATGCTCTTTTATCCTGTGTCTCTGCTCTCTTCACGCTCTTTTCCCTGAGTCTCCGCTGTCCTCACCCTCTTTTATCCTGTGTCTCCTTCATTCTCCTCAAGTTCTTTTATCATGTGTCTCCACTCTCATCGCGCTATTTTAGCCTGTATTTCCGCCGTTCTGCTCGCACTCTTTTATCCTGTGTGTCTCAACTCTCCTCGTGCTCTTTTATCCTGTGTCTCTGCACTCCTCGCCCTCTCTTGTCCTGTGCCTCCGCTCTCCTCATGCTCCTTTATCCTGTGTCTCCACCGCTCTCCTCGTGCTCTTTTTTCCTGTCTCTCCACCACTTTCCTCACGCTCTTTTGTCCTTTGTGTCTCCGCTCTCCTCGTGCTCTTTTATCGTGTTTCTCTGCTCTCTTCATGCTGTTTTATCCTGTGTCTCTCTCTCCTCGTGCTCTTTTATCCTGTGTCTCCTTGACTCTCCTCGCACTCTTTTATCCTGTGTCTCCCCTTTCCTCGCGCTCTTTTATCCTCTTTCTCCACCGCACTCCTTGGCCTCTTTTATCCTGTGTCTCTGCACTCCTCGCGCTCTTTTATCCTGTGTCTCCTTCACTCCCCTCGTGCTCTTTTGTCCTGTGTCTCCGGCCCACTCCTCACGCTCTTTTAACCTGTGTGTCTCCACTCTCCTCGTGCTCTTTTCTGCCATGTCTTTGCCCTCATCATGCTCTTTTATCCTGTGACTCCGCTCTCCTCACACTCTTTTACCCTGTGTGACCTCTCTCCTCGCCCTCTTTTATCCAGTGTGTCTCCACCGCTCTCCTCGCACTCTTATTTCCTGTCTCTCCACCACTCTCCTCGTGCTCTTTTATCCTGTTTCTCCACTCTCTTCGTGCTCTTTTATCCTGTGTCTCTACTCTCCTCGTGCTCTTTTATCCTGTGTCTCCTTCAGTCTCCTCATGCTCTTTTATCCTGTGTCTCCGCTCTCCTCACGCTCTTTTATCCTGTGTATCCACCAAGCTCCTCGCACTCTTTTATCCTGTGTCTCCCCTTTCCTCGCGCTCTTTTATCCTGTTTCTCCACCGCTCTCCTCGCGCTCTTTTATCCTGTGTCTCTGCACTCCTCGCGCTCTTTTATTCTGTGTCTCCGCATTCCTCGCTCTTTTAACCTGTGTCTCCGCACTACTCACGCTCTTTTATCCTGTGTCTTCACCGCTCTCCTCGCGCTCTTTCTTCCTGTCCCTCCAACACTCTATCGCGCTCTATTTTCCTGTGTCTCCGCACTCCTCTCGCTCTTTTACCCTCTTTCTCCACTACTCTCTCACGCTCTTATATCCTGTGTCTCCGCACTCCTCACCCTCTTTTATCCTGTGTCTCCGCTCTCCTCACGCTCTTTTACCCTGTGTCTCCGCTGTCCTCGCCCTCTTTTATCCTGTGTCCCCTTCACTCCCCTCGTGCTCTTCTGTCCTGTGTCTCCGGCCCTCTCCTCACGCTCTTTTATCCTGTGTGTCTCCACTCTCCTCATGCTCTTTTATCCTGTGTCTTCACTCTCATCATGCTCTTTTATCCTGTGTCTCCGCTCTCCTCACGCTCTTTTACCATGTGTCTCCGTTGTTTCTGCACTCTTTTATCCTGTGTCTCCTTCATTCTCCTTGTGCTCTTTTATCCTGTGTCTCCACCGCTCTCCTCAAGTTCCTTTATCCTGTGTCTCCGCTCTCCTCGCGCTCTTTTAGCCTGGGTCTCCACCGCTCTCCTCGCACTCTTTTTTCCTGTCTCTCCACCACTCTCCTCGCGCTCTTTTATCCTTTGTGTCTCCGCTCTCCTCGTGCTCTTTTATCCTGTGTCTCCTTCACTCTCCTCGTGCCCTTTTGTCCTGTGTCTCCGCTCTCCTTGCACTCTTTTATCCTGTGTATCCACCAAGCGCCTCGCACTCTATTATCCTGTGTCTGCCCTTTCCTCGCACTCTTTTATCCTGTTTCTCCACCGCTCTCCTCGCGCTCTTTTATCCTGTGTCTCTGCACTCCTCGCCATCTTTTATCCTGTGTCTCCGCTCTCCTCTCGCTCTTTTATCCTGTGTCTCCACGGCTCTCATCGCGCTCTTCTTTCCTGTCTCTCCACCACTCTCTCGCGCTCTTATATCCTGTGTCTCCGCACTCCTCACCCTCTTTTATCCTGTGTCTCCTCTCTCCTCTCGCTTTTTTACCCTGTGTCTCCGTTGTCCTCGCCCTCTTTTATCCTGTGTCTCCTTCGCTCTCCTCGTGCTCTTTTATCCTGTGTCTCCGCCGCTCTCCTCACTTTTTTGTCCTGTGTCTCCGCTCTCCTTGCGCCCTTTTAGCCTGTGTCTCCGCCGCTCTCCTCGCGCTCTTTTATCCAGTGTGTCTCCACTCACCTCTTTTATGCTTTGTCTCTGCACTCCTCACGCTCTTTTATACGGTGTCTCCACTCTCCTCGCACTCTTTTATCCTGTGTCTCCCCTTTCCTCGCGCTCTTTTATCCGGTGTCTCTGCACTCCTCTCCCTCTTTTGTCCTGTGTCTCCGCTCTCCTCACGCTCTTTAATCCTGTGTCTCCACCGCTCTCCTCGCACTCTTTTTTCCTGTCTCTCCACCACTCTCCTCGCGCTCTTTTATCCTTTGTGTCTCCGCTCCCCTCGTGCTCTTTTATCCTGTGTCTCCACTCTCTTCATGCTCTTTTATCCTGTGTCTCTACTCTCTTCGTGCTCGTTTATCCTGTGTCTCCTTCACTCTCCTCGTGCTCTTTTATCCTGTGTCTCCGCTGTCCTCGCGCTCTTTTTGCTGTGTATCCACCAAGCTCCTCGAACTCTTTTATCCTGTGTCTCCCCTTTCCTCGCGCTCTTTTATCCTGTTTCTCCACCGCTCTCCTCACGCTCTTTTATCCTGTGTCTCTGCAATCCTCGCGCTCTTTTATCCTGTGTCTCCGCACTCCTCGCCCTTTTATCCTGTGTCTCCGCACTACTCACGCTCTTTTATGCTGTGTCTCCACCGCTCACCTCGCGCTCTTTCTTCCTGTTCCTCCACCACTCTATAGCGCTCTATTATCCTGTGTCTCCCCACTCCTCTCGCTCTTTTATCCTCTTTCTCCATCACTCTCTCGCGCTCTTATATCCTGTGTCTCCGCACTCTTCAACCTCTTTTATCCTGTGTCTCCGCTCTCCTCACGCTTTTTTACCCTGTGTCTCCGCTGTCCTCACCCTCTTTTAGCCTTGTCTCCATCACTCTCCTCGTTCTCTTTTGTCCTGTGTCTCCGGTGCTCTCCTCACGCACTTTTATCCTATGTGTCTCCACTCTCCTCGTGCTCTTTTATCCTGTGTCTTCATTCTCATCGTGCTCTTTTATCCTGTGTCTCCGCTCTCCTCATGCTCTTTTACCCTGTGTCTCCGCAGTTTCTGCACTCTTTTATCCTGTGTCTCCTTCATTCTCCTCGTGCTCTTTTATCCTGTGTTTCCACCGGTCTCCTCAAGTTCTTTTATCCTGTGTCTCCGCTCTCCGCGCGCTCTTTTAGCCTGTGTCTTCGCCGCTCTCCTCGCGCTCTTTTATCCTGTGTTTCTCCACTCTCCTCGTGCTCTTTTATCCTGTGTCTCTGCACTCCTCGCGCTCTTTTATCCTGTGTCTCCGCACTCCTCTCCCTCTTTTATCCTGTGTCTCCTTCAGTCTCCTCATGCTCTTTTATCCTGTGTCTCCGCTCTCCTCGCGCTCTTTTATCCTATGTATCCACCAAGCTCCTCGCACTCTTTTATCCTGTGTCTCCCCTTTCCTCGCGCTCTTTTATCCTGTGTCTCTGCACTCCTCGCGCTCTTTTATCCTGTGTCTCTGCATTCCTCGCTTTTTTATCCTGTGTCTCCGCACTACTCATGCTCTTTTATCCTGTGTCTTCACCGCTCTCCTCACGCTCTTTCTTCCTGTCCCTCCAACACTCTATCGCACTCTATTATCCTGTGTCTCCGCACTCTTCTCGCTCTTTTATCCTCTTTCTCCACTACTCTCTCACGCTCTTATATCCTGTGTCTCCGCACTCCTCACCCTCTTTTATCCTGTGTCTCCGCTCTCCTCAAGCTCTTTTACCCTGTGTCTGCGCTGTCCTCGCCCTCTTTTATCCTGTGTCTCCTTCACTCCCCTCGTGCTCTTTTGTCCTGTGTTTCCAGCCCTCTCCTCACGCTCTTTTATCCTGTGTGTCTCCACTCTCCTCGTGCTCTTTTATCCTCTGTCTTCACTCTCATCATGCTCTTTTCTCCTGTGTCTCCGCTCTCCTCACGCTCTTTTACCATGTGTCTCCGCTGTTTCTGCACTCTTTTATCCTGTGTCTCCTTCACTCCCCTCGTGCTCTTTTATCCTGTGTCTCCACCGCTCTCCTCAAGTTCCTTTATCCTGTGTCTCCGCTCTCCTCGCGCTCTTTTAGCCTGTGTCTCCGCCGCTCTCCTCGTGCTCTTTTATCCTGTGTGTCTCCAATCTCCTCGTGCTCTTTTATCCTTTGTCTCTGCACTCCTCGCCCTCTTTTATCCTGTGTCTCTGCTCTCCTCACCCTCTTTCATCCTGGGTCTCCACCGCTCTCCTCGCACTCTTTTTTCCTGTCTCTCCACCACTCTCCTCGCGCTCTTTTATCTTTTGTGGCTCCGCTCTCCTCGTGCTCTTTTATCGTGTGTCTCTACTCTCCTCATGCTCTTTCATCCTGTGTCTCCTTCACTCTCCTCGTGCTCTTTTATCCTGTGCCTCCGCTCTCCTTGCACTCTTTTATCCTGTGTATCCACCAAGCGCCTCGCACTCTTTTATCCTGTGTCTCCCCTTTCCTCGCGCTCTTTTATCCTGTTTCTCCACCGCTCTCCTCGCGCTCTTTTATCCTGTGTCTCCACACTCCTCGCCCTCTTTTATTCTGTGTCTCCGCTCTCCTCATGCTCTTTTATCCTGTGTCTCCACCACTCTCATCGCGCTCTTCTTTCCTGTCTCTCCACTACTCTAACGCGCTCTTTTATCCTGTGTTTCCGCACTCCTCTCGCTCTTTAATCCTGTGTCTCCACCACTCTCTCGCGCTCTTATATCCTGTGTCTCCGCACTCCTCACCCTCTTTTATCCTGTGTCTCCGCTCTCCTCTCGCTCTTTTATCCTGTGTCTCTGCTCTCCTCACACTCTTTTATCCTGTGTCTCCAACGCTCTCCTCGTGCTCTTTTATCCTGTGTCTTCGCTCTCATCGTGCTCTTTTATCCTCTGTCTCCTTCACTCTCCTCGTGCTCTTTTATCCTGTGTCTCCGCCGCTCTCCTCACTTTTTTTGTCCTGTGTCTCCGCTCTCCTTGCGCCCTTTTAGCCTGTGTCTCCGCCGCTCTCCTCGCGCTCTTTTATCCAGTGTGTCTCCACTCTCCTCGTGCTCTTTTATCCTGTGTCTCTGCACTCCTCACGCTCTTTTATCCGGTGTCTCCACTCTCCTCGCACTCTTTTATCCTGTGTCTCCCCCTTCCTCGCGCTCTTTTATACTGTGTCTCTGCACTCCTCCCGCGCTTTTATCCTGTGTCTCTGCACTCCTCTCCCTCTTTTGTCCTGTGTCTCCGCTCTCCTCACGCTCTTTAATCCTGTGTCTCCACCGCTCTCCTCGCACTCTTTTTTCCTGTCTCTCCACCACTCTCCTCGCGCTCTTTTATCCTTTGTGTCTCCGCTCCCCTCGTGCTCTTTTATCCTGTTTCTCCACTCTCTTCATGCTCTTTTATCCTGTGTCTCTAATCTCTTCGTGCTCGTTTATCCTGTGTCTCCTTCACTCTCCTCGTGCTCTTTTATCCTGTGTCTCCGCTGTCCTCGCGCTCTTTTTGCTGTGTATCCACCAAGCTCCTCGAACTCTTTTATCCTGTGTCTCCCCTTTCCTCGCGCTCTTTTATCCTGTTTCTCCACCGCTCTCCTCACGCTCTTTTATCCTGTGTCTCTGCAATCCTCGCGCTCTTTTATCCTGTGTCTCCGCACTCCTCGCCCTTTTATCCTGTGTCTCCGCACTACTCACGCTCTTTTATGCTGTGTCTCCACCGCTCACCTCGCGCTCTTTCTTCCTGTCCCTCCACCACTCTATAGCGCTCTAGTATCCTGTGTCTCCCCACTCCTCTCGCTCTTTTATCCTCTTTCTCCATCACTCTCTCGCGCTCTTATATCCTGTGTCTCCGCACTCTTCAACCTCTTTTATCCTGTGTCTCCGCTCTCCTCACGCTTTTTTACCCTGTGTCTCCGCTGTCCTCACCCTCTTTTAGCCTTGTCTCCATCACTCTCCTCGTTCTCTTTTGTCCTGTGTCTCCGGCGCTCTCCTCACGCACTTTTATCCTATGTGTCTCCACTCTCCTCGTGCTCTTTTATCCTGTGTCTTCACTCTCATCGTGCTCTTTTATCCTGTGTCTCCGCTCTCCTCATGCTCTTTTACCCTGTGTCTCCGCAGTTTCTGCACTCTTTTATCCTGTGTCTCCTTCATTCTCCTCGTGCTCTTTTATCCTGTGTTTCCACCGGTCTCCTCAAGTTCTTTTATCCTGTGTCTCCGCTCTCCGCGTGCTCTTTTAGCCTGTGTCTTCGCCGCTCTCCTCGCGCTTTTTTATCCTGTGTGTCTCCACTCTCCTCGTGCTCTTTTATCCTGTGTCTCTGCACTCCTCACCCCCTTTTATCCTGTGTCTCCACCGTTCTCCTCGCGCTCTTTTATCCTGTCTCTCCACCACTCTCCTCGTGCTCTTTTATCCTTTGTGTCTCCACTCTCCTCGTGCTCTTTTATCCTGTGTCTCTACTCTCCTCGTGCACTTTTATCCTGTGTCTCCTTCACTCTCCTCGTGCTCTTTTATCCTGTGTCTCCGCTCTCCTTGCATCTTTTATCCTGTGTATCCACCAAGCGCCTCGCACTCTTTTATCCTGTGTCTCCCCTTTCCTCGTGCTTTTATCCTGTTTCTCCACCGCTCTCCTCGCGCTTTTTTATCCTGTGTCTCTGCACTCCTCGCGCTCTTTTATCCTGTGTCTCCGCTCTCCTCATGCTCTTTTATCCTGTGTCTCCACCGCTCTCATCGCGCTCTTCTTTTCTGTCACTCCTTTACTCTATCGCGCTCTTTTATCCTGTGTTTCCGCTCTCCTCTCGCTCTTTAATCCTGTGTCTCCACCACTCTCTCACGCTCTTATATCCTGTGTCTCCGCACTCCTCACCCTCTTTTATCCTGTGTCTCCGCTCTCCTCTTGCTTTTTTACCCTGTGTCTCCGCTGTCCTCACGCTCTTTTATCCAGTGTCTCCTTCACTCTCCACGTGGTCGTTTTTCCTGTGTCTCTGCTCTCCTCACGCTCTTTTATCCTGTGTCTCCGACGCTCTCCTCGTGCTCTTTTATCCTGTGTCTTCGCTCTCATCGTGCTCTTTCATCCTGTGTCTCCGCTCTCCTCACCCTCTTGTACCCTGTGTGTCCGCTGTCCTCACCCTCTTTTATCCTGTGTCTCCTTCACTCTCCTCTTGCTCTTTTACCCTGTGTCTCCGCCGCTCTCCTCACTTTTTTTGTCCTGTGTCTCCGCTCTCCTCTCACCCTTTTACCATGTGTCTCCGCTATTTCTGCACTCTTCTATCCTGTGTCTCCTTCATTCTCCTCGTGCTCTTTTATCCTGTGTATCCACCGCTCTCCTCAAGTTCCTTTATCCTGTTTCTCCGCTCTCCTCGCGCTCTTTTAGCCTGTTTCTCGGCTGCTCTCCTCGTGCTCTTTTATCCTGTGTGTCTCCACTCTCCTCGCGCTCTTTTATCCTGTGTCTCTGCACTCCTCGCCCTCTTTTATCCTGTGTCTCTGCTCTCCTCACCCTCTTTCATCCTGGGTCTCCACCGCTCTCCTCGCACTCTTTTTTCTTGTCTCTCCACCACTCTCCTCAAGCTCTTTTATCCTTTGTGTCTCTGCTCTCCTCGTGCTCTTTTATCCTGTGTCTCTACTCTCCTCGTGCTCTTTTATGCTGTGTCTCCGCCTTCCTCATGCTCTTTTACCCTGTGTGTCCGCTGTCCTTGCCCTCTTTTATTCTGTGTCTCCGCCGCTCTCCTCACCTTTTTTGTCCTGTGTCTCCGCTCTGCTCGCGCCCTTTTAGCCTGTGTCTCCGCCGCTCTCCTCGCGCTCTTTTATCCAGTGTGTCTCCACTCTCCTCGTGCTCTTTTATCCTGTGTCTCTGCACTCCTCACGCTCCTTTATCCGGTGTCTCCACTCTCCTCGCACTCTTTTATCCTGTGTCTCCCCCTTCCTCGCGCTCTTTTATACTGTGTCTCTGCACTCCTCGCGCGCTTTTATCCTGTCTCTCTGCACTCCTCTCCCTCTTTTGTCCTGTGTCTCCGCTCTCCACACGCTCTTTAATCCTGTGTCTCCACCGCTCTCCTCATGCTCTTTTTTCCTGTCTCTCCACCACTCTCCTCGAGCTCTTCTATCGTTTGTGTCTCCGCTCTCCTCGTGCTCTTTTATCCTGTGTCTCCACTCTCCTCACGCCCTTTTATTCTGTTTCTCCACCGCTCTCCACACGTTCTTTTAGCCTGTGTCTCCGCTCTCCTCACGCTCTTTTATCCTCTGTCACCGCCCTCCTCATGCTCTTTTACCCTGTGTCTCTGCTCTCCTCGCACTCTTTTATCCTGTGTATCCACCAAGCTCCTCGCACTCTTTTATCCTATGTCTCGCCTTTCCTCGCGCTCTTTCTTCCTGTCTCTCCACCACTCTATCGCACTCTATTATCCTGTGTCTCCGCACTCCTCTCGCTCTTTTATCCTGTTTCTCCACCACTCTCTCGCGCTCTTTTATCCTGTGTCTCCGCACTCCTCGCCCTCTTTTATCCTGTGTCTCCGATCTCCTCACGATTTTTTACCCTGTGTCTCCGCTGTCCTCGCCCTCTTTTATCCTGTGTCTCCTTCACTCTCCTTGTGCTCTTTTGTCCTGCGTCTCCGGCGCTCTCCTCACGCTCTTTTATCCTGTGTGTCTCCACTCTCCTCGTGCTCTTTTATCCTGTGTCTTCACTCTCATCATGCTCTTTTATCCTGTGTCTCTGCTCTCCTCACGCTCTTTTCCCTGAGTCTCCGCTGTCCTCACCCTCTTTTATCCTGTGTCTCCTTCATTCTCCTCGTGCTCTTTTATCCTGTGTCTCCACCATTCTCCTCAAGTTCATTTATCATGTGTCTCCACTCTCATTACGCTCTTTTAGCCTGTGTTTCCGCCGCTCTGCTCGCACTCTTTTATCCTGTGTGTCTCCACTCTCCTCGTGCTCTTTTATCCTGTGTCTCTGCACTCCTCGCCCTCTCTTGTCCTGTGTCTCCGCTCTCCTCACGCTCTTTTATCCTGTGTCTCCACCGCTCTCCTCGTGCTCTTTTTTCCTGTCTCTCCACGACTCTCCTCACGCTCTTTTGTCCTTTGTGTCTCCACTCTCCTCGTGCTCTTTTATCCTGTTTCTCCACTCTCTTCGTACTCTTTTATCCTGTGTCTCAACTCTGCTCGTGCTCTTTTATCCTGTGTCTCCTTCAGTCTCCTCGTGCTCTTTTATCCTGTGTTTCCGCTCTCCTCGCACTCTTTTATCCTGTGTATCCACCATGCTCCTCACATTCTTTTATTCTGTGTCTCCCCTTTCCTCGCGCTCTTTTATCCTGTTTCTCCACCGCTCTCCTCGCGCTCTTTTATCCTGTGTCTCTGCACTCCTTGCGCTCTTTTATCCTGTGTCTCCGCACTGCTCGCTCTTTTATCCTGTGTCTCCGCACTACTCGCTCTTTTATCCTGTGTCTCCACTGCTCTCCTCGCGCTCTTTCTTCCTCTCCCTCCACCACTCTATCGTGCTCTATTATCCTGTGTCTCCGCACTCCTCTCGCTCTTTTCTCCTCTTGCTCCACTACTCTCTCACACTCTTATATCCTGTGTCTCCACACTCCTCACCCTCTTTTATCCTTTGTCTCCGCTCTCCTCACGCTCTTTTACCCTGTGTCTCCGCTGTCCTCACCCTCTTTTATCCTGTGTCTCCTTCACTCCCCTCGTGCTCTTTTGTCCTGTGTCTCCGGCCCACTCCTCACGCTCTTTTAACCTGTGTGTCTCCACTCTCCTCGTGCTCTTTTCTCCTGTGTCTTCACTCTCATCGTGCTCTTTTATCCTGTGTCTCCTTCACTCTCCTCGTGCTCTTTTATCCTGTGTCTCCACTCTCCTCACGCCCTTTTATTCTGTTTCTCCACCGCTCTCCACACGTTCTTTTAGCCTGTTTCTCCACTCTCCTCACGTTCTTTAATCCTTTGTCTCCGCACTACTTGTGCTCTTTTATTTTGTGTCTCCGCACTCCTCAGGCTCTTTTATCCTGTGTCTCCGCTCTCCTTGTGCTCTTTTATCCTGTGTCTCCGCTCTCCTCACGCTCTTTTACCCTGTGTCTCTGCTCTCCTCGCACTCTTTTATCCTGTGTATCCACCAAGCTCCTCGCACTCTTTTATCCTGTGTCTCGCCTTTCCTCGCGCTCTTTCTTCCTGTCTCTCCACCACTCTATCGCGCTCTATTATCCTGTGTCTCCGCACTCCTCTCGCTCTTTTATCCTGTTTCTCCACCACTCTCTCGCGCTCTTTTATCCTTTGTCTCCGCACTCCTCGCCCTCTTTTATCCTGTGTCTCCGAACTCCTCACGAATTTTTACCCTGTGTCTCCGCTGTCCTCGCCCTCATTTATCCTGTGTCTCCTTCACTCTCCTTTTGCTCTTTTGTCCTGCGTCTCCGGCGCTCTCCTCACGCTCTTTTATCCTGTGTGTCTCCACTCACCTCATGCTCTTTTATCCTGTGTCTTCACTCTCATCATGCTCTTTTATCCGGTGTCTCTGCTCTCCTCACGCTCTTTTCCCTGAGTCTCCGCTGTCCTCACCCTCTTTTATCCTGTGTCTCCTTCATTCTCCTCATGCTCTTTTATCCTGTGTCTGCACCATTCTCCTCAAGCTCTTTTATCATGTGTCTCCACTCTCATCGCGCTCTTTTAGCCTGTGTTTCCGCCGCTCTGCTCGCACTCTTTTATCCTGTGTGTCTCCACTCTCCTCGTGCTCTTTTATCCTGTGTCCCTGCACACCTCGCCCTCTCTTGTCCTGTGTCTCCGCTCTCCTCATGCTCTTTTATCCTGTGTCTCCACCGCTCTCCTCGTGCTCTTTTTTCCTGTCTCTCCACGACTCTCCTCACGCTCTTTTGTCCTTTGTGTCTCCACTCTCCTCATGCTCTTTTATCCTGTTTCTCCACTCTCTTCGTACTCTTTTATCCTGTGTCTCTACTCTGCTCGTGCTCTTTTATCCTGTGTCTCCTTCAGTCTCCTCGTGCTCTTTTAGCCTGTGTTTCCGCTCTCCTCGCACTCTTTTATCCTGTGTATCCACCATGCTCCTCACATTCTTTTATTCTGTGTCTCCCCTTTCCTCGCGCTCTTTTATCCTGTTTCTCCACCGCTCTCCTCGCGCTCTTTTATCCTGTGTCTCTGCACTCCTCGCGCTCTTTTCTCCTGTGTCTCCGCACTGCTCGCTCTTCTTTCCTGTTTCTCTGCACTACTCACGCTCTTTTATCCTGTGTCTCCACCGCTCTCCTCGCGCTCTTTCTTCCTGTCCCTCCACCACTCTATCGTGCTCTATTATCCTGTGTCTCCGCACTCCTCTCGCTCTTTGATCCTCTTGCTCCACTACTCTCTCACGCTCTTATATCCTGTGTCTGCGCACTCCTCACTCTCTTTTATCCTTTGTCTCCGCTCTCCTCACGCTCTTTTACCCTGTGTCTCCGCTGTCCTCGCCCTCTTTTATCCTGTGTCTCCTTCACTCCCCTCGTGCTCTTTTGTCCTGTGTCTCCGGCCCACTCCTCACGCTCTTTTAACCTGTGTGTCTCCACTCTCCTCGTGCACTTTTCTCCTGTGTCTTCGCTCTCATCATGCTCTTTTATCCTGTGACTCCGCTCTCCTCACACTCTTTTACCCTGTGTGACCTCTCTCCTCGCCCTCTTTTATCCAGTATGTCTCCACCGCTCTCCTCGCACTCTTATTTCCTGTCTCTCCACCACTCTCCTCGCGCTCTTTTATCCTTTGTGTCTCTGCTCTCCTCGTGCTCTTTTATCCTGTGTCTCTACTCTCCTCGTGCTCTTTTATCCTGTGTCTCCTTCAGTCTCCTCATGCTCTTTTATCCTGTGTCTCCGCTCTCCTCGTGCTCTTTTCTCCTGTGTCTTCGCTCTCATCGTGCTCTTTTATCCTGTGTCTCCTTCACTCTCCTCGTGCTCTTTTATCCTGTGTCTCCACTCTCCTCACGCCCTTTTATTCTGTTTCTCCACCGCTCTCCACACGTTCTTTTAGCCTGTTTCTCCACTCTCCTCACGTTCTTTAATCCTTTGTCTCCGCACTACTTGTGCTCTTTTATCCTGTGTCTCCGCACTCCTCAGGCTCTTTCATCCTGTGTCTCCGCTCTCCTTGTGCTCTTTTATCCTTTGTCTCCGCTCTCCTCACGCTCTTTTATCCTCTGTCACCGCCCTCCTCATGCTCTTTTACCCTGTGTCTCTGCTCTCCTCGCACTCTTTTATCCTGTGTATCCACCAAGCTCATCGCACTCCTTTATCCTGTGTCTCTCCTTTCCTCGCGCTCTTTCTTCCTGTCTCTCCACCATCTATCGCGCTCTGTTATCCTGTGCTCCGCACTCCTCTTGCTCTTTTATCCTGTTTCTCCACCACTCTCTCGCGCTCTTTTATCCTTTGTCTCCGCACTCCTCGCCCTCTTTTATCCTGTGTCTCCGAACTCCTCACGATTTTTTACCCTGTGTCTCCGCTGCCCTCGCCCTCTTTTATCCTGTGTCTCCTTCACTCTCCTTGTGCTCTTTTGTCCTCCGTCTCCGGCGCTCTCCTCACGCTCTTTTATCCTGTGTGTCTCCACTCTCCTCGTGCTCTTTTATCCTGTGTCTTCACTCTCATCATGCTCTTTTATCCTGTGTCTCTGCTCTCCTCACGCTCTTTTCCCTGAGTCTCCGCTGTCCTCACCCTCTTTTATCCTGTGTCTCCTTCATTCTCCTCATGCTCTTTTATCCTGTGTCTCCACCATTCTCCTCAAGTTCTTTTATCATGTGTCTCCACTCTCATCGCGCTATTTTAGCCTGTATTTCCGCCGTTCTGCTCGCACTCTTTTATCCTGTGTGTCTCCACTCTCCTCGTGCTCTTTTATCCTGTGTCTCTGCACTCCTCGCCCTCTCTTGTCCTGTGTCTCCGCTCTCCTCATGCTCCTTTATCCTGTGTCTCCACCGCTCTCCTCGTGCTCTTTTTTCCTGTCTCTCCACCACTCTCCTCACGCTCTTTTGTCCTTTGTGTCTCCACTCTCCTCGTGCTCTTTTATCCTGTTTCTCCACTCTCTTCGTACTCTTTTATCCTGTGTCTCAACTCTGCTCGTGCTCTTTTATCCTGTGTCTCCTTCAGTCTCCTCGTGCACTTTTATCCTGTGTTTCCGCTCTCCTCGCACTCTTTTATCCTGTGTATCCACCATGCTCCTCACATTCTTTTATTCTGTGTCTCCCCTTTCCTCGCGCTCTTTTATCCTGTTTCTCCACCGCTCTCCTCGCGCTCTTTTATCCTGTGTCTCTGCACTCCTCGCCCTCTTTTATCCTGTGTCTCCGAACTCCTCACGAATTTTTACCCTGTGTCTCCGCTGTCCTCGACTTCATTTATCCTGTGTCTCCTTCACTCTCCTTTTGCTCTTTTGTCCTGCGTCTCCGGCGCTCTCCTCACGCTCTTTTATCCTGTGTGTCTCCACTCACCTCGTGCTCTTTTATCCTGTGTCTTCACTCTCATCATGCTCTTTTATCCTGTGTCTCTGCTCTCCTCACGCTCTTTTCCCTGAGTCTCCGCTGTCCTCACCCTCTTTTATCCTGTGTCTCCTTCATTCTCCTCAAGTTCTTTTATCATGTGTCTCCACTCTCATCGCGCTATTTTAGCCTGTATTTCCGCCGTTCTGCTCGCACTCTTTTATCCTGTGTGTCTCAACTCTCCTCGTGCTCTTTTATCCTGTGTCTCTGCACTCCTCGCCCTCTCTTGTCCTGTGCCTCCGCTCTCCTCATGCTCCTTTATCCTGTGTCTCCACCGCTCTCCTCGTGCTCTTTTTTCCTGTCTCTCCACCACTTTCCTCACGCTCTTTTGTCCTTTGTGTCTCCGCTCTCCTCGTGCTCTTTTATCGTGTTTCTCTGCTCTCTTCATGCTGTTTTATCCTGTGTCTCTCTCTCCTCGTGCTCTTTTATCCTGTGTCTCCTTGACTCTCCTCGCTCTCTTTTATCCTGTGTCTCCCCTTTCCTCGCGCTCTTTTATCCTCTTTCTCCACCGCACTCCTTGGCCTCTTTTATCCTGTGTCTCTGCACTCCTCGCGCTCTTTTATCCTGTGTCTCCTTCACTCCCCTCGTGCTCTTTTGTCCTGTGTCTCCGGCCCACTCCTCACGCTCTTTTAACCTGTGTGTCTCCACTCTCCTCGTGCTCTTTTCTGCCATGTCTTTGCCCTCATCATGCTCTTTTATCCTGTGACTCCGCTCTCCTCACACTCTTTTACCCTGTGTGACCTCTCTCCTCGCCCTCTTTTATCCAGTGTGTCTCCACCGCTCTCCTCGCACTCTTATTTCCTGTCTCTCCACCACTCTCCTCGTGCTCTTTTATCCTGTTTCTCCACTCTCTTCGTGCTCTTTTATCCTGTGTCTCTACTCTCCTCGTGCTCTTTTATCCTGTGTCTCCTTCAGTCTCCTCATGCTCTTTTATCCTGTGTCTCCGCTCTCCTCACGCTCTTTTATCCTGTGTATCCACCAAGCTCCTCGCACTCTTTTATCCTGTGTCTCCCCTTTCCTCGCGCTCTTTTATCCTGTTTCTCCACCGCTCTCCTCGCGCTCTTTTATCCTGTGTCTCTGCACTCCTCGCGCTCTTTTATTCTGTGTCTCCGCATTCCTCGCTCTTTTAACCTGTGTCTCCGCACTACTCACGCTCTTTTATCCTGTGTCTTCACCGCTCTCCTCGCGCTCTTTCTTCCTGTCCCTCCAACACTCTATCGCGCTCTATTTTCCTGTGTCTCCGCACTCCTCTCGCTCTTTTACCCTCTTTCTCCACTACTCTCTCACGCTCTTATATCCTGTGTCTCCGCACTCCTCACCCTCTTTTATCCTGTGTCTCCGCTCTCCTCACGCTCTTTTACCCTGTGTCTCCGCTGTCCTCGCCCTCTTTTATCCTGTGTCCCCTTCACTCCCCTCGTGCTCTTCTGTCCTGTGTCTCCGGCCCTCTCCTCACGCTCTTTTATCCTGTGTGTCTCCACTCTCCTCATGCTCTTTTATCCTGTGTCTTCACTCTCATCATGCTCTTTTATCCTGTGTCTCCGCTCTCCTCACGCTCTTTTACCATGTGTCTCCGTTGTTTCTGCACTCTTTTATCCTGTGTCTCCTTCATTCTCCTTGTGCTCTTTTATCCTGTGTCTCCACCGCTCTCCTCAAGTTCCTTTATCCTGTGTCTCCGCTCTCCTCGCGCTCTTTTAGCCTGGGTCTCCACCGCTCTCCTCGCACTCTTTTTTCCTGTCTCTCCACCACTCTCCTCGCGCTCTTTTATCCTTTGTGTCTCCGCTCTCCTCGTGCTCTTTTATCCTGTGTCTCCTTCACTCTCCTCGTGCCCTTTTGTCCTGTGTCTCCGCTCTCCTTGCACTCTTTTATCCTGTGTATCCACCAAGCGCCTCGCACTCTATTATCCTGTGTCTGCCCTTTCCTCGCACTCTTTTATCCTGTTTCTCCACCGCTCTCCTCGCGCTCTTTTATCCTGTGTCTCTGCACTCCTCGCCATCTTTTATCCTGTGTCTCCGCTCTCCTCTCGCTCTTTTATCCTGTGTCTCCACGGCTCTCATCGCGCTCTTCTTTCCTGTCTCTCCACCACTCTCTCGCGCTCTTATATCCTGTGTCTCCGCACTCCTCACCCTCTTTTATCCTGTGTCTCCTCTCTCCTCTCGCTTTTTTACCCTGTGTCTCCGTTGTCCTCGCCCTCTTTTATCCTGTGTCTCCTTCGCTCTCCTCGTGCTCTTTTATCCTGTGTCTCCGCCGCTCTCCTCACTTTTTTGTCCTGTGTCTCCGCTCTCCTTGCGCCCTTTTAGCCTGTGTCTCCGCCGCTCTCCTCGCGCTCTTTTATCCAGTGTGTCTCCACTCACCTCTTTTATGCTTTGTCTCTGCACTCCTCACGCTCTTTTATACGGTGTCTCCACTCTCCTCGCACTCTTTTATCCTGTGTCTCCCCTTTCCTCGCGCTCTTTTATCCGGTGTCTCTGCACTCCTCTCCCTCTTTTGTCCTGTGTCTCCGCTCTCCTCACGCTCTTTAATCCTGTGTCTCCACCGCTCTCCTCGCACTCTTTTTTCCTGTCTCTCCACCACTCTCCTCGCGCTCTTTTATCCTTTGTGTCTCCGCTCCCCTCGTGCTCTTTTATCCTGTGTCTCCACTCTCTTCATGCTCTTTTATCCTGTGTCTCTACTCTCTTCGTGCTCGTTTATCCTGTGTCTCCTTCACTCTCCTCGTGCTCTTTTATCCTGTGTCTCCGCTGTCCTCGCGCTCTTTTTGCTGTGTATCCACCAAGCTCCTCGAACTCTTTTATCCTGTGTCTCCCCTTTCCTCGCGCTCTTTTATCCTGTTTCTCCACCGCTCTCCTCACGCTCTTTTATCCTGTGTCTCTGCAATCCTCGCGCTCTTTTATCCTGTGTCTCCGCACTCCTCGCCCTTTTATCCTGTGTCTCCGCACTACTCACGCTCTTTTATGCTGTGTCTCCACCGCTCACCTCGCGCTCTTTCTTCCTGTTCCTCCACCACTCTATAGCGCTCTATTATCCTGTGTCTCCCCACTCCTCTCGCTCTTTTATCCTCTTTCTCCATCACTCTCTCGCGCTCTTATATCCTGTGTCTCCGCACTCTTCAACCTCTTTTATCCTGTGTCTCCGCTCTCCTCACGCTTTTTTACCCTGTGTCTCCGCTGTCCTCACCCTCTTTTAGCCTTGTCTCCATCACTCTCCTCGTTCTCTTTTGTCCTGTGTCTCCGGTGCTCTCCTCACGCACTTTTATCCTATGTGTCTCCACTCTCCTCGTGCTCTTTTATCCTGTGTCTTCATTCTCATCGTGCTCTTTTATCCTGTGTCTCCGCTCTCCTCATGCTCTTTTACCCTGTGTCTCCGCAGTTTCTGCACTCTTTTATCCTGTGTCTCCTTCATTCTCCTCGTGCTCTTTTATCCTGTGTTTCCACCGGTCTCCTCAAGTTCTTTTATCCTGTGTCTCCGCTCTCCGCGCGCTCTTTTAGCCTGTGTCTTCGCCGCTCTCCTCGCGCTCTTTTATCCTGTGTTTCTCCACTCTCCTCGTGCTCTTTTATCCTGTGTCTCTGCACTCCTCGCGCTCTTTTATCCTGTGTCTCCGCACTCCTCTCCCTCTTTTATCCTGTGTCTCCTTCAGTCTCCTCATGCTCTTTTATCCTGTGTCTCCGCTCTCCTCGCGCTCTTTTATCCTATGTATCCACCAAGCTGCTCGCACTCTTTTATCCTGTGTCTCCCCTTTCCTCGCGCTCTTTTATCCTGTGTCTCTGCACTCCTCGCGCTCTTTTATCCTGTGTCTCTGCATTCCTCGCTTTTTTATCCTGTGTCTCCGCACTACTCATGCTCTTTTATCCTGTGTCTTCACCGCTCTCCTCACGCTCTTTCTTCCTGTCCCTCCAACACTCTATCGCACTCTATTATCCTGTGTCTCCGCACTCTTCTCGCTCTTTTATCCTCTTTCTCCACTACTCTCTCACGCTCTTATATCCTGTGTCTCCGCACTCCTCACCCTCTTTTATCCTGTGTCTCCGCTCTCCTCAAGCTCTTTTACCCTGTGTCTGCGCTGTCCTCGCCCTCTTTTATCCTGTGTCTCCTTCACTCCCCTCGTGCTCTTTTGTCCTGTGTTTCCAGCCCTCTCCTCACGCTCTTTTATCCTGTGTGTCTCCACTCTCCTCGTGCTCTTTTATCCTCTGTCTTCACTCTCATCATGCTCTTTTCTCCTGTGTCTCCGCTCTCCTCACGCTCTTTTACCATGTGTCTCCGCTGTTTCTGCACTCTTTTATCCTGTGTCTCCTTCACTCCCCTCGTGCTCTTTTATCCTGTGTCTCCACCGCTCTCCTCAAGTTCCTTTATCCTGTGTCTCCGCTCTCCTCGCGCTCTTTTAGCCTGTGTCTCCGCCGCTCTCCTCGTGCTCTTTTATCCTGTGTGTCTCCAATCTCCTCGTGCTCTTTTATCCTTTGTCTCTGCACTCCTCGCCCTCTTTTATCCTGTGTCTCTGCTCTCCTCACCCTCTTTCATCCTGGGTCTCCACCGCTCTCCTCGCACTCTTTTTTCCTGTCTCTCCACCACTCTCCTCGCGCTCTTTTATCTTTTGTGGCTCCGCTCTCCTCGTGCTCTTTTATCGTGTGTCTCTACTCTCCTCATGCTCTTTCATCCTGTGTCTCCTTCACTCTCCTCGTGCTCTTTTATCCTGTGCCTCCGCTCTCCTTGCACTCTTTTATCCTGTGTATCCACCAAGCGCCTCGCACTCTTTTATCCTGTGTCTCCCCTTTCCTCGCGCTCTTTTATCCTGTTTCTCCACCGCTCTCCTCGCGCTCTTTTATCCTGTGTCTCCACACTCCTCGCCCTCTTTTATTCTGTGTCTCCGCTCTCCTCATGCTCTTTTATCCTGTGTCTCCACCACTCTCATCGCGCTCTTCTTTCCTGTCTCTCCACTACTCTAACGCGCTCTTTTATCCTGTGTTTCCGCACTCCTCTCGCTCTTTAATCCTGTGTCTCCACCACTCTCTCGCGCTCTTATATCCTGTGTCTCCGCACTCCTCACCCTCTTTTATCCTGTGTCTCCGCTCTCCTCTCGCTCTTTTATCCTGTGTCTCTGCTCTCCTCACACTCTTTTATCCTGTGTCTCCAACGCTCTCCTCGTGCTCTTTTATCCTGTGTCTTCGCTCTCATCGTGCTCTTTTATCCTCTGTCTCCTTCACTCTCCTCGTGCTCTTTTATCCTGTGTCTCCGCCGCTCTCCTCACTTTTTTTGTCCTGTGTCTCCGCTCTCCTTGCGCCCTTTTAGCCTGTGTCTCCGCCGCTCTCCTCGCGCTCTTTTATCCAGTGTGTCTCCACTCTCCTCGTGCTCTTTTATCCTGTGTCTCTGCACTCCTCACGCTCTTTTATCCGGTGTCTCCACTCTCCTCGCACTCTTTTATCCTGTGTCTCCCCCTTCCTCGCGCTCTTTTATACTGTGTCTCTGCACTCCTCCCGCGCTTTTATCCTGTGTCTCTGCACTCCTCTCCCTCTTTTGTCCTGTGTCTCCGCTCTCCTCACGCTCTTTAATCCTGTGTCTCCACCGCTCTCCTCGCACTCTTTTTTCCTGTCTCTCCACCACTCTCCTCGCGCTCTTTTATCCTTTGTGTCTCCGCTCCCCTCGTGCTCTTTTATCCTGTTTCTCCACTCTCTTCATGCTCTTTTATCCTGTGTCTCTAATCTCTTCGTGCTCGTTTATCCTGTGTCTCCTTCACTCTCCTCGTGCTCTTTTATCCTGTGTCTCCGCTGTCCTCGCGCTCTTTTTGCTGTGTATCCACCAAGCTCCTCGAACTCTTTTATCCTGTGTCTCCCCTTTCCTCGCGCTCTTTTATCCTGTTTCTCCACCGCTCTCCTCACGCTCTTTTATCCTGTGTCTCTGCAATCCTCGCGCTCTTTTATCCTGTGTCTCCGCACTCCTCGCCCTTTTATCCTGTGTCTCCGCACTACTCACGCTCTTTTATGCTGTGTCTCCACCGCTCACCTCGCGCTCTTTCTTCCTGTCCCTCCACCACTCTATAGCGCTCTAGTATCCTGTGTCTCCCCACTCCTCTCGCTCTTTTATCCTCTTTCTCCATCACTCTCTCGCGCTCTTATATCCTGTGTCTCCGCACTCTTCAACCTCTTTTATCCTGTGTCTCCGCTCTCCTCACGCTTTTTTACCCTGTGTCTCCGCTGTCCTCACCCTCTTTTAGCCTTGTCTCCATCACTCTCCTCGTTCTCTTTTGTCCTGTGTCTCCGGCGCTCTCCTCACGCACTTTTATCCTATGTGTCTCCACTCTCCTCGTGCTCTTTTATCCTGTGTCTTCACTCTCATCGTGCTCTTTTATCCTGTGTCTCCGCTCTCCTCATGCTCTTTTACCCTGTGTCTCCGCAGTTTCTGCACTCTTTTATCCTGTGTCTCCTTCATTCTCCTCGTGCTCTTTTATCCTGTGTTTCCACCGGTCTCCTCAAGTTCTTTTATCCTGTGTCTCCGCTCTCCGCGTGCTCTTTTAGCCTGTGTCTTCGCCGCTCTCCTCGCGCTTTTTTATCCTGTGTGTCTCCACTCTCCTCGTGCTCTTTTATCCTGTGTCTCTGCACTCCTCACCCCCTTTTATCCTGTGTCTCCACCGTTCTCCTCGCGCTCTTTTATCCTGTCTCTCCACCACTCTCCTCGTGCTCTTTTATCCTTTGTGTCTCCGCTCTCCACCTGCTCTTTTATACTTTTTCTCCGCTCTCTTCATGCTGTTTTATCCTGTGTCTCTCTCTCCTCTTGCTCTTTTATCCTGTGTCTCCTTCACTCTCCTCGCACTCTTTTATCCTGTGTCTCCCCTTTCCTCACGTTCTTTTATCCTCTTTCTCCACCGCACTCCTCGAATTCTTTTATCCTGTGTCTTTGCACTCCTCGCGCTCTTTTAATCTGTGTCCCCCCTTTCCTCGCGCTCTTTTATCCTGTTTCTCCACCGCTCTCCTCACGCTCTTTAATCCTGTGTCTCCACCACTCTCTTGCGCTCTTATATCCTTTGTCTCCGCATTCCTCACACATTTTTACCCTCTGTCTCCGCTGTCCTCGACCTCTTTTATCCTGTGTCTCCTTCACTCTCCTCGTGCTCTTTAGTCCTGTTTCTCCGCTGCTATCATCACGCTATTTTATCCTGTGTCTCCGACGCTTTCCTCATGCTCTTTTATCCTGTGTGTCTCCGCTCGCCTCGTGCTCTTTTATCCTGTTTCTCTGCTCTCTTCATGCTGTTTTATCCTGTGTCTCTCTCTCCTCGTGCTCTTTTTTCCTGTGTCTCCTTCACTCTCCTCGCACTTTTTTATCCTGTGTCTCCCCTTTCCTCGCGCTCTTTTATCCTCTTTCTCCACCGCACTCCTTGGCCTCTTTTATCCTGTGTCTCTGCACTCCTCGCGCTCTTTTATCCTGTGTCTCCTTCACTCCCCTCGTGCTTTTTTGTCCTGTGTCTCCGGCCCACTGCTCACGCTCTTTTAACCTGTGTGTCTCCACTCTCCTCGTGCTCTTTTCTCCTGTGTCTTCGCTCTCATCATGCTCTTTTATCATGTGACTCCGCTCTCCTCACACTCTTTTACCCTGTGTGACCTCTCTCCTCGCCCTCTTTTATCCAGTGTGTCTCCACCGCTCTCCTCGCACTCTTATTTCCTGTCTCTCCACCACTCTCCTCGCGCTCTTTTATCCTTTGTGTCTCTGCTCCCCTCGTGCTCTTTTATCCTGTTTCTCCACTCTCTTCGTGCTCTTTTATCCTGTGTCTCTACTCTCCTCGTGCTCTTTTATCCTGTGTCTCCTTCAGTCTCCTCATGCTCTTTTATCCTGTGTCTTCACTCTCATCGTGCTCTTTTATCCTGTGTCTCCGCTCTCCTCATGCTCTTTTACCCTGTGTCTCCGCAGTTTCTGCACTCTTTTATCCTGTGTCTCCTTCATTCTCCTCGTGCTCTTTTATCCTGTGTTTCCACCGGTCTCCTCAAGTTCTTTTATCCTGTGTCTCCGCTCTCCGCGCGCTCTTTTAGCCTGTGTCTTTGCCGCTCTCCTCGCGCTCTTTTATCCTGTGTGTCTCCACTCTCCTCGTGCTCTTTTATCCTGTGTCTCTGCACTCCTCACCCCCTTTTATCCTGTGTCTCCACCGTTCTCCTCGCGCTCTTTTATCCTGTCTCTCCACCACTCTCCTCGTGCTCTTTTATCCTTTGTGTCTCCACTCTCCACCTGCTCTTTTATACTTTTTCTCCGCTCTCTTCATGCTGTTTTATCCTGTGTCTCTCTCTCCTCTTGCTCTTTTATCCTGTGTCTCCTTCACTCTCCTCGCACTCTTTTATCCTGTGTCTCCCCTTTCCTCACGTTCTTTTATCCTCTTTCTCCACCGCACTCCTCGAATTCTTTTATCCTGTGTCTTTGCACTCCTCGCGCTCTTTTAATCTGTGTCCCCCCTTTCCTCGCGCTCTTTTATCCTGTTTCTCCACCGCTCTCCTCACGCTCTTTAATCCTGTGTCTCCACCACTCTCTTGCGCTCTTATATCCTTTGTCTCCGCATTCCTCACGCATTTTTACCCTCTGTCTCCGCTGTCCTCGACCTCTTTTATCCTGTGTCTCCTTCACTCTCCTCGTGCTCTTTAGTCCTGTTTCTCCGCTGCTATCATCACGCTCTTTTATCCTGTGTCTCCGACGCTTTCCTCATGCTCTTTTATCCTGTGTGTCTCCGCTCGCCTCGTGCTCTTTTATCCTGTTTCTCTGCTCTCTTCATGCTGTTTTATCCTGTGTCTCTCTCTCCTCGTGCTCTTTTTTCCTGTGTCTCCTTCACTCTCCTCGCACTTTTTTATCCTGTGTCTCCCCTTTCCTCGCGCTCTTTTATCCTCTTTCTCCACCGCACTCCTTGGCCTCTTTTATCCTGTGTCTCTGCACTCCTCGCGCTCTTTTATCCTGTGTCTCCTTCACTCCCCTCGTGCTCTTTTGTCCTGTGTCTCCGGCCCACTGCTCACGGTCTTTTAACCTGTGTGTCTCCACTCTCCTCGTGCTCTTTTCTCCTGTGTCTTCACTCTCATCATGCTCTTTTATCCTGTGACTCCGCTCTCCTCACACTCTTTTACCCTGTGTGACCTCTCTCCTCGACCTCTTTTATCCAGTGTGTCTCCACCGCTCTCCTCGCACTCTTATTTCCTGTCTCTCCACCACTCTCCTCGCGCTCTTTTATCCTTTGTGTCTCTGCTCCCCTCCTGCTCTTTTATCCTGTTTCTCCACTCTCTTCGTGCTCTTTTATCCTGTGTCTCTACTCTCCTCGTGTTCTTTTATCCTGTGTCTCCTTCAGTCTCCTCATGCTCTTTTATCCTGTGTCTCCGCTCTCCTCGCGCTCTTTTATCCTGTGTATCCACCAAGCTCCTCGCACTCTTTTATCCTGTGTCTCCCCTTTCCTCACGCTCTTTTATCCTGTTTCTCCACCGCTCTCCTCGCGCTCTTTTATCCTGTGTCTCTGCACTCCTCGCGCTCTTTTATCCTGTGTGTCTCCACTCTCTTCATGCTCTTTTATCCTGTGTCTCCACGGCTCTCATCGCGCTCTTCTTTCCTGTCTCTCCACCACTCTCTCGCGCTCTTATATCCTGTGTCTCCGCACCCCTCACCCTCTTTTATCCTGTGTCTCCGCTCTCCTCTCGCTTTTTTACCCTGTGTCTCCGTTGTCCTCGCCCTCTTTTATCCTGTGTCTCCTTCACTCTCCTTGTGCTCTTTTATCCTGTGTCTCCGCCGCTCTCCTCACTTTTTTTGTCCTGTGTCTCCGCTCTCCTTGCGCCCTTTTAGCCTGTGTCTCCGCCGCTCTCCTCGCGCTCTTTTATCCAGTGTGTCTCCACTCTCCTCGTGCTCTTTTATGCTTTGTCTCTGCACTCCTCACGCTCTTTTATACGGTGTCTCCACTCTCCTCGCACTCTTTTATCCTGTGTCTCCCCTTTCCTCGCGCTCTTTTATCCAGTGTCTCTGCACTCCTCGCGCTCTTTTATCCTGTGTCTCTGCACTCCTCTCCCTCTTTTGTCCTGTGTCTCCGCTCTCCTCACGCTCTTTAATCCTGTGTCTCCACCACTCTCCTCGCACTCTTTTTTCCTGTCTCTCCACCACTCTCCTCGCGCTCTTTTATCCTTTGTGTCTCCACTCCCCTCGTGCTCTTTTATCCTGTGTCTCTGCACTCCTCTCCCTCTTTTGTCCTGTGTCTCCGCTCTCCTCACGCTCTTTAATCCTGTGTCTCCATCACTCTCCTCGCACTCTTTTTTCCTGTCTCTCCACCACTCTCCTCGCGCTCTTTTATCCTTTGTGTCTCCGCTCCCCTCGTGCTCTTTTATCCTGTTTCTCCACCTTCTTCATGCTCTTTTATCCTGTGTCTCTACTCTCTTCGTGCTCGTTTATCCTGTGTCTCCTTCACTCTCCTCGTGCTCTTTTATCCTGTGTCTCCGCTGTCCTCGCGCTCTTTTTGCTGTGTATCCACCAAGCTCCTCGAACTCTTTTATCCTGTGTCTCCCCTTTCCTCGCGCTCTTTTATCCTGTTTCTCCACCGCTCTCCTCACGCTCTTTTATCCTGTGTCTCTGCAATCCTCGCGCTCTTTTATCCTGTGTCTCCGCACTCCTCGCCCTTTTATCCTGTGTCTCCGCACTACTCACGCTCTTTTATGCTGTGTCTCCACCGCTCACCTCGCGCTCTTTCTTCCTGTTCCTCCACCACTCTATAGCGCTCTATTATCCTGTGTCTCCCCACTCCTCTCGCTCTTTTATCCTCTTTCTCCATCACTCTCTCGCGCTCTTATATCCTGTGTCTCCGCACTCTTCAACCTCTTTTATCCTGTGTCTCCGCTCTCCTCACGCTTTTTTACCCTGTGTCTCCGCTGTCCTCACCCTCTTTTAGCCTTGTCTCCATCACTCTCCTCGTTCTCTTTTGTCCTGTGTCTCCGGCGCTCTCCTCACGCACTTTTATCCTATGTGTCTCCACTCTCCTCGTGCTCTTTTATCCTGTGTCTCCACTCTCCTCGTGCTCTTTTATCCTGTGTCTTCACTCTCATCGTGCTCTTTTATCCTGTGTCTCCGCTCTCCTCATGCTCTTTTACCCTGTGTCTCCGCAGTTTCTGCACTCTTTTATCCTGTGTCTCCTTCATTCTCCTCGTGCTCTTTTATCCTGTGTTTCCAGCGGTCTCCTCAAGTTCTTTTATCCTGTTTCTCCGCTCTCCACGCGCTCTTTTAGCCTGTGTCTTCGCCGCTCTCCTCGCGCTCTTTTATCCTGTGTGTCTCCACTCTCCTCGTGCTCTTTTATCCTGTGTCTCTGCACTCCTCACCCCCTTTTATCCTGTGTCTCCACCGTTCTCCTCACGCTCTTTTATCCTGTCTCTCCACCACTCTCCTCGTGCTCTTTTATCCTTTGTGTCTCCGCTCTCCACCTGCTCTTTTATATTTTTTCTCCGCTCTCTTCATGCTGTTTTATCATGTGTCTCTCTCTCCTCTTGCTCTTTTATCCTGTGTCTCCTTCACTCTCCTCGCACTCTTTTATCCTGTTTCTCCCCTTTCCTCGCGTTCTTTTATCCTCTTTCTCCACCGCACTCCTCGAATTCTTTTATCCTGTGTCTCTGCACTCCTCGCGCTCTTTTATCCTGTGTCCCCCCTTTCCTCACGCTCTTTTATCCTGTGTCTCCACCACTCTCATCGTGCTCTTTTTTCATTTCTCTCCACTACTCTATCGCGCTCTTTTATCCTGTGTCTCCGCACTCCTCTCGCTCTTTAATCCTGTGTCTCCACCACTCTCTTGCGCTCTTATATCCTTTGTCTCCGCATTCCTCATGCATTTTTACCCTCTGTCTCCGCTGTCCTCGCCCTCTTTTATCCTGTGTCTCCTTCACTCTCCTCGTGCTCTTTAGTCCTGTTTCTCCGCTGCTATCATCACGCTCTTTTACCCTGTGTCTCCGACGCTTTCCTCACGCTCTTTTATCCTGTGTGTCTCCGCTCTCCTCGTGCTCTTTTATCGTGTTTCTCTGCTCTCTTCATGCTGTTTTATCCTGTGTCTCTCTCTCCTCGTGCTCTTTTATCCTGTGTCTCCTTGACTCTCCTCGCACTCTTTTATCCTGTGTCTCCCCTTTCCTCGCGCTCTTTTATCCTCTTTCTCCACCGCACTCCTTGGCCTCTTTTATCCTGTGTCTCTGCACTCCTCGCGCTCTTTTATCCTGTGTCTCCTTCACTCCCCTCGTGCTCTTTTGTCCTGTGTCTCCGGCCCACTCCTCACGCTCTTTTAACCTGTGTGTCTCCACTCTCCTCGTGCTATTTTCTCCCGTGTCTTTGCTCTCATCATGCTCTTTTATCCTGTGACTCCGCTCTCCTCACACTCTTTTACCCTGTGTGACCTCTCTCCTCGCCCTCTTTTATCCAGTGTGTCTCCACCGCTCTCCTCGCACTCTTATTTCCTGTCTCTCCACCACTCTCCTCGTGCTCTTTTATCCTGTTTCTCCACTCTCTTCGTGCTCTTTTATCCTGTGTCTCTACTCTCCTCGTGCTCTTTTATCCTGTGTCTCCTTCAGTCTCCTCATGCTCTTTTATCCTGTGTCTCCGCTCTCCTCACGCTCTTTTATCCTGTGTATCCACCAAGCTCCTCGCACTCTTTTATCCTGTGTCTCCCCTTTCCTCGCGCTCTTTTATCCTGTTTCTCCACCGCTCTCCTCGCGCTCTTTTATCCTGTGTCTCTGCACTCCTCGCACTCTTTTATTCTGTGTCTCCGCATTCCTCGCTCTTTTAACCTGTGTCTCCGCACTACTCACGCTCTTTTATCCTGTGTCTTCACCGCTCTCCTCGCGCTCTTTCTTCCTGTCCCTCCAACACTCTATCGCGCTCTATTTTCCTGTGTCTCCGCACTCCTCTCGCTCTTTTACCCTCTTTCTCCACTACTCTCTCACGCTCTTATATCCTGTGTCTCCGCACTCCTCACCCTCTTTTATCCTGTGTCTCCGCTCTCCTCACGCTCTTTTACCCTGTGTCGCCGCTGTCCTCGCCCTCTTTTATCCTGTGTCCCCTTCACTCCCCTCGTGCTCTTCTGTCCTGTGTCTCCGGCCCTCTCCTCACGCTCTTTTATCCTGTGTGTCTCCACTCTCCTCGTGCTCTTTTATCCTGTGTCTTCACTCTCATCATGCTCTTTTATCCTGTGTCTCCGCTCTCCTCACGCTCTTTTACCATGTGTCTCCGTTGTTTCTGCACTCTTTTATCCTGTGTCTCCTTCATTCTCCTTGTGCTCTTTTATCCTGTGTCTCCACCGCTCTCCTCAAGTTCCTTTATCCTGTGTCTCCGCTCTCCTCGCGCTCTTTTAGCCTGGGTCTCCACCGCTCTCCTCGCACTCTTTTTTCCTGTCTCTCCACCACTCTCCTCGCGCTCTTTTATCCTTTGTGTCTCCGCTCTCCTCGTGCTCTTTTATCCTGTGTCTCCTTCACTCTCCTCGTGCCCTTTTGTCCTGTGTCTCCGCTCTCCTTGCACTCTTTTATCCTGTGTATCCACCAAGCGCCTCGCACTCTATTATCCTGTGTCTGCCCTTTCCTCGCACTCTTTTATCCTGTTTCTCCACCGCTCTCCTCGCGCTCTTTTATCCTGTGTCTCTGCACTCCTCGCCATCTTTTATCCTGTGTCTCCGCTCTCCTCTCGCTCTTTTATCCTGTGTCTCCACGGCTCTCATCGCGCTCTTCTTTCCTGTCTCTCCACCACTCTCTCGCGCTCTTATATCCTGTGTCTCCGCACTCCTCACCCTCTTTTATCCTGTGTCTCCTCTCTCCTCTCGCTTTTTTACCCTGTGTCTCCGTTGTCCTCGCCCTCTTTTATCCTGTGTCTCCTTCACTCTCCTCGTGCTCTTTTATCCTGTGTCTCCGCCGCTCTCCTCACTTTTTTGTCCTGTGTCTCCGCTCTCCTTGCGCCCTTTTAGCCTGTGTCTCCGCCGCTCTCCTCGCGCTCTTTTATCCAGTGTGTCTCCACTCACCTCTTTTATGCTTTGTCTCTGCACTCCTCACGCTCTTTTATACGGTGTCTCCACTCTCCTCGCACTCTTTTATCCTGTGTCTCCCCTTTCCTCGCGCTCTTTTATCCGGTGTCTCTGCACTCCTCGCGCTCTTTTATCCTGTGTCTCTGCACTCCTCTCCCTCTTTTGTCCTGTGTCTCCGCTCTCCTCACGCTCTTTAATCCTGTGTTTCCACCGCTCTCCTCGCACTCTTTTTTCCTGTCTCTCCACCACTCTCCTCGCGCTCTTTTATCCTTTGTGTCTCCGCTCCCCTCGTGCTCTTTTATCCTGTTTCTCCACTCTCTTCATGCTCTTTTATCCTGTGTCTCTACTCTCTTCGTGCTCGTTTATCCTGTGTCTCCTTCACTCTCCTCGTGCTCTTTTATCCTGTGTCTCCGCTGTCCTCGCGCTCTTTTTGCTGTGTATCCACCAAGCTCCTCGAACTCTTTTATCCTGTGTCTCCCCTTTCCTCGCGCTCTTTTATCCTGTTTCTCCACCGCTCTCCTCACGCTCTTTTATCCTGTGTCTCTGCAATCCTCGCGCTCTTTTATCCTGTGTCTCCGCACTCCTCGCCCTTTTATCCTGTGTCTCCGCACTACTCACGCTCTTTTATGCTGTGTCTCCACCGCTCACCTCGCGCTCTTTCTTCCTGTTCCTCCACCACTCTATAGCGCTCTATTATCCTGTGTCTCCCCACTCCTCTCGCTCTTTTATCCTCTTTCTCCATCACTCTCTCGCGCTCTTATATCCTGTGTCTCCGCACTCTTCAACCTCTTTTATCCTGTGTCTCCGCTCTCCTCACGCTTTTTTACCCTGTGTCTCCGCTGTCCTCACCCTCTTTTAGCCTTGTCTCCATCACTCTCCTCGTTCTCTTTTGTCCTGTGTCTCCGGTGCTCTCCTCACGCACTTTTATCCTATGTGTCTCCACTCTCCTCGTGCTCTTTTATCCTGTGTCTTCATTCTCATCGTGCTCTTTTATCCTGTGTCTCCGCTCTCCTCATGCTCTTTTACCCTGTGTCTCCGCAGTTTCTGCACTCTTTTATCCTGTGTCTCCTTCATTCTCCTCGTGCTCTTTTATCCTGTGTTTCCACCGGTCTCCTCAAGTTCTTTTATCCTGTGTCTCCGCTCTCCGCGCGCTCTTTTAGCCTGTGTCTTCGCCGCTCTCCTCGCGCTCTTTTATCCTGTGTTTCTCCACTCTCCTCGTGCTCTTTTATCCTGTGTCTCTGCACTCCTCGCGCTCTTTTATCCTGTGTCTCCGCACTCCTCTCCCTCTTTTATCCTGTGTCTCCTTCAGTCTCCTCATGCTCTTTTATCCTGTGTCTCCGCTCTCCTCGCGCTCTTTTATCCTATGTATCCACCAAGCTCCTCGCACTCTTTTATCCTGTGTCTCCCCTTTCCTCGCGCTCTTTTATCCTGTGTCTCTGCACTCCTCGCGCTCTTTTATCCTGTGTCTCTGCATTCCTCGCTTTTTTATCCTGTGTCTCCGCACTACTCATGCTCTTTTATCCTGTGTCTTCACCGCTCTCCTCACGCTCTTTCTTCCTGTCCCTCCAACACTCTATCGCGCTCTATTATCCTGTGTCTCCACACTCTTCTCGCTCTTTTATCCTCTTTCTCCACTACTCTCTCACGCTCTTATATCCTGTGTCTCCGCACTCCTCACCCTCTTTTATCCTGTGTCTCCGCTCTCCTCAAGCTCTTTTACCCTGTGTCTGCGCTGTCCTCGCCCTCTTTTATCCTGTGTCTCCTTCACTCCCCTCGTGCTCTTTTGTCCTGTGTTTCCAGCCCTCTCCTCACGCTCTTTTATCCTGTGTGTCTCCACTCTCCTCGTGCTCTTTTATCCTCTGTCTTCACTCTCATCATGCTCTTTTCTCCTGTGTCTCCGCTCTCCTCACGCTCTTTTACCATGTGTCTCCGCTGTTTCTGCACTCTTTTATCCTGTGTCTCCTTCACTCCCCTCGTGCTCTTTTATCCTGTGTCTCCACCGCTCTCCTCAAGTTCCTTTATCCTGTGTCTCCGCTCTCCTCGCGCTCTTTTAGCCTGTGTCTCCGCCGCTCTCCTCGTGCTCTTTTATCCTGTGTGTCTCCAATCTCCTCGTGCTCTTTTATCCTTTGTCTCTGCACTCCTCGCCCTCTTTTATCCTGTGTCTCTGCTCTCCTCACCCTCTTTCATCCTGGGTCTCCACCGCTCTCCTCGCACTCTTTTTTCCTGTCTCTCCACCACTCTCCTCGCGCTCTTTTATCTTTTGTGGCTCCGCTCTCCTCGTGCTCTTTTATCGTGTGTCTCTACTCTCCTCATGCTCTTTCATCCTGTGTCTCCTTCACTCTCCTCGTGCTCTTTTATCCTGTGCCTCCGCTCTCCTTGCACTCTTTTATCCTGTGTATCCACCAAGCGCCTCGCACTCTTTTATCCTGTGTCTCCCCTTTCCTCGCGCTCTTTTATCCTGTTTCTCCACCGCTCTCCTCGCGCTCTTTTATCCTGTGTCTCCACACTCCTCGCCCTCTTTTATTCTGTGTCTCCGCTCTCCTCATGCTCTTTTATCCTGTGTCTCCACCACTCTCATCGCGCTCTTCTTTCCTGTCTCTCCACTACTCTATCGCGCTCTTTTATCCTGTGTTTCCGCACTCCTCTCGCTCTTTAATCCTGTGTCTCCACCACTCTCTCGCGCTCTTATATCCTGTGTCTCCGCACTCCTCACCCTCTTTTATCCTGTGTCTCCGCTCTCCTCTCGCTCTTTTATCCTGTGTCTCTGCTCTCCTCACACTCTTTTATCCTGTGTCTCCAACGCTCTCCTCGTGCTCTTTTATCCTGTGTCTTCGCTCTCATCATGCTCTTTTATCCTCTGTCTCCTTCACTCTCCTCGTGCTCTTTTATCCTGTGTCTCCGCCGCTCTCCTCACTTTTTTTGTCCTGTGTCTCCGCTCTCCTCGCGCCCTTTTAGCCTGTGTCTCCGCCGCTCTCCTCGCGCTCTTTTATCCAGTGTGTCGCCACTCTCCTCGTGCTCTTTTATCCTGCGTCTCTGCACTCCTCACGCTCTTTTATACTGTGTCTCCACTCTCCTCGCACTCTTTTATCCTGTGTCTCCCCTTTCCTCACCCTCTTTTATCCTGTGTCTCCGCTCTCCTCTCTCTTTTTTACCCAGTGTCTCCGCTGTCCTCACCCTCTTTTATCCTGTGTCTCCTTCACTCTCCTCATGCTCTTTTGTCCTGTGTCTCCGCTGCTCTCCTCACGCTCTTTTACCCTGTGTCTCTGCTGTCCTCACGCTCTTTTATCCTGTGTCTCCGACGCTCTCCTTGTGCTCGTTTATCCTGTGTCTTCGCTCTCATCGTGCTCTTTTATCCTGTGTCTCCTTCACTCTAATCGTGCTCTTTTATCCTGTGTCTCCGCCGCTCTACTCACTTTTTTTGTCCTGTGTCTCTGCTCTCCTCGCGCCCATTTAGCCTGTGTCTCCGCCACTCTCCTGGCGCTCTTTTATCCAGTGTGTCTCCACTCTCCTCGGCCTCTTTCATCCTGTGTCTCTGCACTCCTCACGCTCTTTTATACGGTGTCTCCACTCTCCTTGCACTCTTTTATCCTGTGTCTCCCCTTTCCTCGCTCTCTTTTATCCGGTATCTCTGCACTCCTCTCCCTCTTTTGTCCTGTGTCTCCGCTCTCCTCACGCTCCTTAATCCTGTGTCTCCACCGTTCTCCTCGCACTCTTTTTTCCTGTCTCTCCACCACTCTCCTCGCGCTCTTTTATCCTTTGTGTCTCCGCTCCCCTCGTGCTCTTTTATCCTGTTTCTCCACTCTCTTCGTGCTCTTTTATCCTGTGTCTCTACTCTCTTCGTGCTCTTTTATCCTGTATCTCCTTCACTCTCCTCGTGCTCTTTTATCCTGTGTCTCTGCTGTCCTCGCGCTCTTTTTGCTGTTTATCCACCAAGCTCCTCGCACTCTTTTATCCTGTGTCTCCCCTTTCCTCACGCTCTTTTATCCTGTTTCTCCACCGCTCTCCTCGCGCTCTTTTATCCTGTGTCTCTGCAATCCTCGCGCTCTTTTATCCTGTGTCTCCGCACTCCTCGCCCTTTTATCCTGTGTCTCCGCACTACTCACGCTCTTTTATCCTGTGTCTCCACCGCTCACCTCGCGCTCTTTCTTCCTGTCCCTCCACCACTCTATAGCGCTCTATTATCCTGTGTCTCCGCACTCCTCTCGCTCTTTTATCCTCTTTCTCCATCACTCTCTCGCACTCTTAAATCCAGTGTCTCCGCACTCTTCAGCCTCTTTTATCCTGTGTCTCCGCTCTCCTCACGCTTTTTTACTCTGTGTCTCCGCTGTCCTCGCCCTCTTTTAGCCTTGTCTCCTTCACTCTCCTCATTCTCTTTTGTCCTGTGTCTCCGGCGCTCTCCTCACGCACATTTATCCTGTGTGTCTCCACTCTCCTCGTGCTCATTTATCCTGTGTCTTCACTCTCATCATGCTCTTTTATCCTGTGTCTCCGCTCTCCTCACACTCTTTTACCCTGTGTCTCCGCTGTTTCTGCACTCTTTTATCCTGTGTCTCCTTCATTCTCCTCGTGCTCTTTTATCCTGTGTTTCCACCGGTCTCCTCAAGTTCTTTTATCCTGTGTCTCCGCTCTCCTCGCGCTCTTTTAGCCTGTGTCTTCGCCGCTCTCCTCGCGCTCTTTTATCCTTTGTGTCTCCACTCTCCTCGTGCTCTTTTATCCTGTGTCTCTGCACTCCTCACCCTGTTTTATCCTGTGTCTCCACCGTTCTCCTCGCGCTCTTTTATCCTGTCTCTCCACCACTCTCCTCGCGCTCTTTTATCCTTTGTGTCTCCGCTCTCCTCCTGCTCTTTTATCCTGTTTCTCCGCTATCTTCATGCTGTTTTATCGTGTGTCTCTCTCTCCTCGTGCTCTTTTATCCTGTGTCTCCTTCACTCTCCTCGTGCTCTTTTGTCCTGTTTCTCCACTGCTCTCATCACGCTCTTTTATCCTGTTTCTCCGATGCTTTCCTCACGCTCTTTTATCCTGTGTGTCTCCGCTCTCCTCGTGCTCTTTTATCCTGTTTCTCCGCTCTCTTCATGCTGTTTTACCCTGTGTCTCTCTCTCCTCGTGCTCTTTTATCCTGTGTCTCCTTCACTCTCCTCGCACTCTTTTATCCTATGTCTCCCCTTTCCTCGCGTTCTTTTATCCTCTTTCTCCACCGCACTCCTCGCCTTCTTTTATCCTGTGTCTCCGCACTCCTCTCGCTCTTTAATCCTGTGTCTCCACCACTCTCTTGCGCTCTTATATCCTGTGTCTCCGCATTCCTCACGCTTTTTTACCCTGTGTCTCCGCTGTCCTCGCCCTCTTTTATCCTGTGTCTCCTTCACTCTCCTCGTGCTCTTTTGTCCTGTGTCTCCGCTGCTCTTTTCAAGCTCTTTTATCCTGTGTCTCCACTCTCCTCGCGCTCTTTTATCCTGTGTCTCGGACGCTCTCCTCACGCTCTTTTATCCTGTGTGTCTCCACTCTCCTCGTACTCTTTTATCCTGTGTCTCCGCTCTCCTCATGCTCTTTTACCCTGTGTCTCCGCTGTCCTCGCCCTCTCTTTATCCTGTGTCTCCTTCACTCTCCTCGTGCTCTTTTATCCTGTGTCTCCACCGCTCTCCTCACTTTCTTTTGTCCTGTGTCTCCGCTCTCCTCGCGCTCTTTTAGCCTATTTCTCCGACGCTCTCCTCACGCTCTTTTATCCTGTGTGTCTCCACTCTCCTCGTGCTCTTTTATCCTGTGTCTTCACTCTCATCGTGCTCTTTTATCCTGTGTCTCCGCTCTCCTCACGCTCTTTTACCCTGAATCTCCGCTGTTTCTGCACTCTTTTATCCTGTGTCTCCTTCATTCTCCTGGTGCTCTTTTATCCTGTGTTTCCACCGCTCTCCTCAAGTTCTTTTATCCTGTGTCTCCGCTCTCCTCATGCTCTTTTAGCCTGTGTCTTCGCCGCTCTCCTTGCGCTCTTTTATCCTGTGTGTCTCCACTCTCCTCGTGATCTTTTATCCTGTGTCTCTGCACTCCTCGCCCTCTTTTATCCTGTGACTCCGCTCTCCTCACCCTCTTTTATCCTGTGTCTCGACCGTTCTCCTCGCGCTCTTTTTTCCTGTCTCTCCACCGCTCTCATCGCACGCTTTTTTCCTGTCTCTCCACTAATCTATCGCGCTCTTATATCCTGTGTCTCCGCATTCCTCATGCTTTTTTACCCTGTGTCTCCGCTGTCCTCGCCCTCTTTTATCCTGTGTCTCCTTCACTCTCCTCGTGTTCTTTTGTCCTGTGTCTCCGCTGCTCTCATCACGCTCTTTTATCCTGTGTCTCCGCTCTCCTCGCGCTCTTTTATCCTGTGTTTCCGACGCTCTCCTCACGCCCTTTTATCCTGTGTGTCTCTGCTCTCCTCGTGCTCTTTTATCCTCTTTCTCCGCTCTCTTCATGCTGTTTTCTCCTGTGTCTCTCTCTCCTCATGCTCTTTTATCCTCTGTCTCCTTCACTCTCCTCACACTCTTTTATCCTGTGTCTCCCCTTTCCTCACGCTCTTTTATCCTCTTTCTCCACCGCACTCCTCGGCCTCTTTTATCCTGTGTCTCTGCACTCCTCGCGCGCTTTTATTCTGTGTCTCCGCACTCCTCTCCCTCTTTTATCCTGTGTCTCTGCTCTCCTCAAGCTCTTTTATCCTGTGTCTCCACTGCTCTCATCGCGCTCTTTTTTCCTGTCTTTCCACTACTCTATCGCGCTCTTTTATCCTGTGTCTCCACACTCCTCTCGTTCTTTAATCCTGTGTCTCCACCACTCTCTCGCGCTCTTATATCCTGTGTCTCCGCATTCCTCACGCTTTTTTACCCTGTGTCTCAGCTGTCCTCACCCTCTTTTATCCTGTCTCCTTCACTCTCCTCGTGCTCTTTTGTCCTGTGTCTCCGCTGCTCTCCTCACGCTCTTTTATCCTGTGTCTCTGCTCTCCTCACACTCTTTTATCCTCTGTGTCTCCACTCTCCTCGTGCTCTTTTATCCTGTGTCCTCGCTCTCATCGTGCTCTTTTATCCTGTATCTCCGCTCTCCTCACGCTCTTTTACCCTGTGTCTCCGCTGTCCTCGCCCTCTTTTATCCTGTGTCTCCTTCACTCTCCTCGTGCACTTTTATCCTGTGTCTCCGCCGCTCTCCTCACTTTCTTTTGTCCTGTGTCTCCGCTCTCCTCGCGCTCTTTTAGCCTGTGTCTCCGACGCTCTCCTCGCGCTCTTTTATCCTGTGTGTCTCCACTGTCCTCGTGCTCTTTTATCCTGTGTCTCCGCACTCCTCACCCTCTTTTATCCTGTTTCTCGGCTCTCACCGCGCTCTTTTATCCTGTGTCTATGCTTTCCTCACGCTCTTTTATCCTGTGTCTCTGCACTCCTCACGCTCTTTTATCCGGTGTCTCCACTCTCCTCGTGCTCTTTTATCCTGTGTCTCCCATTTCCTCCTGCTCTTTTATTCTGTTTCTCCACCGCACTCCTCGCGCTCTTTTATCCTGTGTCTTGCACTCCTTGAGCTCTTTTATCCTGTGTCTCCGCACTCCTCTCCCTCTTTTATCCTGTGTCTCCGCTCTCCTCACGCTCTTTTATCCTGTGTCTCCACACTCCTCTCGCTCTTAATCCTGTGTCTCCACCACTCTCTCGCGCTCTTATATCCTGTGTGTCTCCACTCTCCTCGTGCTCTTTTATCCTGTGTCTCCGTGCTCCTCACCATCTTTTATCCTGTTTCTCGGCTCTCACCGCGCTCTTTTATCCTGTGTCTCCGTTTTCCTCACGCTCTTTTATCCTGTGTCTCAGCACTCCTCACGCTCTTTTATCCTGTGTCTCCGACGCTTTCCTCACGCTCTTTCATCCTGTGTGTCTCCGCTCTCCTCGTGCTCTTTTATCCTGTTTCTCTGCTCTCTTCATGCTGTTTTACCCTGTGTCTCTCTCTCCTCATGCTCTTTTATCCTGTGTCTCCTTCACTCTCCTCGCACTCTTTTATCCTGTGTCTCCCCTTTCCTCGCGTTCTTTTATCCTCTTTCTCCACCGCACTCCTCGCCTTCTTTTATCCTGTGTCTCCGCACTCCTCTCGCTCTTTAATCCTGTGTCGCCACCACTCTCTCGCGCTCTTATATCCTGTGTCTCCACATTCCTCACGCTTTTTTACCCTGTGTCTCCGCTGTCCTCGCCCTCTTTTATCCTGTGTCTCCTTCACTCTCCTCGTGCTCTTTTGTCCTGTGTCTCCGCAGCTCTTTTCAAGCTCTTTTATCCTGTGTCTCCGCTCTCCTCGCGCTCTTTTATCCTGTGTCTCGGACGCTCTCCTCACGCTCTTTTATCCTGTGTGTCTCCACTCTCCTCGTGCTCTTTTATCCTGTGTCTCCGCTCTCCTCATGCTCTTTTACCCTGTGTCTCCGCTGTCCTCGCCCTCTCTTTATCCTGTGTCTCCTTCACTCTCCTCGTGCTCTTTTATCCTGTGTCTCCGCCGCTCTCCTCACTTTCTTTTGTCCTGTGTCTCCACTCTCCTCGCGCTCTTTTAGCCTGTGTGTCTCCACTCTCCTCGTGCTCTTTTATCCTGTGTCTTCGCTCTCATCGTGCTCTTTTATCCTTTGTCTCCGCTCTCCTCACGCTCTTTTACCCTGAATCTCCGCTGTTTCTGCACTCTTTTATCCTGTGTCTCCTTCATTCTCCTGGTGCTCTTTTATCCTGTGTTTCCACCGCTCTCCTCAAGTTCTTTTATCCTGTGTCTCCGCTCTCCTCATGCTCTTTTAGCTTGTGTCTTCGCCGCTCTCCTCGCGCTCTTTTATCCTGTGTGTCTCCACTCTCCTCGTGCTCTTTTATCCTGTGTCTCTGCACTCCTCGCCCTCTTTTATCCTGTGACTCCGCTCTCCTCACCCTCTTTTATCCTGTGTCTCGACCGTTCTCCTCGCGCTCTTTTTTCCTGTCTCTCCACCACTCTCCTCGCGCTCTTTTATCCTTTTGTCTCCACTCTCCTCGTGCTCTTTTATCCTGTTTCTCCGGTCTCTTCATGCTGTTTTATCCTGTGTCTCTCTCTCCTCGTGCTCTTTTATCCTGTGTCTCCTTCATTCTCCTCGTGCTCTTTTATCCTGTGTTTCCACCGCTCTCCTTAAGTTCTGTTATCCTGTGTCTCCGCTCTCCTCGCCCTCTTTTAGCCTGTGTCTTCGCTGCTCTCCTCGCACTCTTTTATCCTGTGTGTCTCCACTCTCCTCGTGCTCTTTTATCCTGTGTCTCTGCACTCCTCGCCCTCTTTTATCCTGTGACTCCGCTCTCCTCACCCTCTTTTATCCTGTGTCTCCACCGTTCTCCTCGCGCTCTTTTTTCCTGTCTCTCCACCACTCTCCTCCCGCTCTTTTATCCTTTATGTCTCCGCTCTCCTCGTGCTCTTTTATCCTGTTTCTCCGCTCTCTTCTTGCTGTTTTATCCTGTGTCTCTCTCACCTCGTCCTCTTTTATGCTGTGTCTCCTTCACTCTCCTCGCACTCTTTTATCCTGTGTCTCCCCTTTCCTCGCGCTCTTTTATCCTCTTTCTCCACCGCACTCCTCACCTTCTTTTATCCTGTGTCTCTGCACTCCTCGCGCTCTTTTATCCTGTGTCTCCGCACTCCTCTCCCTCTTTTATCCTGTGTCTCCGCTCTCCTCACGCTCTTTTATCCTGTGTCTCCACCGCTCTCATCGCGCGCTTTTTTCCTGTCTCTCCACTACTCTATCATGCTCTTTTATCCTGTGTCACCGCACTCCTCTCGCTCTTTAATCCTGTGTCTCCACCACTCTCTCGCGCTCTTATATCCTGTGTCTCCGCATTCCTCATGCTTTTTTACCCTGTGTCTCCGCTGTCCTCGCCCTCTTTTATCCTGTGTCTCCTTCACTCTCCTCGTGTTCTTTTGTCCTGTGTCTCCGCTGCTCTCATCACGCTCTTTTATCCTGTGTCTCCGCTCTCCTCGCGCTCTTTTATCCTGTGTCTCCGAAGCTCTCCTCACGCCCTTTTATCCTGTGTGTCTCCGCTCTCCTCGTGCTCTTTTATCCTCTTTCTCCACTCTCTTCATGCTGTTTTATCCTGTGTCTCTCTCTCCTCATGCTCTTTTATCCTCTGTCTCCTTCACTCTCCTCACACTCTTTTATCCTGTGTCTCCCATTTCCTCACGTTCTTTTATCCTCTTTCTCCACCGCACTCCTCGGCCTCTTTTATCCTGTGTCTCTGCACTCCTCGCGCTCTTTTATCCTGTGTCTTCGCACTACTCTCCCTCTTTTATCCTGTGTCTCTCTCTCCTCTTGCTCTTTTATCCTGTGTCTCCTTCACTCTCCTCGCACTCTTTTATCCTGTGTCTCCCCTTTCCTCGCGCTCTTTTATCCTCTTTCTCCACCACACTCCTCGCCTTCTTTTATCCTGTGTCTCTGCACTCCTCGCGCTCTTTTATCCTGTGTCTCCGCCCTCCTCTCCCTCTTTTATCCTGTGTCTCCGCTCTCCTCACGCTCTTTTATCCTGTGTCTCCACCGCTCTCATCGCGCGCTTTTTTCCTGTCTCTCCACTACTCTATCATGCTCTTTTATCCTGTGTCACCGCACTCCTCTCGCTCTTTAATCCTGTGTCTCCACCACTCTCTTGCGCTCTTATATCCTGTGTCTCCGCATTCCTCATGCTTTTTTACCCTGTGTCTCCGCTGTCCTCGCCCTCTTTTATCCTGTGTCTCCTTCACTCTCCTCGTGTTCTTTTGTCCTGTGTCTCCGCTGCTCTCATCACGCTCTTTTATCCTGTGTCTCCGCTCTCCTTGCGCTCTTTTATCCTGTGTCTCCGAAGCTCTCCTCACGCCCTTTTATCCTGTGTGTCTCCGCTCTCCTCGTGCTCTTTTATCCTCTTTCTCCGCTCTCTTCATGCTGTTTTATCCTGTGTCTCTCTCTCCTCATGCTCTTTTATCCTCTGTCTCCTTCACTCTCCTCACACTCTTTTATCCTGTGTCTCCCATTTCCTCACGTTCTTTTATCCTCTTTCTCCACCGCACTCCTCGGCCTCTTTTATCCTGTGTCTCTGCACTCCTCGCGCTCTTTTATCCTGTGTCACCGCACTCCTCTCCCTCTTTTATCCTGTGTCTCTGCTCTCCTCAAGCTCTTTTATCCTGTGTCTCCACTGCTCTCATCGCGCTCTTTTTTCCTGTCTCTCCACTACTCTATCGCGCTCTTTTATCCTGTGTCTCCACACTCCTCTCGCTCTTAATCCTGTGTCTCCACCACTCTCTCGCGCTCTTATATCCTGTGTGTCTCCACTCTCCTCGTGCTCTTTTATCCTGTGTCTCCGTGCTCCTCACCCTCTTTTATCCTGTTTCTCGGCTCTCAATGCGCTCTTTTATCCTGTGTCTCCGCTTTCCTCACGCTCTTTTATCCTGTGTCTCTGCACTCCTCATGCTCTTTTATCCTGTGTCTCCCATTTCCTCGCGCTCTTTTATTCTGTTTCTCCACCGCACTCCTTGCGCTCTTTTATCCTGTGTCTCCGCACTCCTCGACCTCTTTTATCCTGTGTCTCCGCTCTCCCCATGCTCTTTTTTCCTGTGTCTCCACCGCTCTGCTCGCACTCTTTTTTCCTGTCTCTCCACCACTCTCCTCGCGCTCTTTTATCCTTTGTGTCTCCGCTCCCCTCGTGCTCTTTTATCCTGTTTCTCCACTCTCTTCGTGCTCTTTTATCCTGTGTCTCTACTCTCCTCGTGCTGTTTTATCCTGTGTCTCCTTCAGTCTCCTCGTGCTCTTTTATCCTGTGTCTCCGCTCTCCTCGTGCTCTTTTATCCTATGTATCCACCAAGCTCCTCGCACTCTTTTATCCTGTGTCTCCCCTTTCCTCGCGCTATTTTATCCTGTTTCTCCACCGCTCTCCTCGCGCTCTTTTATCCTGTGTCTCTGCACTCGTTGAGCACTTTTATCCTGTGTCTCCGCACTTCTCACCCTCTTTTATCCTGTGTCTCCGCTCTCCTCATGCTCTTTTATCCTGTGTCTCCACCGCATTCATTGCGCTCTTTTTTCCTGTCTCTCCACTACTCTATCTCGCTCTTTTAGCCTGTGTCTCCACACTCCTCTCGCTCTTTAATCCTGTGTCTCCACCAGTCTCTCACGCTCTTATATCCTGTGTGTCTCCACACTCCTCACCATCTTTTATCCTGTGTCTCCGCTCTCCTCACGCTTTTTTACCCTGTGTCTCCGCTGTCCTCACCCTCTTTTATCCTGTGTCGCCTTCACTCTCCTCATGCTCTTTTGTCCTGTGTCTCCGCCGCTCTACTCATGTTCTTTTATCCTGTGTCTCCACCACTCTCTCGCGCTCTTTTATCCTGTGTCTCCGCACTCCTCGACCTCTTTTATCCTGTGTCTCTGCTCTCCTCATGCTCTTTTATCCTGTGTGTCTCCTTCACTCTCCTCCTGCTCTTTTATCCTGTGTCTCCGCTCTCCTCACGCTTTTTTACCCTGTGTCTCCCCTGTCCTCGCCCTCCATTATCCTGTGTCTCCTTCACTCTCCTCGTGCTCTTTTATCCTGTGTCTCCGCCGCATTCCTCAGGCTCTTTTATCCTGTGTCACCGCTCTCCTCGAGCTCTTTTATCCTCTGTCTCCACCGCTCTTCGCGTTCTTTTATTCTTTAACTCCGCAGCTATCCACGCATTCTTTTACCCTGTGTCTCCACTCTCCTCGTGCTCTTTTATCTTGTGTCTCTGCTCTCATTGCGCTCTTTTATCGTGAGTCTCCGCTCTCCTCGCGCTCTTTTATCCTGTGTCTCTGCACTCGTTGAGCACTTTTATCCTGTGTCTCCGCACTCCTCACCCTCTTTTATCCTGTGTCTCCGCTCTCCTCATGCTCTTTTATCCTGTGTCTCCACCGCATTCATCGCGCTCTTTTTTCCTGTCTCTCCACTACTCTATCGCGCTCTTTTAGCCTGTGTCTCCACACTCCTCTCGCTCTTTAATCCTGTGTCTCCACCAGTATCTCGCGCTCTTATATCCTGTGTCTCCACACTGCTCACCATCTTTTATCCTGTGTCTCCGCTCTCCTCACGCTTTTTTACCCTGTGTCTCCGCTGTCCTCACCCTCTCTTATCCTGTGTCGCCTTCACTCTCCTCGTGCTCTTTTGTCCTGTGTCTCTGCCGCTCTCCTCACGCTTTTTTATCCTGTGTCTCCACTCTCCTCGCGCTCTTTTATCCTGTGTCTCCGACGCTCTCCTCACGCTCTTGTACCCTGTGTGTCTCCACTCTCCTCATGCTCTTTTATCCTGTGTCTTCACTCTCATGATGCTCTTTTATCCATTGTCTCCACTCTCCTCACCCTCTTTTACCCTGAGTCTCCGCTGTCCTCGCACTCTTTTATCCTGTGTCTCCTTCATTCTCCTCATGCTCTTTTATACTGTGTCTCCTCAGCTCTCCTCACGTTTTTTTGTCCTGTGTCTCCGCTCTCCTCGCGCTCTTTTAGCTTTTGTCTCCGCCGCTCTCCTCCCTGTTTTTTATCCTGTGTGTCCCCACTCTCCTTGTGCTCTTTTATCCTGTGTCATCACTGTCATCTTGCTCTTTTATCCTGTGTCTCCCCTCTCCTCGCGTTCTTTTATCCTGTTTCTCCACCGCTCTCCAGGCGCTGTTTTTCACTGTGTCTCCACTCTCCTTGTGCTCTTTTATCCTGTGTCTCCGCTCTCACTGCGCTCTTTTATCCTTTGTCTCTGCTCTCATCGCGCTCTTTTATCCTGTGTCTATGCACTCCTCATCCTCTTTTATCCTGTGTCACCACTCTCCTTGTGCTCTTTTACCCTGTGTCTCTGCTCTCCTCCTGTTCTTTTATCCTGTGTCTCCACCACTCTCTCGCGCTCTTTTATCCTGTGTCTCCGCACTCCTCGCCCTCTTTTATCCTGTGTCTCTGCTCTCCTCAAGCTCTTTTATCCTGCGTGTCTCAACTCTCCACGCGCTCTTTTATCCTGTGCCTCCTTCACTCTCCTCACGCTCTTTTACCCTGTGTCTCCCCTGTCCTCGCCCTCTTTTACCCTTTGTCTCCTTCACTGACCTCATGCTCTTTTATCCTGTGTCTCCGCCGCTCTCCTCACGCTCTTTGATCCTGTGTGGCTCCACTCTCCTCGTGCTCTGTTATCCTGTGTCTCCACTCTCATCGCGCTCTTTTATCCTGTGTCTCCGCGCTTCTCGTGTTCTTTTATCCTGTTTTTCCGCCGATCTCCATGCACTCTTTTACCCTCTGTCTCCACTCTCCTCGTGCTCTTTTATCCTGTTTCTCCGGCCTCCTCAGTCTCTTTTACCCTGTGTCAATGCTCTCCTTGTGCTCTTTTATCCTGTGTCTCCGCCGCTCTCGTCGCACTCTTTTATCCTGTGTGTCTCCACTCTCCTCGTGCTCTTTTATCCTGTGTCTCCACACTCCTCACTCTCTTTTATCCTGTGTCTCTGCTCTCCTCATGCTCTTTTATCCTTTGTGTCTCCGATCTCCTCATGCTCTTTTACCCTGTGTCTCCGCTGTCCGCGCACTCTTTTATCCTGTGTCCCCTTCACTCTCCCCGTGCTCTTTTATCCTGTGTCTCTGCCGCTCTCCTCACGCTCTTTTATCCTGTTTCTCCGTGGCTCTCCACGCGTTCTTTTACCCTGTGTCTCCATTCTCCTCGTGCTGTTTTATCCTGTGTCTCCGCTGCTCTCCTTGCGCTCTTTTATCCTGTGTGTCTCCAGTCTCCTCGTGCTCTTTTATCCTGAGTCTCCGCTCTCATCGCGCTCTTTTATCCTGTATCTCCGCTTTCCATTGCGTTCTTTTTTCCTTTTTCTCCGCCGCTCTCCACGCGCTCTTTTAAACTTTGTCTCCATTCTGCTCGTGCACTTTTATGCTGTGTCTCCGCCCTCCACAGGCTTTTTTACCCTGTGTCTACGCTCTCCTAGTGCTCTTTTATCCTGTGCCTCCGCTCTCCTCACGCTCTTTTATCCTGTGTCTCCGCCGCTCTCCTCGTGCTCTTTTATCCTGAGTCTCCACTCTCATCACGCTCTTTTATCCTGTGTCTCGGCTTTCCTCGCGTTCTTTTATCCTGTTTCTCCGCCGCTCTCCACGCACTCTTTTACACTTTGTCTCCACTCTCCTTGTGCTCTTTTATCCTGTGTCTCCGCCCTCCTCAGGCTTTTTTACCCTGTGTCTACGCTCTCCTCGTGCTCTTTTATCCTGTGTCTCCGCTCTTCCTGCGCTCTTTTATCTTGTGTCTACGCCGCTCTCCTCGTGCTCTTTTATTCTGTGTCTCCGCTCTCCTCACGCTCTTTTATCCTGTTTCTCTGCTCTCCTCACGCTCTTTTATCCTGTGTCTCCGCCGCTCTCCTCGCGCTCTTTTATCCTGTGTGTCTCGACTCTCCTCGCGCTCTTTTATCCTGAGTCTCCGCTCTCATCGCGCTCTTTTATCCTGTGTCTCCGCTCTCCTCACGCTCTTTTATCCTGTTTCTCCGCGGCTCTCCACGCGCTCTTTTACCCTTTGTCTCCACTCTCCTCGTGCTCTTTTATCCGGTGTCTCGGCCCTCCTCAGGCTTTTTTACCCTGTGTCTCTGCACTCCTCATGCTCTTTTATCCTGTGTCTCCACTCTCCTTTTGCTCTTTTACCCTGTATCTCTGCTCTCCTCCTCCTCTTTTATCCTGAGTCTCCACTCTTCTCATACTCTTTTATCCTGGTAGTCCTCACCCCTCAGGCTCTATTATCCTCTGTCTCTGCTCTCCTCGTGCTCTTTTATCCTGTGTCTCTGCTCTCCTCGTGCTCTTTTATCCTGTGTCTCCACTCGCCGCACGCTCTTTTATCCTGTGTCTCCGCACTCCTCAGGCTCTTTTATCCTGTGTCTCTGCTCTCCTCATGCTCTTTTATCCTGTGTTTCCGCTCACCTCGTGCTCTTTTTATCCTGTGTCTCAGCTATCCTCGTGCTCTTTCATCCTGTGTCTCCGCACTCCTCAGGCTCTTTTATCCGGTGTCTCTGCTCACCTCGAGTTGTTTTATCCAGTGCCTCCGCTCTCCTCACACTCTTTTGTCCTGTGTCTCCACTCTCCTCGTGCTCTTTTATCCTGCGTCTCCGCACTCCTCAGGCTCTATTATCCTGTGTCTCTGCTCTCCTCGTTCTCTTTTATCCTGTGTCTCCGCTCTCATTGTGGTCTTTTATCCTGTGTCTCCGCTCTCCTCACGTTCTTTTATCCTGTTTCTCCACCACTCTCCACGCGCTCTTTTACCCTCTGTCTCCGCTCTCCTCGTGCTCTTTTATCCTGTGTCTCCGCTCTCCTCGCGCTCTTTTAACCTGTCCGTCCACTCTCCTCGTGCTCTATTATCCTGTGTCTCTGCCCTCCTCATGCTCTTTTACCCTGTGTCTAAACTCTCCTCATGCTCTTTTATCCTGTGTCTCTGCTCTGCTCGCGCTCTATTATTCTGTGTCTATGCTGCTTTCCTCCCGCTCATTTATCCTGTGTCTACGCTCTCCTCACACTCTTTTATCCTGTCTCTCTGCTCTCCTTGCGCTCTTTTATCCTGTGTCTCCACTGTCCTTGTGCTCTTTTACCCTGTGTCTCTGCTCTCCTCCTGCTCTTTTATCCTGTGTCTCCACCACTCTCTCACGCTCTTTTATCCTGTGTTCCGCACTGCTCATGCTCTTTTATCCTGTGTCTCCGCACTCCCTGCCCTCTTTTATCCTGTGTCTCTGCTCTCCTCATGCTCTTTTATCCTCTGTGTCTCCGATCTCCTCGCGCTCTTTAACCCTGTGTCTCCGCTGTCCGCGCACTCTTTTATCCTGTGTCCCCTTCACTCTCCTCGTGCTCTTTTATCCTGTGACTCTGCCGCTCTCCTCACGCTCTTTTATCCTGTTCCTCCGCCGCTCTCCACGCGCTCTTTTACCCTGTGTCTCCACTCTCCTCGTGCTGTTTTATCCTGTGTCTCCGCCGCTCTCCTCGCGCTCTTTTATCCTGTGTGTCTCCACTCTCCTTGTGCACTTTTATCCTGAGTCTCCGCTCTCATCGAGCTCTTTTATCCTGTGTCTCCGCTTTCCATTGCGTTCTTTTATCCTGTTTCTCCGCCGCTCTCCTCGTGCTCTTTTATCCTGTGTCTCCGCTCTCCTCGTGCTCTTTTATCCTGTGTCTCCGCTCTCCTCATGCTCTTTTATCCTGTGTCTCCGCTCGCCTCGTGCTCTTTTTAACCTGTGTCTCCGCTCTCCTGGTGCTCTATTATCCTGTGTCTCCGCACTCCTCAGGCTCTTTTATCCTGTGTCTCTGCTCACCTCGAGCTGTTTTATCCTGTGTCTCCGTTCTCCTCGCACTCTTTTGTCCTGTGTCTCCACTCTCCTCGTGCTCTTTTATCCTGTGTCTCCACTCTCCTTGCATCCTTTTATCCTTGTCTCCGATCTCTTCGCGCTCTTTTATCCTGTTTCTCCGCCGCTCTCCTCGCGCTCTTTTATCCTGTGTATCTGCACTAGTCACGTTCTTTTATCCTGTGTCTCCGCTCTCCTTGTGCTCTTTTACCCTGTATCTCTGCTCTCCTCCTCCTCTTTTATCCTGTGTCTCCACTCTCCTCATACTCTTTTATCCTGTTTCTCCTCACTCCTCAGGCTCTATTATCCTCTGTCTCTGCTCTCCTCGTGCTCTTTTATCCTGTTTCTATGCTCTTCTTGCGCTCTTTTATCCTGTGTCTCTGCTCTCATCATGCTCTTTTATCCTGTGTGTCTCCGGTCTCCTCGCGCTCTTTTATCCTGTGGTTCCTTCACTCTCCTCGTGCTCTTTTATCCTGTGTCTCCGCACTCCTCATGCTCATTTACCCTGTGTCTCCACTGTCCTCACCTTCTTTTATCCTGTGTCTCCTTCACTCTCCTCATGCTCTTTTATCCTGCGTCTCCGCCGCTCTCCTCACACTCTTTTATCCTGTGCCTACGCCGCTCTCCTCGTGCTCTTTTATCCTGTGTGTCTCCACTCTCCTCGTGCTCTTTTATCCTGTGTCTCCGCTCTCATCGTGGTCTTTTATCCTGTGTCTCCGCTCTCCTCACGTTCTTTTATCCTGTTTCTCCGCCGCTCTCCACGCACTCTTTTACCCTTTGTCTCCACTCTCCTTGTGCTCTTTTATCCTGTGTCTCCGCCCTCCTCAGGCTTTTTTACCCTGTGTCTACGCTCTCCTCGTGCTCTTTTATCCTGTGTCTCCGCTCTTCCTGCGCTCTTTTATCTTGTGTCTACGCCGCTCTCCTCGTGCTCTTTTATTCTGTGTCTCTGCTCTCCTCACGCTCTTTTATCCTGTTTCTCTGCTCTCCTCACGCTCTTTTATCCTGTGTCTCCGCCGCTCTCCTCGCGCTCTTTAATCCAGTGTGTCTCGACTCTCCTCGCGCTATTTTATCCTGAGTCTCCGCTCTCATCGCGCTCTTTTATCCTGTGTCTCCGCTCTCCTCACGCTCTTTTATCCTGTTTCTCCGCGGCTCTCCACGCGCTCTTTTACCCTTTGTCTCCACTCTCCTCGTGCTCTTTTATCCGGTGTCTCGGCCCTCCTCAGGCTTTTTTACCCTGTGTCTCTGCACTCCTCATGCTCTTTTATCCTGTGTCTCCACTCTCCTTTTGCTCTTTTACCCTGTATCTCTGCTCTCCTCCTCCTCTTTTATCCTGAGTCTCCACTCTTCTCATACTCTTTTATCCTGGTAGTCCTCACCCCTCAGGCTCTATTATCCTCTGTCTCTGCTCTCCTCGTGCTCTTTTATCCTGTGTCTCTGCTCTCCTCGTGCTCTTTTATCCTGTGTCTCCACTCGCCGCACGCTCTTTTATCCTGTGTCTCCGCACTCCTCAGGCTCTTTTATCCTGTGTCTCTGCTCTCCTCATGCTCTTTTATCCTGTGTTTCCGCTCAACTCGTGCTCTTTTTATCCTGTGTCTCAGCTCTCCTCGTGCTCTTTTATCCTGTGTCTCGGCACTCCTCAGGCTCTTTTATCCGGTGTCTCTGCTCACCTCAAGTTGTTTTATCCAGTGCCTCCGCTCTCCTCACACTCTTTTGTCCTGTGTCTCCACTCTCCTCGTGCTCTTTTATCCTGCGTCTCCGCACTCCTCAGGCTCTATTATCCTGTGTCTCTGCTCTCCTCGTTCTCTTTTATCCTGTGTCTCCGCTCTCATTGTGGTCTTTTATCCTGTGTCTCCGCTCTCCTCACGTTCTTTTATCCTGTTTCTCCACCACTCTCCACGCGCTCTTTTACCCTCTGTCTCCGCTCTCCTCGTGCTCTTTTATCCTGTGTCTCCGCTCTCCTCGCGCTCTTTTAACCTGTCCGTCCACTCTCCTCGTGCTCTATTATCCTGTGTCTCTGCCCTCCTCATGCTCTTTTACCCTGTGTCTAAACTCTCCTCATGCTCTTTTATCCTGTGTCTCTGCTCTGCTCGCGCTCTATTATTCTGTGTCTATGCTGCTTTCCTCCCGCTCATTTATCCTGTGTCTACGCTCTCCTCACACTCTTTTATCCTGTCTCTCTGCTCTCCTCGCGCTCTTTTATCCTGTGTCTCCACTGTCCTTGTGCTCTTTTACCCTGTGTCTCTGCTCTCCTCCTGCTCTTTTATCCTGTGTATCCACCACTCTCTCACGCTCTTTTATCCTGTGTTCCGCACTCCTCATGCTCTTTTATCCTGTGTCTCCGCACTCCCTGCCCTCTTTTATCCTGTGTCTCTGCTCTCCTCATGCTCTTTTATCCTCTGTGTCTCCGATCTCCTCGCGCTCTTTAACCCTGTGTCTCCGCTGTCCGCGCACTCTTTTATCCTGTGTCCCCTTCACTCTCCTCGTGCTCTTTTATCCTGTGACTCTGCCGCTCTCCTCACGCTCTTTTATCCTGTTTCACCGCCGCTCTCCACGCGCTCTTTTACCCTGTGTCTCCACTCTCCTCGTGCTGTTTTATCCTGTGTCTCCGCCGCTCTCCTCGCGCTCTTTTATCCTGTGTGTCTCCACTCTCCTTGTGCACTTTTATCCTGAGTCTCCGCTCTCATCGAGCTCTTTTATCCTGTGTCTCCGCTTTCCATTGCGTTCTTTTATCCTGTTTCTCCGCCGCTCTCCTCGTGCTCTTTTATCCTGTGTCTCCGCTCTCCTCATGCTCTTTTATCCTGTGTCTCCGCTCTCCTCATGCTCTTTTATCCTGTGTCTCCGCTCGCCTCGTGCTCTTTTTAACCTGTGTCTCCGCTCTCCTGGTGCTCTATTATCCTGTGTCTCCGCACTCCTCAGGCTCTTTTATCCTGTGTCTCTGCTCACCTCGAGCTGTTTTATCCTGTGTCTCCGTTCTCCTCGCACTCTTTTGTCCTGTGTCTCCACTCTCCTCGTGCTCTTTTATCCTGTGTCTCCACTCTCCTTGCATCCTTTTATCCTTGTCTCCGATCTCTTCGCGCTCTTTTATCCTGTTTCTCCGCCGCTCTCCTCGCGCTCTTTTATCCTGTGTATCTGCACTAGTCACGTTCTTTTATCCTGTGTCTCCGCTCTCCTTGTGCTCTTTTA